>NC_092109.1:14206965-14553215 GCF_045679555.1 Salvelinus alpinus
GGCTAGGCCCCTTAGTTCAAATCAAATCACATTTTATTGGTCACATACACATGGTTAGCAGATGTTATTGCGTGTGTAGCAAAATGCTTGTGCTTCTAGTTCCGACAGTGCAGCAATATCTAACATGTCATCTAACAATTCCACAACAACCTAATACACACAAATCTAAGTAAAGGAATGGAATAAGAATATATACATATAAATATATGGATGTTGCGCCTTCACCACACTGTCTGTGTGGGTGGACCATATCAGTTAGTCAGGGATGTGTACGCCGATGAACTTGAGGCTTTCCACCTTCTCCACTGTGGTCCCGTCGATGTGGATAGAGGGGTGCTCCCTCTGCTGTTTCCTGAAGTCTACGATCATGTCCTTGGTTTTGTTGATGTAGAATGAGAGGTTGTTATGCTGACGCCACACTCCGAGTGCCCTCACCTCCTCCATGTAGATTGTCTCGTCATTGTTGGTAATCAAGCCTACTACTGTTGTGTCGTCTGTAAACTTGATGATTGAGTTGGAGGCGTGCATGACCACGCAGTCATGGGTGAACATGGAGTACAGGAGGGGGCTGAGCATGCACCCTTGTGGGGATCCAGTGTTGATGATTAGCGAAGTGGAGATGTTGTTTCCTACCTTCACCACCTGGGGGCGGCACGTCAGGAAGTCCAGGACCCAATCACACAGGGCGGGGTTGAGACCCAGGGTCTCAAGCATAATGATGAGCTTGGAGGGTACTATGGTGTTGAATGCTGAGCTATAGTCAATGAACAGCATTCTTACATAGGTATTCCTCTTGTCCAGATGGGATAGAGCAGTGTGCAGTGCGCAGTGGTATGGCGATTGCATCGTCTGTGGACCTAATGGGGCGGTAAGCAAATTGATGTGGGTCTAGGTTGACAGGTAAGGTGGAGGTGATATGATCCTTGACTAGCCTCTCAAAGCACCTCATGGTGACAGAAGTGAGTGCTACAGGGCGATAGTCATTTAGTTCAGTTACCATTGCCTTCTTGGGTTCCAGTGAAGGGAAATCTTAATGCTGCAGCATACATTCTAGATGATTCTGTGCTTCCAACTTTGTGGCAACAGTTTGGGGAAGGCCCTTTCCTGTTTCAGAATGACAATGGCCCCGTGCACAAAACAGAAATGGTTTGTAGAAATCGGTGTGAAAGATCTTGACTGGCCTGCACAGAGCCCCGAGCTCAACCCCATCGAACACTTTTGGGAGGAATTGGAATGCCGACTGCAAGCCAGGCCTAATCACCCAACATCAGTGCCAACCTCACTAATGCTCTTGGGGCTGAATGGAAGCAAGTTCCCGCAGCAATGGTCAGTGGAACACCTTCCCAGAAGATGATTTTAGAACAAGATGTTGGACGAGCAGGTGTCCATCTACTTTTGGTCATAGTGTAGTTTTGGAACACTACACGTGACGTTTCACATGTGAAATAATGTGAAAACGTGTTTCTGGAACTCTTCATATGTGACATGGAACTGAGCGATGCTGATCTTTCTGCTGTGCCACAAAGTCTGCAACGTTCCCCTAAACATTCACTACCTATAATGCATTTCTACAGTAAGAAGAAGAGTGCCATCTGCACCGCTATTTCACTGATCAGTTATTCTAACGGTTCTCTCATCATTGATTTCCTTGACTTATTTCAGCAATTTGAGGGTTTTCCCTTATAGTTGTCTAATGTTGGTGGGGTATATTATTCTGGTTTAATGTTACTTCTGAATCACTATGATAAATATTATTGTTTTATTTTGTGTATTTTTTACAAAGCTGAGATTTACTTTGATGTCCAAAGTGTAGGATTACAGGTGACATCAGATGCTGCCACAGACATGGTAGTGTAGCAGGAAGATTGGGATGCTGTAGTAAACCAAAAGCTTGTGAGTTCAAACAACAGGTAAGGATGCTGAATCATAGTTACTGTATAAGTAAACATATGTCATGTGCATTTCCAGTCAAAGGTTTGGACACACCTACTCATTCAAGGGTTTTTCTTTATTTGTACTATTTTCTAAATTGCATAATGATGACATCAAAACTATGAAATAACACATATGGAATCATGTAGTAACCAAAAAATGTTAAACACATTTTATATTTGAGATTCTTCAAAGTAGCCACCCTTTGCCTTGATGACAGCTTAGCACACTTGGCATTCTCTCAACCAGCTTCATGAGGAATGCTTTTCCAACAGTCTTCCCACATATGCTGGGCACTTGTTGGCTGCTTTACCTTTACTCTGCAGTCCAACTCATCCCAAACCATCTCAATGGGGTTGAGGTCGAGTGATTGTGGAGGCCAGGTCATCTAATGCAGCACTCCATCACTCTCCTTGGTCAGATAGCCCTTACACAGCCTGGGGATGTGTTTTGGGTCATTGTTCTGTAGAAAAACAAATGATAGTCCCACTAAGCGCAAACCAGATGGGATGGTGTATCATTGCAGAATGCTGTGGTAGCCATGCTGGTTAAGTGTGCCTGGAATTCTAATTATTACCGACAGTGTCGCCAGCAAAGCACCCCCACACCATCACACCTCCTCCTCCATGCTTCATGGTGGGAATCACACATGTGGAGATTATCTGTTCACCTACTCCGCTTCTCATAAAGATAAGGTGGTTGGAACCAAAAATCTCCAGACCAAAAGGACAGATTTACACCGGTCTAATATCCATTGCTTATGTTTCTTGGCCCAAGAAAGTATCTTCTTCTTATTGGTGTCCTTTGTAAGTGGTTTCTTTGCAGCAATTGAAGGCCTGATTCACCCAGTCTCCTCTGAACAGTTGATGATGAGATGTGTCTTTTACTTCAACTCTGTGAAGCAGTTATTTGGGCTGCAATTTCTGAGGCTGGTAACTCTAATGAACTTATCCTCTGCAGCAGAGGTAGCTCTGGGTCTTCCATTCCTGCGGCGGTCCTCATGAGAGCCAGTTTCATCATAGCGCTTGATGAGTTTTGCGACTTCACTTGAAGAAACATTCTAGTTCTTGACATTTTCCGTATTGACTGACCTTTATGTTTTAAAGTAATGATGGACTGTAACTTCTCTTTGCTTATTTGAGCTGTTCTTGTCATAATATGGACTTGGTCTTTTACCAAATAGGGCTATCTTCTGTATACCACCCCATCTTGTCACAACACAACTGATTTGCTTAAACGCATTGAGAAGGAAAGAAATTACACAAATTTACTTTTAACAAGGTGTATTGAAATACATTCCAGGTGACTACCTCATGAAGCTGGTTGAGAGAATGCCAAGAGTGTGCAAAGCTGTCATCAAGGCAAAGGACGGCGACTTTGAAGAATCTCAAATATAAAATATATTTTGATTTGTTTAACACTTTTTTGGTGACTACATGATTCCATGTGTTATTTATTTAATAGTTTTGATGTCTTCACTATTATTCTACAATGTAGAAAATTGTAAAAAATAAAGAAAAACCCTGGAATGAGTAGGTGTGACAAAACTTTTGACTGTTACCATATGTAAAATATGTAAGTTAAAAGCACTGTGTGTGTGTATGATAATGACTCATGTGAAAATTTGAATCCACATGTGAAGTGTTATGCGATCATGTGAAATATCACCATATGTCTTCCAAAAACACATGGTTTCACATTATTTCACATGTGCAAAACATGCTTGCACATAATGAATGCACACACACGATGGTGGGATCGTTATTTGCGAATCTTTCAATAAGCCATCCGCTACAGGAGCTTACTCCAACAGAACTCAGGTGGGATTTCATAGAAAGGCTCAAATATAAAGCACAGCTGGAAAAATACTATCCATAAGAGATTACTTGGTATTGCTTCATACACCTTGTTAAATTGTTTGATTGGAGAAAAAATAACTGTTTGGTTTGATTTCTCCTCTGATATAGATTTCATTTGAATAGTTTAGAATTCCTTGAACTCCACTTCCATGAAAACAACTATATAAAACAGGTGCCAGAATAGTTTTAGTACAATTTTAGACTGGTCAGGCTTTGTTTACGTTGTCCAAATGACTTTCACTCAAGGTCAGAGAGCACTCGCCTCTTTCTGTGCACTGGTAGTATTGACAGCGCAGGATTTAATTGGAAATGTGGGAAGTTGGGTATTTCCAACCAATCAATCCACAGACAGTCAGGTACACAGCTTCCTGTTTTTTATGGAAATACATGTCAGAATCCACTAATCAAATCCCCCAAAGCTCCCGGTGTAATCTTGCCCTGAAGCGCCTGGCATTAACCCAAAAACACGCAGTCAGCTCTCCGCAACGATTGGGGGACGGCTACTCTGAGGCTTAGACCTTGGCCAGTCAGAAGCCTTGAAATTAGGTAAGTAGTAGTTCCATCCAATTTCAGTCTGTCAAGACAGCTTTTTTCTCTCTGCGTGGGATCTCGAAAATATAGACGGAGGGAAAGTGCAGAAATTAACTTTTACATTAGGGGCCAGATTACAACCCATTTTATTACTTCAAGTCAGTACTGTAGACTGGGTTCATACTTTCATTTTTCATACAGTAGGTCTCATTACACTGAGTATATGTGAAGCTTATTATAGTAATGCGGGTGAATAATGGGGAACACAGCTATAAAACATGCCTGGGGATGGTAGGTGTATATAGGGCCAAATCACAATCTCAATGACTACTAGAATCGGTGAGTAAATCGGCCTCTTAAATCGGTGAGTGTTTTACCTGCATGCTATGTAGTCTTGGGAGTTTGTGAAAGAAAAAGGGAAGCTTAAATTGTATTCGCTGAGCTCTCGGCACCACAGATATAAGATATTCAAATATTATTTGCAATGCTTCCAGTCTGGGATTTCATCATAAATCATGTTTGGGGAATTGTAATGCTAAGTAGGAATCATTATTCTGCTGCAGTCAATATGTTCGTGGCACACATACTGAGCACACACACACACACCTACATATACACGCAGGATGCATGCTGCGCAAGTCCACCGACATAAAGCACACCAAACCCAAATATGAGCATACTTTCACATTGGCAGCACACCTGCATAATGCACACCTGCAAAAACATCCACCCACCCATCCACCCACCCACACGCACACACACAGTCTTGTATAATTAACCTTGTGGGGACACTTAATTCAGTCCCATTCAAAATCCTTTTTCTCTAACCCCTAACACAACCCTAAACTGTATCTTTACCATAACCCTAAAACTAACCCTAGCTCCTCACCCTAAATTCTAACCAGAACACTAATTACAACTTTAACCCGAAACCCCCTAGGAATAGAATTTGACATTGTGGGGACCAACAAAATGTCCCCAGTTGGTCAAGTTTTTGTTTGTTTACTATTCTTGTGGGGACTTCTGGTCCCCACAAGTATAGTTAAATATGTCCACACACACACACACACACACACACACACACACACACACACACACACACACACACACACACACCTCAGTGGAGAAGAAGATCAGTGATATGCATAATGTGGATGCTTTGGCATTCAGTCACCTCTCTGGGGAGAGTCTTGGTTTCAGATCTCACTCTCAGATAGACAGAGAGAGAGGGCTGTACATGATAGGCCTGTACAGGTACTTTCAGACAGAGAGATACACACAGAGCGAGACGTAAAGCCATCTCTTTGTTGTTTGTCTTTTAGAAAGAGCAGGGGAAGAGAGGTGGGAGCTGGTATTCACATGACTGTCTCGTGTTGCTTTAGTTCCCTTTTCAGACCTATTCTGGATGGCACCATACAGAGTTTCACCCCGGCCACAAATACAGGACAGGACAATACAGTACGAAAATGGTTTGATTGAAAGAGCCTAAACGTAAGGGAAAACTCCAAGCTGGAGAGAAATGAGTAAACATAGGATACATTTCAAAACTAACATTTTAGTGTGTGTGTGGGCATGCACATCTGTGTCTGTTTGTGTGTGCACATGTGTGAATGTTTGTGTTGTGTATCTGCATTGTGCTTGTGCACACAAACACGCACACTGACACGCACAGACACACACACCCTCCTCCATGTATGTGCGTGTGTCTGTGCGTGTCAGTGAGTGGCTCTATGCATGTGTGTGTCTGTGTGTGTGTGCACAACACAGACACACGCACAGACACACACACCCTCCTCCATGTACAGTGGGGAGAACAAGTATTTGATACACTGCCGATTTTGCAGGTTTTCCTACTTACAAAGCATGTAGAGGTCTGTAATTTTTATCATAGGTACACTTCAACTATGAGAGACGGAATCTAAAACAAAAATCCAGAAAATCACATTGTATGATTTTTAAGTAATTAATTTGCATTTTATTGCATGACATAAGTATTTGATACATCAGAAAAGCAGAACTTAATATTTGGTACAGAAACCTTTGTTTGCAATTACAGAGATCATACGTTTCCTGTAGTTCTTGACTAGGTTTGCACACACTGCAGCAGGGATTTTGGCCCACTCCTCCCTACAGATCTTCTCCAGATCCTTCAGGTTTCGGGGCTGTCGCTGGGCAATATGGACTTTCAGCTCCCTCCAAAGATTATCTATTGGGTTCAGGTCCGGAGACTGGCTAGGCCACTCCAGGACCTTGAGATGCTTCTTACGGAGCCACTCCTTAGTTGCCCTGGCTGTGTGTTTCGGGTCGTTGTCATGCTGGAAGACCCAGCCACGACCCATCTTCAATGCTCTTACTGAGGGAAGGAGGTTGTTGGCCAAGATCTCGCGATACATGGCCCCATCCATCCTCCCCTCAATACGGTGCAGTCGTCCTGTCCCCTTTGCAGAAAAGCATCCCCAAAGAATGATGTTTCCACCTCCATGCTTCACGGTTGGGATGGTGTTCTTGGGGTTGTACTCATACTTCTTCTTCCTCCAAACACGGCGAGTGGAGTTAGACCAAAAAGCTCTATTTTTGTCTCATCAGACCACATGACCTTCTCCCATTCCTCCTCTGGATCATCCAGATGGTCATTGGCAAACTTCAGACGGGCCTGGACATGCACTGGCTTAAGCAGGGGGACCTTGCGTGCGCTGCAGGATTTTAATCCATGACGGCGTAGTGTGTTACTAATGGTTTTCTTTGAGACTGTGGTCCCAGCTCTCTTCAGGTCATTGACCAGGTCCTGCCGTGTAGTTCTGGGCTGATCCCTCACCTTCCTCATGATCATTGATGCCCCACGAGGTGAAATCTTGCATGGAGCCCCAGACCGAGGGTGATTGACCGTCATCTTGAACTTCTTCCATTTTCTAATAATTGCGCCAACAGTTGTTTCCTTCTCACCAAGCTGCTTGCCTATTGTCCTGTAGCCCATCCCAGCCTTGTGCAGGTCTACAATTTTATCCCTGATGTCCTTACACAGCTCTCTGGTCTTGGCCATTGTGGAGAGGTTGGAATCTGTTTGATTGTGTGTGGACAGGTGTCTTTTATACAGGTAACGAGTTCAAACAGGTGCAGTTAATACAGGTAATGAGTGGAGAACAGGAGGGCTTCTTAAAGAAAAACTAACAGGTCTGTGAGAGCCGGAATTCTTACTGGTTGGTAGGTGATCAAATACTTATGTCATGCAATAAAATGCAAATTAATTATTTAAAAATCATACAATGTGATTTTCTGGATTTTTGTTTTAGATTCCGTCTCTCACAGTTGAAGTGTACCTATGATAAAAATTACAGACCTCTACATGCTTTGTAAGTAGGAAAACCTGCAAAATCGGCAGTGTATCAAATACTTGTTCTCCCCACTGTATGTGTGTAAACTGGGAGAGGTGCCATGTGTGAGCCAGCAGCAGCGTTGTGGTAAAACATTAAGACAAGACAAAGCTGAACCTATTTCAGTTCAACATCACAGATCACATCCACCGAGGCCAATTAGCAGGTTCTGTCTTCTCTTCGCACAACTATCACATTCCCCTCATCATACAACTACAGCGTGACGAGAAGTGAGAAGAAAAAACAGAACTGTTTAGCAGGAGACATGAACTCTAGAACCCAGCCCACAAATCTTCTGTATAAAACATGGCCTTGTGAGTCATCTGTCCTTCTGACGCATTTCTGTTACATATCTTTTTTGTTGTTCTATTCTATTAGAACATCTGATTCAACGAGTCAAATGCTTGATGATTAGTTGACTCGCTGAATCAGACGTGCTAGTGGTCCCATCAAACAAATATGTTTAGCGGTTCGGGGTTCCCAGAGGACTCGGGTTGGGAAACACTGCTTGAATGTTTAGCGAACGCGAAAACTCTTATCAGAGAGAATCCTCTGGAGTGCAGGTGATAGTTTAACCTCATCTATCAAGCATGCTGTCTGTTAGTGTTGTTATTGATGAAAATAGTTCAAGCCCTTGCCAGATCCTACAGGATCCATCCCGCACAAGAAAGGATGAAGTAGTCCAGATTATTCAGCCATTGGCATTCCCAGTGAAGACTGGGCAAGAAAATACATTGTTAGCGAGACTGACATGACAGGTAACTTTGCCACATACGATAACCTGTTATATGACTTGTTAAGGGAAATTCAAACCACATTAAAGGAGCCAAAAAATACATACATCTTTATTTAAAGCTGCAATATGTAACTTTTTGGGCGACCCAACCAAAATCACATAGAAATGTAAGTTATAGCGCTGTCATTATCATTTAAAGCAAGTCTAAGAAGTAGTAGATCTGTTTTTTTGTGCGCTATTTCTATGCTTCCCGGTCCTAAGTTTAGTTATTGTGCCTTTTTCTTTCGGTTTTGTACACCAGTGTCAAACAGCTGAAAATACAATATTTTTGGTTATGGAAAATATATTTCATAGCGGTTTAGATGGTACAATGATTCTCTACACTATACTTGCTTGTGTTGTCACATAACTATTAGAATTTCAGCAACCAGAAAATGGCGGAGTGATTTATGCATAGTGCATCTTTAATAAGAGTCAGGGGAGAAGACAGAGTGAGAACACATTCCCCAGGTCTTGAATCAGCACCAAAACGCAAAGCCATAGGCGTTTCACTTGTCTGTCACTGCAAATTATACGTCTGAGAAGCCAGAGTGACACCTCTTAACCTCCCTCTTCACTGGCGACCTTCAGTGGGGAAAAAACATGGCAGAGGAGCGTCAGGGATCGGCTTCGACTCAAACCAGAACAGTCACCTGTCCTGCCCAATCATTCCTACCCAGCATCCTCCTCTCCTCCACAACAAGAGAGAAAGAGAAAAACACAGGGGAGTGTCATCTCAGACAAATGAGAGGTCTGGCTCTCTGGCAACCCCAGGGGCTAACTGCGTGTCTCTCCCCCACTCCAGTGCTCTTTCCCTGGAGAGACGTGCGTCAGACATGGTTCAAGGTGATGGGTCATGACATGGGTCTCCATTGGGCACGCAGAGGTCGAGGAGGTGAGGGGCTGGTTGGTGTGTGGCGTATGTGACAGAGGAGGGGTGATAATAGTGAGAGAGAAGGTTCTGTATTAACGTGGTGGGTTGATGGATAGCCGGCGGAGGTGGGGATGGCAGCCAGGGTCGGCGTGTATCAGCAGAGGACACTTGCTCTACCAGGTTGGAGGAGAACTAATTGATCAGCCTTCACTCCATCACAGACTTCTCAGTAGGCTATGACCAGTCCCTTTGACTGGTCATTGGCTAGAATACCCAGTACACCATGAAAGGTATTGGTCATTGTCTACCATAACCATTTTGCTGTGAAAGGGACTGGCCATTAATACTCTTCTGCGGGAGAATTGCATACCGTGATGCCAAGAACACAGTGTTTTGCAGATGAGTTGGAACGCTTCAAAGTCAAACAAGGGCCATTTTAAAATGGCTGCTTGGTCTCAAATCAACCATTGCCTCCAAACAACTAATATTTTCTCTTATGGCTATGTCTGTGGTGTCTCAGATGCTCTGTACTCCCCAAAGCTATGTGTGTACAGAGATCAAGTGTCCCTGTGATGTGTTAATGAGAGCTCCCCTGTTGACTCTGTTCCAACTGGAAACATGGTTTATCACAAGGAGGGTAGGCGGGGGAGGATTTTTAACTGTCGACCTGGGGAAAATTAACGTGTTTCACTAATCACCCCCACATGAAGGGATTTCCTCAAATGGCACAATCATAAAGCCATCTCCCCAATTAGGACACAATATGACGATGTTGATGTCATGAAGTGTCAATAAAAGTGCTAATGACTGCGGTGTCGGGAGTCTCACGTGTCACGGTTTATCAAGTGATTGATGTGTTTTATTGACATTGATCATGCAGTCGATCAGGAGATCCAAATCATCGTTATAAGAGGTGTCATTTTCAACCGAGAACCGAGAAAACAAATGTATTCTGATCACATTCTGAGAATAATCTCTCTATCTATAAGCACATATACTTTAAGAAGGATGCATAAAATGACCCAGAAAGCACATTTTAAACACCAGCTGAAAACTAAATGTTTCTGCCACGCGTAACCTGCTGTGTTAATTCATTGAGTTCTTTTATTATCCCTGAACCAACCGTTTCCTTTAATCTAGATAATGTAATCTGCATAAATTTCTGCACATGGCGAGCGTAGCTCTCAGCCATATGCCTCCGACTGATCGCTCGCATGTATTATGCATGGACTCTTCAGGATCACTCAAAAATCCCCCTCTTTTCTTTCCCAAACGCAGCTGATTCTACAGAGACAATGACGCACATCGTCTCGCCAGACTCAGGAAATATGGGAAACAAAAGGCTGCCTTCAGTACGGTAAATGCATCAAGAGGCCTTGGAACAAAAGAGCAGCTAAACAGAATGAGTGACACCTAACGTTGATGATTTCAGCCTGTCACTTTGCCTTTACCGTGGTGGTGGAGAGAAAAAGGGCTAAACGCGACAAACGACAATCACTGTGGATGCTTAATGGATTCCTCCGCAGCTTCAGTGTTTCTTTCAACGGCCATTGATACAGATGTAGGATCTTAATTTGATCATCCTGTTTCAGGAGAATTTAAACTTGTAGTGTATTTGAGGCATGACCAGCAGGTAGCCTAGCAGTTAAGATCATTGGGCCAGTAACCAAAAGGTTGCTGGTTCAAATCCCGAGCTGACAAAGTGAAAAATCTGTTTATGTGCCCTAAAGTGTCTAAAATGACATACCCAAATCTAACTGCCTGTAGCTCAGGACCAGAAGCAAGGATATGCATATTATTGATATTGAAAGGAAACGCTTTGAAGATTGTGTAAATGTGAAATGAATGTAGGATAATATTAGGGATGGGCGATATGGACAAAATTTCATATCAGTTTTGACGGTATTTTATGTTTTTGATTAATAAAAGTTCTACATTTGCTTTATGAGTAGTGCGTGACCCTAGGGTAGCAACACATATATTCTAAATGATTTCAATGGGTCTTCCTCCATTCTGATTGTTTTATACTGTTCAATTCAACATCAACCTAAAATAATTTCCTGCATTTCCATCAATTTCTGCATTTCCTGCACTCATTTGAGTTATTTACAAACTGCCACGATATGGGCAAAAAACCTAGGCCTTATTTTTAACCAAATGTTGCAATTGCGATTTAGATCAAAACACTTGGGTGAACTTTTGGAATCATAGAAATAGAATGTTTATTCAAATTCTATAGTTAGAATATAAATAATAGTGGGCACTTTGAATACAGTGTTGTTTGACATGACAACGAATGAAAATGCCATGGACGATTTATTGTGACAGGGTAGGAACTAAAGTGATGTTCACTGTTTCCTAGGGGACCCTATAATCTTTGGATATATTAAATATTTATTAATGTAGCCAACATATTCATACTTCGCCTGTTCCTCTTTGATTTAGAAGATACTGTTGCAAAAACAACATGGTGATTTAGGCCTCCACCAGCACTGGTATCAGCTGTATTAGCTAGCTACGTTTGTACTTTTATTAGCTAGTCAGCTAACTAGTGATTAGCATTAGTGGCTAACCACGATTTAGCTTAACTTGCTAAGAAAATACAAACTAGCTGTTTGCAGATGTAAGAAACACAAACTAATATTGTAATTATAGAACGCTTGTGGATTTAACAATGGCGCGTAGAAGGCTGACATTTTATGTGTCCCCATCCGATTGTTTGTTTATTTGCGTTGTTTGTAACTTATTTTTTTACTTATTTTGTACATAATGTTGCCGCTACCGTCTCATATGACCGAAAAAAAACTGATGGACATCAAGTCTGAGATTACTCACCACGGACTGGCAGAATCCTTTTTTTTTCTTTAACGAGTCTGACGAGCCCGACACGAATGATATACTGCTTTCTCGGGAACAGGCCCAGATCCCCGTGATTTGTGTGAAGAGGCGGAGAAAAAGTGGCCAGAGGGCAGGCTGATTTCTGAGAATTTGTAGGCGATCGAATAAACCTCCACTTCCTTCCATTCTGCTAGCAAACGTGCAATCTTTGGAGAATAAAATAGACGACCTACGCGGAAGATAAAACTACCAACTGGACATTCAAAACTGTAATATCTTATGCTTCACAGAGTCATGGCTGAACGGCGACACTATCAACATACAGCTGGCTGTTGTACGCTGTACAGGCAGGATAGAACAGAGGCGTCTGGTAAGACAAGGGGCGGTGGACTATGTATTTTTGTAAATAACAGCTGGTGCACGGTATCGAAGGAAGTCTCTAGCTATTGCTCTCCTGAGGAAGAGTACCTCATGATAAGCTGTAGACCACACTATCTACCTGGATAGTTAATCTTTATTTTTTGTAGCTGTTTACATACCACCACAGTCAGAGGCTGGCACTTAGACAGCAGTGAATGAGCTGTATTCCGCCATAAGCAAACAAGAAAACGCTCACTCAGAGGTGGCGCTCCTAGTAGTCGGGGACTTTAATGCAGGGAAACTTACATCCGTTTTACCAAATTTCTATCAGCATGTGCAACCAGAGGGGCAAAAACAGAGGGAATAAAACTGGAGTAAAGGACCACCTCTACTTCACACACAGAGACGCGTACAAAGCTCTCCCTTGCCCTCCATTTGGCAAATCTGACCGTAATTCTATCCTCCTGATTCCTGCTTACAAGCAAAAATTAAAGCAGGAAGCACCAGTGACTAGATCAATAAAAAAGTGGTCAGATGAAGCAGATGCTACGCTATAGGACTGTTTTGCTAGCACAGAATGGAATATGTTCCGGGATTCCTCCGATGGCATTGAGGAGTACACCACATCAGTCATTGGCTTCATCAATAAGTGCATCGAGGGGGCCTCCCGGGTGGCGCAGTGGTCTAGGGCACTGCATCCCAGCGCTAGCTGCGCCACCAGAGTCTCTGGGTTCGCGCCCAGGCTCTAATCGCATTAGCCTACGTTAGCTCAACCGTCCCGACTCACCGATCCTGTAGAGGTTTTAAAGGAAATGTTCCACAATATATATTTCAGAAATCTAACAATGTTGATTGATTATATTCCATTGAAATGGTCTTTATGCAAAAGTTTTTATAAAAAAATATTATACACCTCTATTTTAGCAATTTGAATTACATTTATCAAAAACACATTGATGTCAAGAAAGGAACAGCCTGCTGGTGGCTTCGGTGATGGAGGCGAATTGGGTAAGTAGGCACTAAAGTGCCCAAAGAGTTGTATCATGTTATGTAGCTAGTAGATGCTAAAAAATGAAGATAGCTATCTATACGTACACCTGGTCTTGCAAAACTAACTGGCCCACTTGGATCTAGCATGGTGTTTGGGGATGTAATAAGATAGCTTTCTAGCTAGCTAGCAAGCAAGCTACAATAGGTCCATCAACACTGCATGTTTTACAGAAATGAATGGTCAAATACCAATCGGATTAACGTGATTGTTTATTTCAAGGTATGTCTTTATTTTTGCTGAACTGACTGATCTTTATTGGCCGATATAACTTGAGGATACATTGGTAGCTAATGTTTGTGTTAGCCATTGTACCTGTATTTACTGTGACTGTTAGTAACATTAGTACTCAAGTTAGCATGTGGCTAGCTGTATCTACCATCAGCCAACAACAGAGTTTTAGCTAGTTTGGATATAGACGTTCAATGTCTACTATGATGGTAAAGGTTTATCTTGATGTTCTGTAACAGTACGGGAAATACTGATTTGCTGAACTGCTAATAAGTGATGTGTTTCAAGGCTGTTAGTGGTTATCTAGTAGGGGTAAACCAGCAGTGGACAAAAGGGGCTATGCTAAAAGCCTGCACGCTTATAAGTGATAAAAACATTTTTAGCTGATATAGAATAAAGAAATCACAGGATATGGCCAGATAATAATTTGGCTTTATTCAGTGCCAAAATATTTTTTCTAAAACAATGAGGACATGGTATGATGTATTTGTTTACCATCTTATGTGGGCAGTGGCTTCACTCGTGCTCTTTCCTTGACGTCACTTTTCCGAAAGCTTTTCCAACAAATTCTGATAAAATATACATTTCTCCCAAAATACAAATGTAAAGTGATATGTCGTATTAAGACTTTTAGTTGGAAGGATGAAACCCTTCCTGTTTAACAGCAACCTAATTCTGCAATCTTCCCTTTAACCCTAATTGCTCTTGTAAGTCCCTCTGGATAAGAGTGTCTGCTAAATGACAAACAAGGCTTCTCAAGTTTGTAAATCCCACTTTGAAATTTCAGACTTGTATCAACCCCTACAAAAATATCCATGAATTATAATCCACATAATATTTCACATTTCTTGTTGCTGCAGGATTATTTTCCTGCTGTAGCAAACTGGGCTCAAATTAAGATCCTATATCTGTAATTGCAGATCAAAGCAAATTATCATAATTAAGTCCGATGTCATGCAATGAATTCTCTCTGCTGCTTTCCGTGCTGCAGCATCCCTTCATCTCTCTCCCTCTCTCCAGTTGAAAGGCATAAATCATCATCAGAACCACCTCTCTCCCTGAATGATTTCTCTTCAAGCACCACACACCACTGGTCATGACGTGTCTATATTGACACATGGCAATCAATGTGTCCCTAATCAGACACATTGACCAATGCTGAAGCCGAACAAGTCTACTTAAGAGTTCCCTCATTTCATTCGGTGACATTAGTTTTTTAGTACAACTAGTTTATTGGCTTCTGCACCTCGGTTGTCACACTTAAAGGATATTGCACATCAATCACAGATCTAACATTCTCTATTCTTTAATGCCAAGTAGGAAAATGGGAGAGAGAGAAAGAGAGTGAAAATCCCTGCTGAAAAAAACTGTATAGACCAGAGTACATTTGAATCTGGTCCATGCTGGTCCATGCTGTTCAAGCTGGTCTGACCAGCATGGTTTAGCTGGTTTAGCAGCCTTCGTTGCGTTTTCGCTGGCAGACCAGCCTTTGTTGTGTTTTCGCAGGTAAACAGCCTTTGTTGTGTTTTGGACACATAAGCTAATGCAAAACCAGCATCAAGTCACATTATGCTGGCTTGCAAAGTGATGTTTATTCCTATTGGAACTAGTGATGCACAATTCGTGAATGATTCATTCTTTTTGAACAACTCTTTTTACTGAGAGTGAGTGACTCGTTCATTTTAGTTGTTCGTTTGACTTGCTGGCCACAATGAGTCTTACAGCAGGATTGACACAAGCTCCTCCGGCACAGCGGCTCAAGAGACGTGCTCCCACCAACAACTGTATGTCATATATTCGTGCAGAAAAATAGATCATGCTGCAGACAGCATAGAGAAGAAAAATACATGTTTAGAAACTATTGCATGGTGCAAGAATTCATTAATTGATAATTGAATCTTATGATGGGAACAGCTTTATAGAACCAAAACAGACAGCCTCTGCTCAACAAACTTGAACTCAAGAACAAATTGTTTGTGGGGCTGCAGTTCAAGAGCGATATAGTGCTTATCACCCTCACGGCAGTCAAGCAATGCATCCCCCCAAGAGTAGTTCGCAGTCTAATTCGTTTGCAGTCACAACTAGACCTTGTTTTAAATGTACCAAGAAATCATCTTATTTGTGTGCCTAGCATTCAACAAATGTACATTGTTTAAAACAAACTTCTACAAGTGTCATTCACAAATGACAGCTCCGATGGGAACCTGAGGCTTTCTGAAGGCTTCTGCGCTTTCACCAAATGGTGCCGAAAAACTGTTACTCAGAGCCTCAATATCTGTTCACAATGCAAATGCAAAAACACAGATATTGGAACAAACTTATAAAAAAATCTAACTGCAATAGAACATGCTGGGAAATATGATAGTGATGGGCGTGGTTTGTAGACCAGCACAGTTCTGAATACTTGGGAATTGAACTTGTCACGCTCACTGACCAGCGACCTGAATTTCCTGCAACACCACTGGATCTGTGGGTATAATAAAGATTGTTAAACGATTAGAACCAATAGACATTCTGCAATTTGCCCCTATGTATGGGGGAACTCTTTTGGGTGCCACGTAGAACCCTTCAATTTTTTAGAACTCTCACAAGGAACAGTTGTGGGTTCTTTGTTATGTTCCTGTATGGGAACCCTTTTGGATTCTATGTACAGTGCATTCAGAAAGTATTTCAAACCCCCTGACTTTTTCCACATTTTGTTACGTTACTGCCTTATTCTAAAAGGGATTAAATACAAAGTTTTTTTTCTCATCAATCTACACACGATACTCCATAATGACAGAGCAAAACCAGGTTTCTAGACATTCTTGCTAAATTATTAAGAATAAAACACTGAAATATTACATTTCCATAAGTATTCAGACCCTTTACTCAGTACTTTGTTGAAGCATCTTTGACAGCGATTACAGCCTCGAGTCTTCTTGGGTATGACGCTACAAGCTTAGCACACCTGTATTTGAGAGTTTATCCAATTCTTCTCTGCAGATTCTCTCAAGCTCTGTCAGGTTGGATGGGGAGCGTCGCTGCACAGCTATTGTCAGGTCTCTCCAACGCCACTCCTGCATTGTCTTGGCTGTGTGCTTAGGGTCATTGTCCTGTTGGAAGGTGAACCTTCGCCCCAGTCTGTGGTCCTGAGTGCTCTGGAGCAGGTTTTCATCAAGGATCTCTCTGTACTTTGCTCCGTTCATCTTTGCCTCGATCCTGTCTAGTCTCCCAGTCCCTGCTGCTGAAAAATATCCCCACAGCATGATGCTGCCACCACCATGCTTCCCCGAAGAAATGGAGCCAGGTTTCTTCCAGATGTGATGCTTGGCATTCAGGCCAAAGAGTTCAATCGGTTTCATCAGACCGGAGAATCTTGTTTCTCATGGTCTGAGAGTCCTTTAGGTGCCTTTTGGCAAACTTCAAGCGGGCTGTCATGTGTCTTTTACTGAGGAGTGGCTTCCGTCTAGCCACTCTACCAAAAAGGCCTGATTGGTGGAGTGCTGCAGAGATGGTTGTCCTTCTGGAAGGTTCTCCCATCTCCACAAAGGAACTCTGGAGCTCTGTTAGAGGACCATCGGATTCTTGGCCACCTCCCTGACCTAGGCCCTCCCCCGATTGCTCAGTTTTGCCGGGAAGCCAGCTCTAGGAAGAGTCTTGGTGGTTCCAAACTTCTTTCATTTAAGAATGATGGAGGCCATTGTGTTCTTAGGGACCTTCAATGCGGCAGAATTTTTTTTGTGGTGCTTTCCCAGATCTGTGCCTCGACACAATCCTGTGTCGGAGCTCTACGGACAATTCCTTTGACCTCATGACTTGGTTTTTGCCCTGACATGCATTGTCAACTGTGGGACCTTATATAGACAGGCGTGTGCCTTACCAAATCAAATCAAATTGTATTTGTCACATGCGCCGAATACAGCAGGTGTAGACTTTACAGTGAAATGCTTACTTACAAGCCCTTAACCAACAACGCAGCTATAAGAAAAATTCATAAATAAATATTGAATAAAAGTAGCAAATAATTAAAGAGCAGCAGTAAAATAACAAAAGCGAGGCTATATACAAGGGGTACCGGTACAGAGTCAATCTGCGGGGGCACCGGTTAGTCGAGGTAATTGAGGTAATATTTACATGTAGGAAGAGTTATTAAAGTGACTATGCCTAGATGTTAACAGAGAATAGCAGCAGCGTAAAGGAGGGGGGGGGGGGGGGGGGCAATGCTAATAATCTAGGTAGCCATTTTATTAGATGTTCTTGAGTGTTATGGCTTGGGGTAGAAGCTGATTGGACCTAGACTTGGACCTAGACTTGTCACTCCGGTACCGCTTGCCGTTCGGGTTTGCAGAGAGAACAGTCTATGACTAGCGTGGCTGGATTTTTTGACAATTTTTAGGGCCTTCCTCTGACACCGCCTGGTATATAGGTCCTGGATGGCAGGAAGTTTGGCCCCAGTGATGTACTGGGCCGTACGCATTACCCTCTGTTGTGCCTTGCGGTCGGAGGCTTAGCAGTATCCATACCAGGCAGTGATTCAACGCGTCAGGATGCTCTCGATGGTGCAGCTGTAGAACATTTTGAGGATCTGAGGACCCATGCCAAATCTTTTCAGTCGCCTGAAGGGGAATAGGCTTTGTCGTGTCCCCTTCACGACTGTCCAATCAATTGAATTTACCAGAGTTGGACTCGAATCAAGTTGTAGAAACATCTTAGGGACGATCAATGGAAACATGATACACCTAAGCTCAATTTTGAGTCTCATAGCAAAGGGTTTGAATACTTATGTAAATGTGATATTTCTATATATATATATATATATATATATATATAAATACACTACTGGTCAAAAGTTTTAGAACACCTACTCATTCAAGGGTTTTTCTTTATTTTTACTATTTTCTACATTGTACAACAATAGTGAAGACAACAAAACTATGAAATAACACATATGGAATCATATCGTAACCAAAAAAGTGTTACACAAATCAAAATATATTTTATATTTGAGATTCTTCAAATAGCCACCCTTTGCCTTGCTGTCAGCTTTCCACACTCTTGCCATTCTCTCAACCAGCTTCACATGGAATGATTTCACAACAGTCTTGAAGGAGTTCCCACATATGCTGAGCACTTGTTGGATGCTTTTCCTTAACTCTGTAGTCCAACTCATCCCAAACCATCTCAATTTGGTTGAGGTTGGGGGATTGTCATCTGGCCAGGTCATCTAATGCAGAACTCCATCACTCTCATTCTTGGTAAAATAGCCCTTACACAGTCTGGAAGGGTGTTGGGTCATTGTTCTGTTGAACAACAAATGATAGTCCCACTAAGCCCAAAGCAGACAGGATGGCATATCGCTGCAGAATGCTGTGGTAGCCATGTTGGTTGTGTATCTTGATTTCTAAATATATCACAGACAGTGTCACCAGCAAGGCACCCCCACACCGTAACACCTCCTCCTCCTTGCTTTACGATGGGAAATACACATGCGAGACCATTCGTTCACCCACACAGCGTCTCACAAAGACATGGCAGTTGGAACCAAAAATCTCCAATTTGGACTCTAGACCAAAGGACAACTTTGTTTCTTGGCCCAAGCAAGTTTCTTCTTCTTATTGGCGTCCTTCAGTAGTGGTTTATTTTCAGCAAAATCGACCATGAAGTGGTTTCTTTGCAGCAATTGAAGGCCTGATTCACCCAGTCTCCTCTGAACAGTTGATGTTGAGATGTGTCTGTAACTTGAACTCTGTGAAGCATTTATTTGGGCTGCAATTTCTGAAGCTGGTAACTCTAATGAACGTATCCTCTGCAGCAGAGGTAACTCTGGATCTTCCATTCCTGTGGTGGTCCTCATGAGAGCCAGTTTCATCATAGCGCTTGATGGGTTTTGCGCCTTCACTTGAAGAAACGTTCAACGTTCTTGACATTTTCCGTATTGACTGACCTTCATGTCTTAAAGTAATGATGGACTGTAATTTCTCTTTGCTTATTTGAGCTGTTCTTGCCATAATATGGACTTGGTCTTTTACCAATTAGGGATATATTCTGTATACCACACCTACCTTGTCACACCACAAGGAAAGAAATTCCACAAATTAACTTTTAATAAGGCACACCTGTTACTTGAAATGCATTCCAGGTGACTACCTCATGAAACTGGTTGAGAGAATGCCAAGAGTGTGAAAAGCTGTCATCAAGTCAAAGGATGGATACTTTGAAGAATCTCAAATATAAAATATAATAAAAAATAAATAAATTGGGTTACTACATGATTCCCTATGTGTTATTTCATAGTTTTGATGTCTTCACTAGTATTATACAATGTAGAAAATAGTAAACATTAGGCAAAACCCTTAAATGAGTAGGTGTGTCCAAACTTTTGACCGGTAGTGTATATATTTTTTTATTTTTAAAAACCTGTTTTTGCTTTGTCATTATGGGGTATTGTGTGTAGTAGATTCATGGGGGAAAAGGCAATTTAATCAATTTTAGAATAAGGCTGTAACTTAACAAAATGTGGAAAAAGTCAAGGGTTCTAAATACTTTCCTAATGCACTGTAGAACTCTGTCATGAAGAACCCTCTGGTTGCAGAGTTCTATCGGGGATACCTTTTGGGTGCCACGTAGAACCCTTTTATTTGTCTCTGTAGGAGGACCATTTTGAGTTCCATTTATAACCCTCTCATGAAGAACCCTATGTTTCCAGGTAGATCCAATGATAGGTTCTACAGTCATACTTATAGGATACTTCAGCTGTGCTTTTGGCACACAATATAAAAATGACCTGTAATTTGACAGTAAGTTAACGGCTACTGAGTTTCGGTAAAAATATTTTAGTAAAATGACGTATTGCTGTTTACCTTACTTTCACTGCACTTTGCAATGTAGGTGGGGGCAATGTGCTGGAGGGGGATGATTAGCATTTTTGGGGGCATGGTTTAAAAGATGTTTACATTTCTGCCAACCGTTAGTGGAAGTGTTGTACCAGGTTAAGTCATTTTATCATTATGTTGATCACCTTATTTGTCCAATCCCAGTGCTGCAATCTTTATAAGAGCTTGTGACAATCAAGAGTTGGACTGTCAAGAGGTTACTGTGTGTTTTCAATTACTTAATGGCGTTGGTCACTGGGAAGTTTTTGTTTAATTTTCAATAACTTACTGTCAGTTTTCTGTCATGTTCACTGACCTGATGTTGTGGCAGGAAGGTCAGTTTGCTGCCAACCAAGAGGTTGAGGCCAGGTGAGGCTGGGTCCCAAGTGTGCTCACCACATAGAATAGTTGGCACCTAATGTTATAAGCTTCCTTGTAATCAGAACATTTCAGCAAAGGTATAGTGAGCTACTAGCAGAAACAGTAGTTGCTAGTATGTCACTGTGTATTTTACAATTATTGTACTGTTAGGTTACTAGTTAGGTAATGCAAAATTCACAGCAACTTCCAACTTCCATTAAGTTGCTGTGAAATGCACATTAAAACCTCCTAACAGTGCATCTCTTTAATGTAACATGATAGTGACAAGAGCTGTTCAACCTTTGACAACATAACCATCAATCACTTAATTTGGAACCTATAGCCTTTCTTTAAATGACTATAGTGGCCACGAACTGACTTGTTTTTCTAACAATATGATCTAAGAAACAATATGATCAATATCGCTAAATTAACTTATTGTCGTATTTGTGTGGCTGTTGTCATCAACCAGAAACCGGAAACAGCAAGTGCAAGACCGGAGACATCTTGCAAAAAACTATGATGTCCTGGTTTGTTGGTCCCATGTTTCATGAGCTGAAATAAAAGGTCCCAGAAATATTCTGTATGTACAAATAACTTGTTTTTGTGCACAAATATATTTACATCCTAGTTAGTGAGCATTTCTCCTTTGCCAATATAATCCATCCACCTGACAGATGTGGCATATCAATACGCTGAATAAAGAGCATGGTCATTACACAGGTGCAACTTGTGCTAGGGACAATAAAAAGCCACTCTAAAATGTACAGTTTTGTCACACAACACAATGCCACAGATGTCTCACATTTTGAGCAAGCGTGCAATTGGCATGCTGACTGCAGGAATGTCCACCAGATCTTTTGCCAGAGAATGTAATGTTCATTTCTCTACCATAAGCCATCTCCAACGTCGTTTTAGAGAGTTTGGCAGTACGTCCAACCGGCCTCACAACCGCAGACCACGTGTAACCACGCCAGCTCAGGACCTCCACATCCGGCTTCTTCACCTGCAGGATTGATTGCACAACCAAAAAATTCCTGCACCAACTGTCAGAAACCGACAAACCGACAAAGAACCCCTTAGTAACCTTTTTTGGGGGGGGAGTGTATGCTAGTCCGGCATGGTCAAGCTGGTCAGCAAAATCAAGCCTATCATTATCATATATCCCAGCATGCTCTATAGCAGTTAGATTTTTATAATTGTTTGTTTCAATATCTGTATTTTTGCATGTACATTGATTGATTAATTAATTAATCTTATGCTACACATTTGTCTATTCCCACTCAGGCTGGATTCCAATAGGATTTAGTCATCACTTTGCAAGGTAGCATAATGTGACTTCATGCTGGTTTTGTTGGGTGACAGTCACTAGTGTCCAAAACACATCAAAGGCTGGTCACCCTCGAAAACACGGTCAAGGCTGGTCACCGGCGAAAACACGGCGAAGGCTGGTCACCGGCGAAAACACGGCTTAGGTTGGTCACTAGCCTATGCTGGTCTATGCTGTTTTTTTCAGCAGGGAGAGAGACCTCTGTTTACAGTATGAAGTGACAAGAGTAAAGATACTGTTGGAAGAGCACAACTGTGGTAGTGTCACTGTTCACAGTAACAACTAGGCTATACAATAAGTTGGATGTATGGAGACATATTGGTAAAATGATTGGTCATGAACTTCTGTTCTTTCCTTCCTATGATCATGCATGGGAGAGGTGAATTGATATGCTTTAAGTTTCCAAACTCCTGTCAGTATTCCATTTGTTAACAGAGTACAGAAGTAGCCTAAAATGTTCCAATCTCTGAAACTGGGAGAACAAAACATCAAAAACATACCATAAAACCAGAGAGAGCAAACCCACAATGAACTCTCTCTGACTGTCAGCGCGGCTGGTTTGTGAACTGGGCTAATAGGGCAGCTGGAGGCTGTAAAATGAAAACAACTGAGGTAAAATAGATCATTTTTTTATGGGAGACAGGCAGCTGGCAGCCAGCTGATAGAACAAACTAATCTCAGAAAACAGGTAGCCCTGGCACCAAAACTCTATCAACACACAAACAGTTGGCGCTGGCTGTTTTGCTTCTAGTTGACGACAATGGCATGAATACGGTAAACCACACAGCTACAGAGAGAAGGAAAGAGGGACTTTACCCGACTCCCCACCAACAAAACCTTCTGGATCCACACTTGAGTAAATGAGGGATACAAGGTACAGTATATTCAAAGCAGGTTTTGGATCCTGAGTTAATTAAGCAGTCAACCCATTATGCTTAGGGTCATGTATAAAAAGGATACCATGGCTATGCCCCCATAGGATGACAGTTGACTCCGACTCCTGTGGTTGAAGTCGACGCTTGCTTGACACATGTACACACCACCTCATTAAGGCAGAGTCTTACTAGTATAAGGGCACAAGGCGAGACCCAGATGCAGACACGGGAGGCACATGGTTTGAGTCTTTGATATGTATTAGTAATCCAAAAGGGGTAGGCAAGAGAATGGTCGTGGACAGTCTAACGGTCAAAACCAGTTCAGAGCACAAGGACAGGTGAAACAGATCAGGGTGTGACAACTAGGAAGACTACATTTGTGTTCTAGTGGACTGACATGAGCATGATGCTGCCCATTTGCTCATCAACTCAGCTCATAAAAGGCCTATTTTGTTTGAATATAGAAGGTGATGTGTAGGAACTAGAATATTTCCGTGATATTTCTGCTGTGTGCAGCCTTGCCGGATCCCATGGGATGATGCGGCGCTCTCTACAATGATAAGCCTATTCTCTGCCATATTATAGCCCTATGCGGACGGGTATTACTGGAGACGTTGGTTTTGTAATTATTCAAGCAGGTGCGTTATTCCAGAGGACGATTCGCACAGGATTAGTTTTTCCAATCTGCCTGTAATTCACTTTTTTTTTTCTAAATGAATTGACTCTTGTGACAGGAGCCTGGAGATTTTTATTGTAGGTGAGAAGATATTTCAACGTTATGTGGCTACACTGATAACAGGCTACACTGATAACTCGTGCTTGGCTGTCAAATGTATAGGTCTCCTAATATTTAAATAATCATTATTTCAGTGATGTATGGTAGACGTGCCTCCTAATAACAATGTTCCCCATCCTGCTGATTTGAGCTGCTGAACCGTATTTGCACTTGGCTGTGTTTATGGATGAGAACGTGAACTTGACATTTCCAAAAAGTTTAGCGGGGATGCTGCTTTACAATCTATTGGCTAGGACAATGCTCTCCAACCCTGTTCATAGAGCTCTACCATCCTGTAGGTTTTTAACTCCAACCCTAATCTAGCTCAGCTGATTCAATAATCATAATTTTAAAAATGTAGCCTTTAATTAACTAGGCAAGTCAGTTAAGAACAATATCTTATTTACAATGACGGCCTACCCCAGACGACACTGGGCCAATTGTGAGCCGCCCTATGGGACTCCCAATCACGGCCGGATATGATGCAGCCTGGATTCAAACCAGCCTCTTGCACTGAGATGCAGTGCCTTAGACCACAGCGCCACTCGGGAGCCCTCGGGAATAATTAGCTGGTTGATAGGTTGGATCAGGTTAGTTACAACTGGGTTTGGAGCAAAAACCTACAGGATGGTAGCTATCCAGGAACAGGGTTGGAGAGCCCTAATCTAGGACATCAACAGCCAGCCAGGGTTTCATTAAATAATCTCTAGGCACAATTTTTATTGCACATTTAGGCCTAATTAAACTGATGCATTTGGCAATGTTCAACTTCAATTCACTGGCACTATGAAGAATAGCTTAGCCATACTCATTGATAGCCTAATAAATACTGTAATATACTTTTGATGAATTTACGAAGCATTGCTAGACAAGACATTGCTAGATACAGATTACCAAGATATAGCCTATTCGCACAGTTCTGACTGTCTGACTCCCTGCCCCAATCCTTTCCCTTGAGCTTACCCTCACTGGCTCGCCTGCTGCTCTTTCTCTTCACTATAAAAAACGTTCGTGTGTGTTTGGTCTTCGGATCTGTTGCATGTAGAATAGCTCAACCTACTCATTGATAGCCCGTACTTTAGTGAATTTGTGCGAGACATTGTAAGCCAAGAAATTGCAATAGCCTATAGCCTATAATGTTTTGATTACGATGCACGGTTCTGACTGTCTGCCTGGTGGTTAACATGCCTACCTATGCCTACCTGCCCCTCCCATCTCTCTCTCTCCCCCTCGCTAGCTCGCTCTTTCTTTGCTGTGAAAGATGTGAGTTTGTGTTCTCAAAGTAGACAACGGCAAATAGTTTCCTCCGTTGCAAAAATACTGAATTGTAGAAGTCGAGTTTGACAACCAGAAATGCAAATCGACACCGGGAGTCGACGCAAGGAGTAGAGCAATCTATTATTTTGGAGTCGACTCCCACCACTAATGACAATGCCCCCATACACATGGCACAAATGGTGAGCATAAAAACGATGTAAACCATGTGTCATGGACGTCTCAGTCACGAGATCTCAACCCAATTCAACACTTATTGGAGATTCAGGAGACAGCGTTTTCTACCACCACCAACAAAACACCAAATTATGTAATTTCGTATGGAAGAATGGTGTCACGTCCCTCCAATAGAGTTCCAGACAACTGTAGAATCTATGCCAAGGTGCATTGAAGCTGTTCTGGCTTGTGGTGCCCCAATGCCTTACTAAGAAACTTTATATTGGCGTTTCCTTTATTTTGGCAGTTACCTGTACATTTTTATGCAAATGTTCTATTGACATTAACAAGTGATTTACACATTATCTCAAGAGAAGATTAATGAGGCTAACAACAAGGCTTTCTTCTCTGCATCCAATTCTAATCACTGAAGTCCTTGAGCTTCTCTCCAACCCGTCTCCTTTTTGACATAGACCAGGTTATCTGACACTCCAATTAGAGCCACTGTCATTGGCCGGAGACTGGAGAGAGATAATGCTCTCTGAGATACTGTTAAATACTAGGACTTCATAGCAACCTGCTACTTTATAGGTGGCCTGTGAAATGACTTAGGCCTGAATAATATCATTGGCAATAGATTGATGATTAAGATTAACAATCCACATATGTGTCTCAAATGACAAGCGTGTGACAAGTCGCCTTTATTATCAGGTGTTGAGTAGCCTGTTATAGTCTTTTTATGTTGCTTGGAGATTCTTATTATTGTCTTCTGAAGTTCTAGCCGTAAGCTCCGTTGTAATGTTGTTGATGTATTATACATCGAGCAATAGTACAAAGACCTCTTGTGTGTGGTTTTTAAATGCCACTATCTCCTTTTATGAGACTGATAATGCCAAAGTAAAGTGGTCTCATAGCAACAGGCCCAGGTCTATTTGAGGGCAGGAACCAGCTTGTTAAAAGTGACTTGTCACCAGCAGCCAGTGCTAGTGCTCAGTGTCCATGCAGTGTCAACAGCAGTTTGAACTCAGGTAGACCTCTAATGAACAGCAACCTGCTCTGAGGTAGGGTGCCAGAACTCATGGTCTGTGGTAGCAGCTCAAGCGTGTAAATCATGCTGGAGAGTACAGCTCAAGGGAGGGAGGGGGAATCATATTAAAATATATCAGTCCGCAGTTTGCATCTGTAAATTGCATTATAATCTTTGACAATTGGTTGAATATCTGCTCCATTGGGTTTGTTTCTGCAGATCAAATGAGACCGAGAGAGTGAGTAATATTAACCGGAAAATTGTAGCAAATGCGTACTATTGTCAATCTCGCTCTATAAATTCATGGCTTGCAGGTTATTCATATGTAAATTACAGAACACACAGGCAATTCCATCCAAATTGTACCTTAGTCAGTTTACATTAAGGCAATGCCGAAGGCATGCTTCCATATTGGCAATCATTTTATCATTTACACGGTGATCGATTTTTTTCTCTTTCCTTTAGGGACCTTTTTCTTTTTCTTCCAACGATAACCACACATCTACTTTTCCGTTGTACACAGTCAGGACACATTTGTTTTTCTCTATGCGACTGTTCATTCAATTTGCCTTTATATAAATTCCCTACTCACGATGAAACAAAACATATTTTTCCGCCATGATTTAATCACTTATATTTACTTAATTGACCTTCACATTTACTTCACTGTTGATTCCCTTCACTGAAAATTCCACAAGATCGAGCTCACTACATAATGTTGATAAGCATTAGCATTTGCTTTGTTTGGCGTTCATTATTTCCATGGACCCCTGCTTTCCCTTGCGTAAGACCACCCATTAGCAGAGTTATTAAGTGTGAGTAGACAGTAAACCATGCTAAATCAGGGTAATTAGTACTATCTGATAGTGCCAGAGCTCTGACCGGTGCTGAGCTACTGCAGGGACAGACGGTAATAAAAGAGTGTGCGGATGATGGAAGTGACCTTCAGGGATGGATACATACAGTTCATGGAGGGGTGTGTAACCCCTGGCCCATAGTATGAATGTTTGATAACGAGAGGATCAGTGAGTAATTCTATCAGCTACCTCCTTGTACAGTAGATTGAAGAAATTAAAGAAATGTACCTACCGCACACCAGACGAGGCTGCTGAGTTGCAGGAAGATAATAGTGGTCCGTCCTTGTAGAGTAACAATGAGTGGAATTTGGTCTTAATAGCTAGATTTCCTTCCAATTGGCGACAGATTTTCATGTCAATATTCTAAAATCTGCATAAAAACAATATGCACATTTTCCCACCAGAGGTATTTCCATTAAACTGACTTGTTGCGGATAAAAGGCTGTGCGAGATGACATGGTGCACATAAAAAGAACAACTGAAGTTAAATGGGTTTCCATTGCATTTTCAACTCTACCAATGGTTTTATTACAAAAACTGTTACGATAAAAAGCAAACTTTCCCAAACTGATTTTGATGCATGCTCTCTAGCCAAGAGTTCCCTGATAAAGTGAACAGGTTTTATCATGAGATAAGAATAAGAGCTAGCTAATTGTATTTGATAATTGGCAGCCAAGCACCGACCATCATCACCAGCATTCAAATAATTGCCTACCCTCGATACTTAGCCTATTGTAATTGTAAATGTACATGAACACTTAGCACTTAACCACCATGCCTATAAACTTGTAATGCTTTTCCACGTTGTGGTGGTAGGCCTTGACAAGTTTACTTCGATATGATGGTTATTGTAGTGCAAAATGTTGGTACCCTTCCCCAGATCTGTGCCTTGACACAATCCTGTCTTGGAGCTCTACGGACAATTCCTTCAACCTCATGGCCTAGTTCTGACATAGACTGTCAGGTGTGTGCCTTTCCAAATCATGTCCAATCAATTGAATTTACCACAGGTGGACTCCAATCAAGTTGTAGAAAGAGCTCAAGGATGTTCAATGGAAACAGGATGCACCTGAGCTTAATTTTGATTCTCATAGAAAAGGGTCTGAATACTTATGCAAATAAGGTATCAGTTTAACAGCTTTTATAAATTTGCAAACATTTATAAAAACCTGTTTTTTGCTTTGTCATTATGGGGTATTGTGTGTTGATTTATGAGGAATTATTTTCATTTAATCAATTTTAGAATAAGGCTGGAACCTAATAAAATGTGGAAAAAGGGTAGAGGTCTGAATACTTTTCGAATACACTGTTTATCAATATTCTCGCATAAAGGCGTTTCCTCCAACATTTCTCACATAATCAATTTTACAGATACAAAAATATCCCACCATGTCGAACGAACAAATTGTCTGTCGACATTTATGAATTTGAACCGACATTTCCTCTTTCCATCAGCCCTGTCATGACTATTTTTTAAGCATCAGGTAATTCATTGGCTTGAAGTGGTTTGATAGAAACCTGGTTAATGTCAACGAAACATTGTTATTTGGAATTATACGTTATAGAGACACATTATAGGTATGTTCAGTTGGTGCATTATTCTCCCCTGAATTGTTTCCCCATGGATATGCTTGTTGTTTAGGTAAATGTGTTACCGGCGGTTGAGCAAGGTAAGCGAGAGAAGAAGAAAACACTCACTTCCCTATCATTTGTCATGTAATAAAGCATGACAATGGCCTTTAGAGAGACACTAACATGACACTGGACTGGAGTGATGGATGAACTTTACTCTGGAGAAGTTGGAGAGTAAGTGCATTTTCCCCCCACTACCTCGAAGTAAACCCTCCCTAGTAGACTCAGCCAGTCGGCCAGCATCTCCCTCCTCCACTATCTCGAGGTAAACGCTCCCTTGATCACTCACTCAACCAGCCAGCCAGTCAGATTCTACACTCTCAGAAAAAAAGGTTTAGATTTGTTCCTAAAGGAGTACAAACGCCTGTCACTGGGGTGGTGCCCTGTAAGCTACGTTCTTTGTACCTTTAGTTATAGGTAGTGATGTTATGTTTGATACCGGAGCGCCGAGGCATGAGTCTAAATCGCTAAGCAGTGTACTTCAAAGCAGTGTGCTGATGCCGGTATCACTTTATCAGAAGCATGTGATCAATGATGTACGAAACTTTGCTTCGTCAAACAATCACCTGATTGGTTTTGTAAAAGACAAAAAGACTACGCTAAGCACCCGCTACGGTGTGTGGGACGTCATCTATAATAAATTATTTTGACCAGCAGGTGCCACTAGTGTACACTGTGTTGATCAAAGCCTTGAGTATTGAACCTACTTTTGACACATTTGGCTGGAAAACCTCAATGCTTCAGTAAACGTTGTTTCCCCATCACTAGTTATATGTACATAATTGTACCCCAGTTCATACCTCAGAAACGACCTTTCTTACATGTATTCCGCAGGCACAAAAGCATGCCTTTAGAAAAGGAAAATGTACCTCTACCATAGACCACTTAAACTGGTACAACACTTCCACTCACTGGTGGCCCAAAACAACTACCTGAAAACCACGAACCCACTAAAACACACCTCCACTATAATTTACCAGTGTGCCTTGCTTTTTTGAGTGACCACCCATGACTGTAGTGACAGAGACATGGTTGTTGAATTCCTTCATTTTCAGTCCTGTGACCTTCACCAAGTGAGTTCCTAAGCGAATGTTTTCACAACAATTACACTCTTATGACAATATATTAGATATCTCATAATGAGGGGATCATCAGCTAGATTCAGCCGCTGGACTATTTTTTTCTTCAGCGGATGGTCAGGGGGCTGGAACATAATTACAAATAATTTGTAGACTGCAAATTGAACCCAAGAAGGCCAAACATATACACCACGTTACCAAAAGTATGTGGACACCTGCTCGTCGAACATCTCATTCCAAAATCAAGGGCATTAATATTCAGTTGGTCCCCCCTTAGCTGGTATAACAGCCTCCAGTCTTCTGGGAAGGTTTTCCACTAGATGTTGGAACATTTTTGCGGGGACTTCATTAGTGAGGTCGAGCACTGATGTTGAGCGATTAGGCCTGGCTCGCAATCTGCGTTCCAATTTATCCCAAAGTTGTTCGATGGAGTTGAGGTCAGGACTCCGTGCAGGCCAGTTAAGTTCTTCCACATCGATCTCGACAAACCATTTCTGTATGTACCTCACTTTGTGCATGGGGGCATTGTCATGCTGAAACAGGAAAGGGCCTTTCCTAAACTGTTGCCACAAAGTTGTAAGCACAGAATCATCTAGAATGTCAATGTATGCTGGAGCATTAACATTTCCCTTCACTGGAACTAACGGGCCTAACCCAAACCATGAGAAACAGCCCCATTCCTCCCCCCCAAAACTTTACAGTTGGCACTATGCATTAGGGCAGGTATGTCAGGCATTAATATGACACATGTCAGCAAAGGGTGTTGCTGAAATAGCCACATCCACTAATATATAGTATATGTTTGACTGAAACATGATCAATTCAAACCTTGCTTGCATTTATATACGATCACATCCTGGCTCTCTATTATGAGTGGGAATACTTGGGAACAGATTTATTAAATTAAAATCACGTTTATGTCTAGCAATAAAAATGTCACACCCCAAAACATTTTTGGCTCAGAAATCTTGGGGGGCCAAATAAAACCCCATTGGGTAACCCAGTCATAAGGTCTTATTTTGAGGCCTAATTTTACCCTAATAGAGTGGCCTGAACCTCGTGGTTTACAGGCCACATGAGGCCTGCAAGTAGGGTTGCAAAATATTGTTCACTTTCCCATAATTTTCCTGCTTATTCCCAGCTGTGTCCAGGAATCTTCCAACTGAGATATCTGGAAAACCTGGGAAATTTATCAGAGTTTAGTAACCCTACCTGCAAGCCACATTATGCTGACTTGCAAAGTGATGTGTACTTTCTATTGGAATCCAGGCAGAATTAGGATATCCAACAGTTGTCTTTTTTTAACCAGCATTCAGAATGACAGCCAAGGTTAGGAACATTGTGGGAAGGCTACCTAAGCCATTTTGTAAACTGAAACAACCATTTCAGTAACGGATGTAAAAAATAATATTACTAACGGATTAGATTACTTTAGAAAAATGTATGTTATTTATCTTTGTGTAGCATGAGATTTAATCAATCAATCAATTTACATGCAAAAACATAGATATAGATATACAGATATTAAAAACAGTTTTAAGTAGAGCATGCTGGGAAATGTGATAATGATTATGGTACAAATGTGCCTTTTTAGTGTACCACCCCAGTGACAAAGCCATTAGTTATTTTTAAATTCATCATTGTACATCATTGTACAAATATGTACATTTCTTCAATACATTGCTTTTCTGCTAAGCAAAGGTACAGATCAGTACCATCAAGAGTTGAGGGTACACAAAATATGTTTGTACCTTGGGAAACAAGTGTACCTTCACTGTACATTGAAAGGGAGAGTGTGATGATTGTACCTTTTTATATTCAAAAGGCACTCGCACATCTGAGCTATCTTTTTTTGCAGGTGCATGGTAACAGTTGAATAAGATGAGAAAAAAGAAGAAACCTGCACACTGCTCTTGATAGTATCACTGCTCTTTAATAAGCTTTACGTATCGGCTTCAACACCGTCGTCAAAGCTCTGACGAAGGCCTTGACGCCGATACGTAAGGTTTATTAAAGAACAGTGATACTATCAAGAGCAGTGAGCGGGTTTCTTCTTTTTTTAACCACCTTTTCATATTCAAAATATTGGGTACAGAAATGTACTGTTATACTCTTTATCCACACATGTACCCAAAAAAGTACCAAACAGTACCATGTGAGATGATATGTGTACCTCTGAAGATACATTATATGTATTCTGATCTTTTTGTACCCCAGGTTACAATACCGTAACCTTATATCTAAGAGTGTAGCCAACAAGCCAGTCAGTCAGTCATTCAGCCAGAAGCCAGCAAGCCAGTCAGTCAGAAGCTAGCAAGCCAGTCAGTCAGAAGCTAGCCAGTCAGTCAGGCTGAGGCCTAAATCAAGCCATTAAATCCATCCATTATCTCAGTATCTCAGCTGACAACAAACAATGATAGATCCCCCTCACAGACACTGTCAAACAGGCTTAAAAATGGCAGACACTACTCTTCCTGATTTGTGTGTACGCTAGGCACCTTGTGTGTGAGTGTGTGAGTGTTTGTGTGTGCGCAAGCGTGTGTGTGAATGGTGTGTGTGCCTGTGTATGCATTTTTCACACACACAGGAGTGTGTGTGCTTGTATGTGTGTGTGTGTGTGCATGCTCCTGCTAATGTGTGCTCCTGCTAACACTTCATTCGTCCTGGCATGACAAGGTGTGAGATGATAAGGGGGTTTGAAATATATTTTGAGGAGAAAAGAGAGAGGAAGGAGAGCTGACAGACTCTAAGTGACGGGCACATGTGCTTTCCATTCTAAATGAGAGCCATGAGTAGAGAACAGAACTCAGTGGATCTGCTAGCTGGGCTAAAGCAGCTTAAAGGGGGACTCCATCTCTCTCCATTTGTAAGTCTTTTAATCCTTTGTGTTGTCAAGCAAAACCCAGATCAAAGACTACGACAAGAAACATCCTGTTGTTTTCATATTTCCCTTCCCTCTCTTCCTTGTTTAATCTCGCCGCCTCGCAATAGCTGCCTGTTAATTGAAAATTGAACAAATTGAGAAGTTATTACGCGGATGTCTGGAATCATCCCCTCTGTGGCGGGAGAAACCTCAGAAGAATCAGAGCTTATTACTGAAGCTAAACAGAGAAGCCACAATGCCACATATTCCAAGGGGAGGATATCATCGGTAACCTTGAAGATCTGAGAATGGATCACAGAGGGATATTCATTCCTTCACTCTTTTGAGTAAGAAGCTATTTATTACAACAATAATTAAGATAACTGAGAATTGTTGATTTGTTTTTACACAATATGTATTCACGTTGTCTGGTGCACTACCGTCACTATAACTCATTATGAAATACTATCATATCATTGATACATGTCATCAGATAAAACATGAGAAGTTTTCTATAGCAATCCCTTTCCAAGACAATTCCTATCCAAGACCAATTATTTGACATCTTGGACACACACTTCAATCATTTACCATTTTCTGACCCTCCATTTGTGGACTTTTCAGTGCATCGCTAGATCAATAACTCTCAGTGATTCTGAGTGAACTGCAGTGTGATGGAGATTGATTAGAAGGCTGTAACGATCTCTAGTCCTCACCAGATAAAGTATAAAGACATTTCCTCAGAGATGCTGCTGACTTATTCTTATTGATCAGCATGTTCTCTCACACACTCTCACACACGCGAGCAAACACACAAATACACACACGGAAGTTGCTTTCACAGTGTCAAAAGCTCACACTTGTACCATATACACCCAAAACACACCCATTGAAATTCATACATAAAGACACACAACAATAACAAACACCTTGAAACTTGCAAACACACACCAGACACCTGTGCAATGTCATGACTTACAGCAGAACCAGGATCAGTTAAGATGAAACGTAGGGGAGGGCAGCACTGCATGATAATCCCATTGCAGTTACAGTAAGGAAATGGTGACCTCCATGGTGAAATTTGCACCTTCGGTTAGTTGAGGGGTTCTTGGAGGAACCCTTAATTGTTCAATTTAGCAACGTGTTCCTGGAGTGGAGGTGTGGCTTAATAAGGGCATGGCTTTATCTCAAATGAAATTGTATTGGTCATAAACACATATTTAGCAGATGTTATTGTGGGTGTAGCGAAATGCTTGTGTCCCTAGCTCCAACAGTGCAGTTGCATCTAAGAATTCACAACAATACACAAATCCAAAAGTAAAATAATGGAATTAAGAAATATATGAATATTAGGACGAGCAATGTAGGGGTGGCATTCACTAAAATACAGTGTAATAAAATACAGTATATACTGTACAGCACCAGTCAAAAATTTGGACACACCTACTCATTCAAGGGTTTTTCTTTATTTTTACAATTTTCTACATTGTAGAATAATAGTGAAGACATCAAAACTATGAAATAACACATGTGGAATCAATAGTAACCCAAAAAGTGTTAAACAAATCTAAATATATTTGAGATTCTTCAAATAGCCACCCTTTTCCTTGATGACAACTTTGCACACTCTTGGCATTCTCTCAACCAGCTTCATGAGGTAGTCACCTGGAATGCATTTCAATTAACAGCTGTGCCTAGTTGAAAGGTAATTTCCTGTGTCTCCTTGACCTGCCGCCACTCCCCCAGTACTCTCTCTCTCTCTCTCTGTGTGATTGTGTGGGTAGAGACAGGTGTGCTGGAGTCAGAGCAGATCCCCACTAGCTGTAAACTGTTCCATAATCAAGACCTCTACAAATACTCAGCCCTGCCACTTCGTAATCTCTGCTCAGTCAGTGTACGTTTCTAGCCATTTGTTGCTATTCAGATCCTGTTATCCTGCTGTGCCTGTTTTCCTTGCCTGATGCTGTTTTCCTCTCTGCTACAGTTCTGCCTATTCTGACTCTGGTCCCTGTTTCCAGTCCCACGTCTCGTCATCCTGCTACTCTGTCCTGGATTCCACACTCTACTACTCCCTTGGATTCCCCTCCGGACCTGTTTACACTGTCTCAAACCCTCTCGCTCCAGCCTCAGTACCTGGTTTCCAGTAACCCGCCCGAGCTTCCCCTGACCTGCACTCCATCTCCCCCGTGTTTCAATAAATACCTTTCAATCATCCCTCGTCTGAGTCTGCTCTTGGGTTCCCCTGTTCCACTCCGCGTAACACACATCTCAACATCAACTGTTCCAAGGAGATATATCCTTGCCTGTGAAGCCCTTTTTGTGCAAAGCAATGATGACGGCACGTGTTTCCTTGAAGGTAACCATATTTGACAGAGGAAGAACAATGATTCCAAGCACCACCCTCCTTTTGAAGCTTCCAGTCTGTTATTCGAACTCAATCAGCATGACAGAGTGATCTCCAGCCTTGTCCTCGTCAACACTCACACCTGTGTTAACGAGAGAATCACTGACATGTCAGCTGGTCCTTTTGTGGCAGGGCTGAAATGCAATGGAAATGTTTTTGGGGGATTCAGTTAATTTGCATGGCAAAGAGGGACTTTGCAATTAATTGCAATTCATCTGATCACTCTTCATAACGTTCTGGAGTATATGCAAATTGCTATCATACAAACTGAGGCAGCAGACTTTGTGAAAATGTATATTTGTGTCATTCTCAAAACTTTTGGCCACGACTGTACAATGTAGAAAATAGTAAAAATAAAAACCCTTGAATGAGTAGGTGTCCAAACTTTTGACTGGTACTGTACATATGAGATGAGTAAAGCAGTATGTAAACATTATTAAAGTGGCCAGTGATTCTATGTATATAGGGCAGCAGCCTCTAAGGTGCAGGGTTGAGTAGACGGCTAGTGATGGCTATTTAACTTAGGGCTAGAGCCCTTTTTTCTCCACTTCCTGTCTGAATGAAGTGCCTAAAGTAAACTGCCTGTAGCCCAGGCCCTGAAACCAGGATATGCATATAATTGGTACAATTGAAAAAAAACACTGAAGTTTGTAGAAATGTTAAAATAATGTAGGAGAATATAAACACAATATATATGTTAGGAGAAATTCTTTTTTTGAGAGACCATCCTCTTAGAAATGCAAGAGAAACATGATATTGAAAATTAGCTCCCTGAATGCAATTCCTATGGCTTCCACAGGGTGTCAGTCTGTTCAAGGTTTCAGGCTTGTAAGTTAAAAAATGAATAACAAATATTTGTTTTAGTAGAAGGACACAGTCTTGGAAATTTGTGTTTATACGCTCCATGAAGACATTACGCACCTGCTAAAATCGGTTTCCTATTGGACATACTTCTTTCGGAAATAAGTATTATGGTTTGATTACATTTTAGGGTATCTGACTTGTTGAAACAAAGTTTAGGGGTAGATTTTCAGAATCCTTTCTCTGCAAGTTGAACGAGTGGATTACTCAAATCGATGGCGCCAACTATATTGACTTTTTGGGATATAAAGAAGGATTTTATCTAACAAAATGACACTACATGTTATAGCTTGGACCCTTTGGATGACAAATCAGAGGAAGATTTTCAAAAGGTAAGTGAATATTTAATCGTTATATGTGAATGTATGAAACCTATGCCGGTGGAAAAATATTTTGATGTGGGGCGCCATCCTCAAACAATCGCATGGCATGTTTTGCTGTAATAGCTACTGTAAATCAGACAGTGCAGTTAGATTAACAAGCACTTAAGCTTTCAGCCGATTTAAGATACTTATATGTACCTAAATGTTTAGCGGGACACCGATCCTTAAGACATGCAGCTAGCTAGCTAGCTAAACAATGAACCATAGCCCCAACTCATGACGTTACTACCCTGCATGAATCTGCAGGTAGCTAACCAACCAGGTTCAATGTTAGCTAGCTAACATTAGGCTATAACTAACAATGCAAATGGCTCTGAGATACGAATACTATTACTACACTGATCATACACGTAATGTTAGCTCGCGAGCCAGGTGACATTAGCTAGCTAATAGTACACTTTAACTTGAAATGAAAATGACTTGACAAAATTAGAAACGTGTAATATCTGAAAATGTAACTTGGTAGACTATCTTACCCATATACATGGATGGACACTTCTCCCTCTGCTACGGATGCCATGGTTGCCCTTAGTTTGAAGATGTAATCCGGAGACAGGTGTTTTCTCCATCTCCTTAGCTATCATACTCTAATTCCACTGATTTCAAAACTCGGTCTTCCAGAAAATGGAGAGCAACACTTATGCAGTTCTACAACGCAATATATATATATTTAAAACAGCATTCGACAGGATTACCTACACATACAGACCAGCTCAAATAGACAGAAGCGTGGCAGACCAATCCGAACGTCTCTCACCATGTCCAGCCCACTCATTATCTCAGCCAATCATGGCAAGTGGGAAGGTTGCTGTTTTGCTAAACCAACTAGGCTCATAATGTAACAATTGTATTCGTATTTACAGTTGGCATACAAGTGTGTTATTAAGGCACATGAAAGTTCACATGTTCCAGAAGGCATTTCTGCCCCAAAACAAATTTCCATAAAAAAAAATGTTTACGTTCAAATGGCTCTCCTGTGAAGTAGTGACACGCGATATATGCTAGTTTCCTGAAACTAGTCACATTTAGTCTGTAATCCGGTAGATACTCTTCCTCGTGGCAGATACTCTTCCTCTTTCTCTAAAATGGATAATTACAGGAGGTGGGACGAAGGAGCGTCCTGCTATTGGTCTTCAAGAAAGGAAATCAGAACAAAATTAAGTAATCAAAGAGAATGTAGCTAGCTAGGCTAGCGGTTAGCAATTTAAGTATAGTAAGGCGAATAACGTTAGTGGTCAAGTAGCTGAGTGACGTTGGTCAAAATGAAATGCAATTATGTTCCGGTCAGATACAAATACATTACCACTCTTTTCCTGACTGCGATAGAGCTTTGTGTCAAGCATGGCTACAGGCCATCTGACATCCTGCTTATGCCATAAGTCATGGTGTCAATACGACAACGCCTGAAGTTATTCAACAGCTGCAGTTGACCGTGTCCAGTGATCACTTTGTGGCCACTGTCTACAATGGGGACTGGTAAAATGAATAAAAACAACTCTGCATCTCTGCCTAGCCTGTCAAGAATGACCAAAAGGATGTTTAGCATCCCCAGTTGCTCTGCAAGTATGGAAAGGATATTCTCAGTTGCTGGTCAGCTCTCCAGGTACCATCGCATGAGCCTGAAGCCACAGACTGGCCAAACTCGTGTTTCTAAAAATGAATTACAAAAATGAATTCAAAAGCACTAAGTCATTTTTAGTTTCATTTGTATTTAATTAGAAGTCAAAGACTATGCAAAATGTATAGACTATAATGATTTAATACAATGACATGTTGAGCGCTTTATGTCCCTACCAGCCTATTGTGTCGCACTTGCAAATGCTTCAATGTATTTCTTTGTAGGCTATAGCGTTGAATTAATTGAACAATATAGCTTAAATAATAAATTTTCGTTCCTTGTTATGGTTCCCTGTCAGGCTCCTGACCTATTTAGAGTGTTTATATGCTGTTTAATAGAACATGTAGCCTATTTGAAATGATGTGCCCTTCTTACATTCACGTTATTCAAATACTTTTCATTCAAATCATATGGTTTCAGTACTTCAAAACCAAACGGTAGATCTAGGTCACAAAAACAGATGGGTTTTGGTTAAATTGTGATTTTAATGAATGGAGCGAATTTGGAGCAGCAGTGTTTAGCAGAGATGTAGGAAAAGTTTTGAGATGTAGGATAGGACATGGAGTGCCACCGATGAGCGGGATGTCCAAATGCTCAACTCGGCTCACATGCTCTGGCTGGGAGTACCCATCTTTGGCCTTGACCTATTATCCCTTCAGCATCCACTCCAGGGTCATCCAAAAAGAGACCTGTCTGTATTGTCTATTGAGACTGAAAATAAATAGGCCTATATACCATACAATATAACAGGCTCAGAGATCATTACGCATATTAATTTATAAGCCGTATTGATGGCACAATAAATTTAGCAGAGCGACTAAAATTTATCTAGAGCAATTAACAGGAGCAGTTAGGATTAAGTTCCTTGCTCATGGGCACATTTTTCACCTTGTCGGCTTGGGGATTCGAACCAACAACCTTTCGGTTACTGGCCCAAAACTTTAACTGAAAAGCTACCTGCCACAATACACTTGATGGCTCTCCTGGTGTTGTATACTTGAAGAATGTGTAGCCAACTCATTGTTCAAAGGGTGTTAGTAGTCAAGTGTGAGGCAGTTTTTCTTCCTCTTGTGTGTCGGTTGACAGGCTAATTAGGATATTATTGTTCTAAAAGCTAGACTAGCAAAAATTTATTAAATTGTTATTTTTTCTCATCAATCTACACACAATACCCCATAACGACAAAGCAAAAAAACATTTAGAAATTGTTGCATATTTATTAAAAATAAAACGGAAATATCACATTTACAAAAGAATTCAGACCTTTTACTCAGTACTTTGTTGATTTACCTTTGGCAGCGATTATAGCCTCGAGTCTTCTTGGTCATGACTCTACAAGCTTGGTTCTCCTGTATTTCTTCTCTCCAGATTCTCTCAAGCTCAGGTTGGATGGGGAGGAGCATTGCTGCACAGCTATTGTCAAGTCTTTGCAGATATGTTAGATCGGGTTCAAGTCTGGGCTCTGGCTCGGCCACTCAAGGACATTCAGAGCCATGTCCCGAAGCCACACCTGCATTGTGTTGGCTGTGTGCTTAGGGTCGTTGTCCTGTTGGAAGGTGAACCTTAGTCCCAGTCGGAGGTCCTGAGCAGGTTTTCATGAAGGATCTCTGTACTTTGCGCCGTTCATCTTTCACTCGATCCTGACTAATCTTCTAGTTCCTGCCAATGAAAAACATTCCCACAGCATGATGCTGCCACCGCCATGCTTCACCGTAGGGATGGTGCCAGATTTCTTCCAGATGTAACGCTTGACATTCAGGCCAAAGAGGTTTTGTTGTTTCTCATGGTCTGAGAGTGTTTAGATCCCTCTTGCCAAACTCCAAGCGGGCTGTCATGTGCCTTTTACTGAGGAGTAGTTTCAGTCTGGCAGAGGTACCATAAAATCCTGATTGTTGGAGTGCTGCAGAGATGGTTGTCCATCAGGAAGGTTCTCCCATCTACAAAGAGGACCAAGGCCCTTCTCCACCGATTGCTCAGTTTGGCTGGGCGGCCAAGTTTAGGACGAGTCTTGGTGGTTCAAAACTTCTTCCATTTAAGAATGATGGAGGCCACTGTGTTCGTGCAGACTTTCAATGCTGCAGAAATATTTTGGTACCCTTCCCCAGATCTGTGCCTTGACACAATCCTGTCTCGGATCTCTATGGACAATTCCTTCCATCTCATGGCTTAGTTTTTGCTCTGACATGCACTGTCAACTGTGGGAACTTATATAGACAGGTGTGTGCCTTTCCAAATCATGTCCAATCAATTGAATTTAACACAGGTGGACTCCAATCAAGTTGTAGACACATCTTAAGGATGATCAATGGAAACAGGAAGCACCTGAGCTCAATTTCGAGTCCCATAGCAAAGGGTCTAAATACTTAAATAAGGTATTTCTGTTTTCCATTTTTTACAATTTGGGAACATTTCTAAATACCCGTTTTGACTTTGTCATTATGGGGTATTGTGTGTAGATTAATGAGGATTTTTTATTTATTCAATCCATTTTAGAATAAGGCTGTAATGTTCAGTAATAAAATGTGGAAAAATTCAAGGGGTCTGAATACCTTTCGAATGCACTTTTTGGTAAGCAACTCCAGTGTAGATTTGGCCTTGTGTTTGAGGTTATTGTCCTGCTGAAAGGTGAATTAATCTCCCTGTGTCTGGTGGAAATCAGACTGAGCAAGATTGTCCTCTAGGATTTTGCTTGTGCTTAGCTCCATTCCGATTCTTTTTTTATCCTGAAAAACTCTCTAGTCCTTAACGATTACAAGCATACCCATACCCGATGCAGCCACCACTATGTTTGAAAATATGAAGAGTGTTACTCAGTAATGTGTTGTATTGGATTTGCCCCAAACACAACACTTTGTGTTAATTTCTCTGCCACATTCTTTGCAGTATTACTTTAGTGCCTTGTTGCAAACAGGATACATGTTTTGAAATAGTTGTATTCTGTACAGGCTTCCTTCTTTTACCTCTGCCAATAAGGTTAGTATTGTGAACTAACTACAATGTTGTTGGTCCATCTTCAGTTTTCGCCTATAACAGCCGTTAAACTCTGTAACTATTTTAAAGTCACCATTGGTCTCATGGTTAAATTCTTTAGCGGTTTCCTTCCTCTCCGGCATCTCAGTTAGTAAGGATTTCTGTATCTTCGTAGTGACTGGGTGTATTGATACACCATCCAAAGTGTAATTAATAACTTCATCATGCTCAAAGGGATATTCACTGTCAGATTTTTTAAATTTGTACCCATCTACCAATAGGTGCCCTTCTTTGCGAGACATTGGAAAAACTCTCGACTTTGTAGTTGAATCTGTGTTTGAAATTCACTGCTCGACTGAGGGACCTTACAGATAATTAATTGTATGTGTGAGGTACAGAGATAAGGTAGTCATTAAAAAATCATGTTAAACACTATTATTGAACACAGAGTGAGTCCATGCAACTTATCATGTGACTTGTTAAGCAAATGTGTACTCCTGAACTTATTTAGGCTTGCCATAACAAAGGGGTTGAATACTTACTGACACGTTTTTATAATTTTTTTAAACATTTCGAAAAACATAATTCGGCTTTGACATTATGGGGTATTGCAGTGACAATTTTTTTTAGTCAATTTTAAATTCAGGATGTCACACTGTCTGAAAATAATGGTCCTGTCGCCATCATCAATTGTTCAGTGAGGAAAAGGTGGTTGGTCCCGGATTTGTGATTACATGGCTGTTGTAGGGTTTGATTTTAATGACATTTTATTTAGTCGACATCAATGGCGACAGCTAGTCTTACTGGGGTCCGACACATAATGAAAAACACATTACAGACAAAAATACTTTATAATTTACATACATTTAAAAACAAAATAACATGTAGACATTCCATATAAAGTTGAAGTCGGAAGTTTACATATGTAACAGTTTAACTTTAGTCCGTCCCCTCGCCCCGACCCGGGCGCGAACCAGGGACCCTCTGCACACATCAACAACAGTCACCCACGAAGCATCGTTACCCATCGCTCCACAAAAGCCGCGGCACTTAGGTTGGAGTTGTAGTCATTAAAACTCGTTTTTCAACCACTCCACAAATTTCTTGTTAACAAACTATAGTTTTGGGAAGTCGGTTAGGACATCTACTTTGTGCATTACAAGTATTTTTTCCAACAATTGTTTACAGACAGATCATTTCACGTATAATTCACTGTATCACAATTCTAGCGGGTTGGAAGTTTAAATACACTAAGTTGACTGTGCCTTTAAACAGCTTGGAAAATTCCAGAAAATTATGTCATGGCTTTAGAATCTTCTGATAGGCTAATTGACATCATTTGAGTCAATTGGAGGTGTACCTGTGGATGTATTTCAAGGCCTACCTTCAAACTCAGTGTCTCTTTGCTTGATATCATGGGAAAATCAAAAGAAATCAGCCAAGACCTCAAGAAAAAAAAGATAGACCTCCACAAGTCTGGTTCATCCTTGGGAGCAATTTCCAAATGAATGAAGGTACCATGTTCATCTGTACAAACAATAGTACGCAAGTATATACATCATGGGACCACACAGCCGTCATACCTTTCAGGAAGGAGACGCGTTCTTTCTCCAAAGATTAACGTACTTTGGTGCGAAAAGTGCAAATCAATCCCAGAACAACAACAAAGGACCTGTGAAGATGCTGGAGGAAACAGGTCCAAAAGTATCTATATCCACAGTAAAACGAGTCCTATATCAACATAACCTGAAAGGCCGCTTAGCAAGGAAGAAGCCACTGCTTCAAAACCGCCATAGAAAAAGCCAGACTACGGTTTGCAACTGCACATGGGGACAAAGGTCGTACCTTTTGGAGAAATGTCCTCTGGTCTGATGAAACAAAAATAAAACTGTTTGGCCATAATGACCATCGTTATGTTTGGAGGAAAAAAGGGGAGGCTTGCAAGCCGAAGAACACCATCCCAACCGTGAAGCATGGGGGTGGCAGCATCATGTTGTGGGGGTGCTTTGCTGCAGGAGGGACTGGTTCACTTCACAAAATAGACGGCATCATGAGGCAGAAAAATTATGTGGATATATTGAAGCAACATCTCAAGACATCAGTCAGGAAGTTAAAGCGTGGTCGCAAGCTGACCCCAAGCATACTTCCAAAGTTGTGTCAAAATGGCCTAAGGACAACAAAGTCAATGTATTGGAGTGGCCATCACAAAGACCTGACCTCAATCCTATAGAAAATTTGTGGGCAGAACTAAAAAAGCGTGTGCGAGCAAGGAAGCCTAAAAACTTGACTCAGTTACAACAGCTCGGTCAGGAGGAATGGGCCAAAATTCCCCCAACTTATTGTGGGAAGCTTGTGGAAAGCTACCCAAAACGTTTGACCCAAGTTACACAATTTAAAGGCAATGACACCAAATACTAATTGAGTGTATGTAAACTTCTGACCCACTGGAAATGTGATGAAATAAATAAAAGCTGAAATAAATCATTCTCTCTATTATTCTGACATTTCACATTCTTAAAATAAAGTGGTGATCCCAGCTGACCTTAAACAGGGAGGCCACAAATGTGCATGTGTCTGCTCAAACGGTCAGAAACAGACTCCATGAGGGTGATATGAGGGCCCGATGTCCACAGGTGGGGGTTGTGCTTACAGCCCAACACCGTGCAGGACGTTTGAAAGCAGGTTCACACTGAGCACATGAGCACATGTGACAGACGTGACAGAGTCTGGAGACGCCGTGGAGAACGTTCTGCTGCCTGCAACATCCTCCAGCATGACCGGTTTGGCGGTGGGTCAGTCATGGTGTGGGGTGGCATTTCGTTGTGGGGCCGCACAGCCCTCCATGTGCTCGCCAGAGGTAGCCTGACTGCCATTAGGTACCGAGATGAGATCCTCAGACCCCTTGTGAGACCATATGCTGACACATGCACATTTGTGGCCTGCTGGAGGTAATTTTGCAGGGCTCTGGCAGTGCTCCTCCTTGCACAAAGGCAGAGGTAGCGGTCCTGCTGCTGGGTTGTTGCCCTCCTACGGCCTCCTCCACGTCTCCTGATGTACTGGCCTGTCTCCTGGTAGCGCCTCCATGCTCTGGACACTACGCTGACAGACACAGCAAACCTTCTTGCCACAGCTCGCATTGATGTGCCATCCTGGATGAGCTGCACTACCTGAGCCACTTGTGTGGATTGTAGACTCCGTCTCATGCTACCACTAGAGTGAAAGCACCGCCAGCATTCAAAAGTGACCAAAACATCAGCCAGGAAGCATAGGAACTGAGAAGTGGTCTGTGGTCACCACCTGCAGAACTACTCCTTTATTGGGGGTGTCTTGCTAATTGCCTATAATTTCCACCTTTTGTCTATTCCATTTGCACAACAGCATGTGAAATTTATTGTCAATCAGTGTTGCTTCCTAAGTGGACAGTTTGATTTCACAGAAGTATGATTGACTTGGAGTTACATTGTGTTGTTTAAGTGTTCCCTTTATTTTTTTGAGCAGTGTATAAAGAAATCCATAAATATGACTGTCATTCTCTTCATGGTGATGTATCCTGAATAGGTACACAAAGGTAGAAAAATGTAATATTCTCTTTGCGTGTTTGGGTATTACTCTACACACTGGCAAATATTCTAATGACCTCTGCACCAAACAAGACAAAATGTACTAGGCCCGGACTGGACCAAATCTGTACAACACAGTACAGCACAGTAGAGTACAGTAGAGTATAGTACAGGAAGGTCAAAAGGACATCAAATACCTGAGCCACGGCCTGTTCACCCCGCTATCATTCAGAAGGTGAGGTCAGTACAGGTGCATCAAGGCTGGGACCGAGAGACTGAAAAGCACAGCTTCTATCTCAAGACCATCAGACTGTTAAACAGCCATCACTAGCACATTAGAGGCAGCTGCCTATAGGCATAGACTAGAATTCACTGGCCACTTTAAGGAATGGAACACTAGTCACTTGAGTAATGCAAGGTATGTAAACATTATTAATCTCATATGTATATACTGTATTTTATTGTATCTTAGTCACTTAATGTTTACATATCTGGCATTACTCATCTCATATGTATGTATGATTTTCTATACCATTCTACGATATCTAATTCGCTTAATAATGTTTACACTGTTTACATTTCGGCCATGTCATTTACAAAATAGCCTCCAACACTCTACTCAGCAAATTGGATGCAGTCTATCACAGTGCCATCTGTTTTGTCACCAAAGCCCCATATACTACCAACCACTGCGACCTGTATGATCTCGTTGGCTGGCCCTCGCTTCATATTCATTGCCACACCCACTGGCTCCAGGTCATCTACAAGTCTTTGCTAGGTAAAGCCCCGCCTTATCTCAGCTCACTGGTCACCATAGCAGCACCCACCTGTAGCACTCGCTCCAGCAGGTATATTTCACTGGTCAACCCCAAAGCCAACTCCTCATTTGGCCGCCTTTCCTTCCAGTTCTCTGCTGCCAATGACTGGAACGAATTGAAAATATCACTGAAGCTGGAGTCTCATATCTCCCTCACTAACTTTAAGCATCAGCTGCCAGAGCAGCTCACAGATCATTGCACCTGTACATAGCCCATCCAACTACCTCATCCCATGTTTTTTTTTTTTTGTTCCTTCGCCACTATGGCCTATTTATTGCCTTACCTCCCTAATCTTACCTCATTTGCACACACTGTGTATAGATTTTTTCTATTGTGTTATTGACTGTATGTTTGTTTATTCCATGTATAACTCTGCGTTGTTGTTTTTGTCGCACTGCTTTGCTTTATCTTGGCCAGGTCGCAGTTGTAAATGAGAACTTGTTCTCAACTGGCCTACCTGGTTAAATAAAGGTGAAATAAAAAAATAAAAAAACGTATCTTGCATTAATCATGTTTACATGTCTTGCATTACTCATCTCATATGTATATACTGTTTTCTATACTATTCTACTGTATCTTAGTCCGTTCCGCTCTGACATTTCTCGTCCATATGTATATAGTCTTAATATTCCTGCACTGTCGGAGGTAGAAGCACAAGCATTTCGCTACACCCGCAATAACATCTGCTAATCACGTGTATGTGACCAATGATGATTTGATTTGATTTAGAGGATAGTTCTGTACATACAGTAGAGTACAGTGCAGTACAATACAGTACAATGCAGTAAATTATACTGTAATCTACTCTAGTGTGCTCTGCTGCACTGTAGAGTACTGAACTCTACTTTACTGTACAATACAGTACTGTATTGAGCTGACCTATACGCTACTTTTCTTTATTGTACTACTATACTGCCCAAACTTGTGAAACAGATCTTCTAGATCGACTGTGTTCAATCTCTTGCTTTGACCACCACGTGACAGAAACAGAAAGAAAACATCTATGAGCGCAACATAACTGTATCCCAGTGGAAGGGAGGACAGTAGCGGGTGACCCAACTGTGGTTTGTGACTACTATGAATTCCACCCAACTGTGGTTTGTGACTACTATGAATTCCACCCAACTGTGGTTTGTGACTACTATGAATTCCACCCAACTGTGGTTTGTGACTACTATGAATTCCACCCAACTGTGGTTTGTGACTACTATGAATTCCACCCAACTGTGGTTTGTGACTACTATGAATTCCACCCAACTGTGGTTTGTGACTACTATGAATTCCACCCAACTGTGGTTTGTGACTACTATGAATTCCCGTTGTAGCCGATTTGGTAACAGAATGATGCGTTTTCATCACTCTATAAATCATAAACCAAATTGTTATCAGTAAAAATAATAAAACAAATTGGTAGTTCTACCTTTGCTTGTTACTTCTGTGAACTTTCATTATCTTCCCTCGTCATGAGGGAGAGAAATTAGAAAATATCTGAAAGATATGTGGGTTTTTGGTAACAGAATGACAAGACACTAGGAAATAGTTCTTAAACTTACAGAATGAAAATAATCTGTGCCAAACTAAATCTAAATATTTATTAGTTGGCAGGGTCTTTACTTCAGTATTATTGTTTTTTAATATATTTCTAATACCTTTTCAGACTTGTTCTGATAGATGTTTTCTAAGACCCCTTTTCAATCTGCTTGACCAGAAATCAAAGTCTTTGCTTATACCACATTTTTGGGATGGAAAATGGTTAAATAATTTTCATATGCCTTAATTTCTCAACAATGTTAGCTTTCATTCAACACCAACTTTGATGTGCTCCTATGAACATCACTTGTCAGTGCTCATGGGGCTTTTTACATGGCACTTTATTACAGGTCTTGTCTGAATGTGAAACTGTGAATAATTAAGTAGCTCGTAATTCAATACCAACCAGATTTAACTCCATTGAGCACAGCTTGCTAAAGATCCTACTGTTGCCAATCAAGGATGCTATTTCATGACCCAAATACCCTAACATTTGATTGTTTGCCCATGTTTGCAAAATAATCATTATGCCAGTGATTGCTAGTTACAAGGGTTGACTGAGAATAGCATTACCACGATGTGGTCTCAACCATCCTCTACCATTATAGGCAGTGGTACCTCTTCATTCTTCCAGTTCCCTAGTCAACAACCAATCCCTAGCTAAAAGTCCATAATATACCGCCTACACTCTTACAAAAAAATGCTATCCTGAACCTAAAAGGGTTCTTCGGCTGTTCCCATAGGAGAACCCTTTGAAGAACCCTTTTTGGTTCCAGGTAGAACGCTTTTGGTTCCAGGTAGAACCCTTTTGGGTTCAATGTAGAGTCTTTTCCACAGAGGGTTCTGCCTGGAACCAAAAAATGGTCATACCTGGAACGAAAAAGGTTATCCTATGGGGACAGCAGAGATGGACACCAGTGGTGCAGTTATAAGAATTTAAGCCATTTATTATCCCTTCAACTTTACGAGGTGGAGCTTGTCCTTTCAGTCCAGCAGCTGCCAGCCACAGGCCCATTCCAACTTTTGTGCCTGGGGAAAATGGATCCAGAGGGAGGTATTTAGACCCACCCAGAAAAGATGAGGTGAGGGGAGAGAGGACACTTTGTTCTGTCAGTGCCTTAATTTAATCACTCCCAGTCTGTGACTCTGCAGATGCAATCTTGACCCAGACTCCTCTCCTCTGTTCTTGTCCAAACTACTGTAGGCAATAGGCTGGACATGTCTGGGCAGAGTCCCATTTTTTTGAAAGGGGAATGGCAAATAAAACCAGTGAAGGGGACAGAGGAGGTGGAGAGAGGACAAAGCCCCTGCCCGAAGGTTAAGAAAATGCAGAGGGAGCAGAAAAATGACTGCGTCCCCAAAGCGTTGGCACAGCCAGCCAAATATGATACACTATAACGCAATAAGGTTTAGAATATTTGATGAGTGTGTACATTTATGCTCAGCCTCCTCAGTTATGCCAAAAGGTAAGTTGTCGATGAAGTCAATGACAATCCACGGGCATGCAGCAAGAAACAGTGGAGAGAGAGTGAGAGAGAGAGGGAGAGGAAGAAAAATGAGAGTGCACAGGAAGCTAGCCAGGAGCAACATGAGAGATGATGCAGACACAGATAACCTTCAAGTCACACACTAGCTATAGCTGGACCACTTTAGTTGCAGGCAGAGCTTAACTGTCTACACACGAATGCAAAAGTGCACAAACACACACACAAATTGCAAATTGTGCCTTCCTGTATTATACTTATGCTAAAATGTTTATTCTACTGAGCCATTTACTTTATGTACGTATTCTTATCTTTTATTATTTCTTATTGTTGTTGCATTGTCCAGAAGGAACCTGCAAGTAAGCATTCGTTGGACGGTGTATACCATGTGTATCCTGCACATACAGCTAAAAAAACTTGAAAATTGAAACACACACACCACAGCTGTTTATGGCAGTTGTTTATGTTCGTGCAGATGAATTAATAATTACATATATTTATTATAAAATAATAATTTTACCATTTTACCATTTATTTTTCCTTTTTTTCTAACATGTAATTTCTAAGTTAATAACGGACCAGAAAATAAATAAACCATTTGATTGCATAATCAGAACATTGTTGATATAAACCAGGGCAGGCTGCTGACCCATGTTATTGACTCTCAAGCTCCGTGTGTGGTGAAGAATAGACCCAGAATACTGCTACAATTCCTGTCACTATTGAATATAGGAGGCAGATCTCAGTATCAGCAATCGCTCTCTACCACTCTTTCTATCTCACTCCCTCTGTCTTACTGTCTATTTTATTCTACCACTCTAGGGACAGATTTACTGTCTATTTTATTCTACCACTCTAGGGACAGATTTACTGTCTATTTTATTCTACCACTCTAGGGACAGATTTACTGTCTATTTTATTCTACCACTCTAGGGACAGACTTACTGTCTATTTTATTCTACCACTCTAGGGACAGATTTACTGAATATTTGCACATGTTTCACCTGTTATTCCCACGAAGGCGTAAAACAAAAACAGGAGGACATAGGTAACCTACAGATTTAAGAAAAGTCGACAGAGGTAGATATTAAATTGAAGCATAAATAAGGAGTCTTGGGTTATATTTTCAACTTTTATGAAATGTATAGATGGTGTTAGCCAGTTAGCTGCATCCAATACTAAAAAGTTCTACCAATATGAGAAAAGAGGCAAAGCCAAGCCAAAGACCCAGAGTGCCAGTGGAGCCGTGGATAAGGATCAGTCATCGGACCACTACTCCAGGCCTCTGCATATCTAACTCACATCACTCTTGTCAGGTAGCAGCTGCAGCAGCAAAATTGACTAGGTTCTCATTCCCAGTAGATATGCGGACACACATGCGGTTGGTATTCTAAGCTGTAGACTGACTGGACTTGATTAAGAAGGGCTGATGTGACACACACACACACACACACACACACACACACACACACACACACACACACACACACACACACACACACACACACACACACACACACACACACACACACACACACACACACACACTCCTCACCACCTCTTCTACATACTATGCAGTCTTCTCTCCTCACAAACCCACCCACCCCCAACTCTCAAACACATATTCAATCCCTCATCTCCTCATCACTAATCACGATCATAAAGCAAACTATTCCCCCTCAAACTTCCTCCAGTGAGTAGCCATAGAGTTCCCTGCTGTGTCACTAATTGAGTGAAATATGCGGCTGCTTAGAGCCCTCTGAACACACACAAACACACCTACATTTATATAAACACACACGTGCACACCACAAATACACACACACACACACCAACAACAACCCCCCCCTCCCATTTATATAAACACACACGTACCAACACACCCACACCCACACTCACACCCCACACCACAAAAACACACACCAATAACAACCCCCCCCCCCCCCCCCCCCCCCACAAACACACAGTAGAAATCAGCCATGCTTTTATCAGAGGCTCACCATCATAGGTTGCCACGCAACTCTGAGCTCCCTGGGTTTGCCTCCACTTGTTCCACAGCACTGCATTAGCAAATCCAGTGTGCCACCGCACTGCCTCAATTGGTTTAATTAGATCCAGGGGCCTTAACACAGGCATACATTTCTAACATAGGGTGGGTGTACACGTATGCCAAAAACCTGTGCACGCCCGCTATCCGCCAATTAAATGTTTGATCGTCATTAGTTGGTATTCATGCAACGCACAGGGCCCAGGTCTTAAAAGTTAATTTGATATTCTCTAACATTCTACCATACGCCCGTACGCATATTAATTGCAGGTTTTAAATCATGAGACCTGATTTGTCACTAATGGACTGTACAATTTTTTTTTTTTATTCCCTCTTATTCATCTTTTCTGCAGGTGCTTATAGCTGACACAGGGCTATGTAATTAATTCACTTAGTGCAAGGGAAGACTTGGCAATCAGTCAACGGACGAGCCACAGTCAGATTCATTTAGCTATTTTATATTGATGACTGCTTGCTGAATATGAGATACTTTTAATAATGTAATGCTTCATAACCACAAGAGCTCTGACTCTGACAGAAGGCCACAGTATGAGGAGTTGCATATATATTTCTCCACATATTCCTCATCTAAGGTTGCCAGTCTAAAGAACATCAGAGAGGAAAATGATTCTATGCATACCTATTGGAGAACCTAAGCCCGTCTAATACCAGAGTACAGGGGTCTTTGTATTTCCTGCTTAATCCTCCGTATGCATTTCCCTGAATCCCGGGTCCTCAGAAAATTGCATCTTCCTTCCTCATCCCTTTTCTCAGTCGTCAAGAGGGGAAGAAGAAGAAAGGAGTGAATTACTGCTGAGCCAATGCTTAGTGATGCCTAAAGTGTAATTACGTTTCTGTCGCTGTTTTAATGTGGTTTACACAAGGTGCTGTGGCAACCATGTGGTCGGTACTAGGGAGGGCGAAGCACTTCAATGTTGTGATGGGGGTTATATAGAAGTCATTGGTGCAGAAGGGGGAGCTGATTGACTACAGGATAATGGTTATTCATAAGACCATATGTATAGGCAATTGATCCAAACCTCTTAACCAGGTTTGGTGGAAAGTATTTGTGTTTGCCACTAACATCCTCGTTTGATATTACAATTAGGAATCGAGAAAAGTAACACATTTGAAGAGAATTTAACAAAATGGAAGAAACCAACATGTAACCGAATGAAAATGAACTCCGGCTGTTTTCTTTTCAACCTGAGACAACGATATGTAACCTTGTCCCTGGATACAAAAGGAGGAAGAGCTCCCGAGTGGCGCTGGGGTCTAAGGCACTGCATCTCAGTGCTAGAGGTGTCACTATAGACTCTGGTTCGATTCCAGGCTGTATCACAACTGGCTGTGATTGGGAATCCCATAGGCCGGCGTACAATTGGCCCAGCGTTGTCTGGGCTGGGGTAGGCTGTCATTGTAAATAAGAATTTGTTCTTAACTGACTTGTCTAGTTAAGTAAAAAAAGATGAATAGCAGTGGGGTGTAAGAGATGGGTCTGTCTAAGAGGCTATGCTTGGAGGACTGGATTAGTGTGTCAGCTGGGTGGGGATGGCCAAGGTTCTCCCTGGAGAACCCTGATCCTGTGTTCCAAATACCTCACTGCTTTGATCTGTAATTTGCACCAAGATCACATATGTTCTAGATATAGTATTGATAGCTAGCGCTAGTAGCTCAGCTCTAATCCAGGTCAAGGCCACCCTGGCTTGCTATTAGCATGTCTTTGGTGTGGCTTGTGTAGTGTTTTTTTGACAGAGATTAATCCTTATTCTCTAAGAATGCACTGCACACATCGACAAACTTCCTAACAAACCACACTAACATAGATTAATTCACTCTGTGTTTGAAAATAAGTACAATAACAGGGGATAAACACTTTGCTACAGAAGTCTAAATGCTGGCGTGAGTTTGATGTAACTATATCTCCATTTCAAGGTGCTATCCTCAGCCAATCCCTGGGGAGCCCTAGATGAAGTTTACACTTCAATAATCGTCTCACTGGCACTCAGATCTGGAGAGGCAGAAGAGGCAGACGTAGCGCAAGAGATCTGACATTACTCCTAAGCTCCTGCTCACTCCCTCCATCTTGGCGGTAGAGCGAGAGAAAATATGTACTTTTAAGTATGATTAGCATTAACATGGAGGAACTCAACACTTCCTGAATCTCAATGAGAGACATTGGGCCTTACATTGGTCTTAATCTGATATGTGTTTTTCTAGGAGAGTTTGGTGGGGCCAATCAAAGAGGAAGATGCTCTCTGGCTGGGATTTGAAACATAAAACCCTATCTCTGCCCTAAAAAGAAGTGATAATGCTATGTTGAATAGCCTGACAAACATGGCTGACACTGAGCTAGACAGGCAATAATCTGCCATGAAATTCATGGACAGTTCTCTCGGAGGGAAACGAGAGAATTATTCCTCTGTGCCCTCTCCCTCTCTTTCTCTACCACTCTTGTCCCTTCTTTCCTTCTCTCTCTCACTCCCTCTCTCTCTGTCTTCAAATAAACACTAATCTATGACCGTCTTGATTCGCTTTGGACTTATTATCATGCATTGGCGGGTTGGCAGTAGTGTGTTAGCTCTACGAGTCAAAGCTTAGAGTATTCCTCTGGGGATTTTTCTATTTACCGATGCTATCACTAACAAACCCCTGCAGAGCCTAACTTCCATGACCATGTTTATTAATGGACAGTCGTTTCACGGGCAGCCGGCCTGCATGAAAGAGAGCTTTTCCTTTCCCTCAGATGTGGTGGAGTTTGTTATGTGGCTGATGCAAGAGAACATAGGCAGACTGTAAAATAAGGTTTAGTGAGAGTTGTGGAGTTACTGATTGATTTGATTTGCATGGGTAAGACAATGATCAAATGATGACTTGCTCGTCTTTCTTCGAAAAAGCAGACTCTCACTAACCTAAAATGGTCCCAAAACACAGACACCATTGTGCGCAACAGCGCCTCTTAAACCTCGGGCAGCTGAATAAATTCGGCATGGCCCCTAAGACTCTCACAAACTTCTATAGATGGACAAGAGCATTCTGTCGGGCTGCATCACCACCTGGTACGGCAACTGCAATGCCGTCAACCGTATGGCTCTCCAGAGGATAGTACAGTCAGCCCAGCACATCAAGTCTACCCTCCAGGACATTTACAGCACTTGGTGTCAAAGGAAGGCCAAGAAACTCATCAAGGACCACACAAGTCATGGTCTGTTCACTCTGCTACCATCTAGCAGACAGAGACAGTACAGGTGCATCAAATCCGAGACCAAAAGACTGAAAAACAGCTTCTATCTTCAGGCCATCAGACAGTTGAACAGCCTTCACGTCATCCCCTGTGGTAAGAGACACAGATCAGACTCACTCACGCAAAAACACACAAACAAGCTCTCTCTCTCGCACTTTCTCCATCACATACTCACACACACCCACACGCAAACTCCTGTACTCACACACACACACACACACACACACACACACACACACACACACACACACACACACACACACACACACACACACACACACACACACACACACACACACACACACACACACACACACACACACACACATGCCCACTCACAAACATATGCACATACAAACACACACACACACGCTGCTGCCCCATGTATATAGAGATATTAAACACTGGACCGTTTCTTTATTACTGTTATTCACACTGTGTATTTAAATACTGCATTCTTCACATAGCTCATTCTAATATATATACTACTGGTCATTGCATTTTGTTTAAAACGATCTCACAGTTTTACCAATTTGACTTCATATTCTGACGTTTATCCATGTTTCTCCAAACATCAAATTTCGATGTTGCTCCAAACGTCAAATGTTAAAGTGTTTTTGTCACCCTGGGTTGCTCCTTCCAAGTAGGATCTTTCTCCAAATGTCAAATTTCAAAGTGTTTTTAAGTTAAGGGTTAAGGTTTGGGATACGGTTAAAACATTACGTTTAGGCATTCATTCCAAATGGTTGAGGGTTAACATTTGGGATAGGGTTGTAACAAAACTATTTTTAAGTATTTTTAAGTATACTACTGCGAATGAACATGCAACTTTTGAATCCAGAGTCATTGGATTACACCCATCCACCATCCCCGTCCACAATGCCCTAGCAAAACCCAAGCCTACTTGATGGAAATAGCGCTCACTGTTGCCCCCAGTGGCCGGTTTTGAAGGCATTTCCTGACGTCTTCAGGACATGGACCGACGTTCAATTTTGAAGTCGATCTTGAACGATCTGGCTGATTTGTTTTTACACTATTTATACACTGGATTCTCAACATAGCTCACTGTAATACAATATATCTACTAATGTACATATAATTTTAAGTATATATTCTTGGTGTATATACACATAGATTGCATTTGGAGTACTATGTTATTTGGGTTATTTGATTTCTCATTTCTAATTGCTACTAACACACGCATTTTGATCCACCCGCTTTAATAGTTTAGTTTTAGTTTATTTAGTTTATTTTTACAGGGACAGTGCACATTAATCAACGTTTCAGTAAAAGTGCCGGTTTTAGCCAGCCGGCTAATTTTCAACCTCAGTCCCTGGGCAGGTTATTAAAAACAATTACAATATAGACAATCATTGAGCAGTGAGCACACGCAGAGCAACAGGACAAGCAAGACATAGCATACAGACAGAGCAACATAGAACAAAAAGCAGCAAGACAAAATTCATAAAAGCAACAAAGTGTTTCCACACCTCACAAGCTACAGACAACAGACAACATGGAAAGCGGAAATACACAGCTAGGGATTATGTTCACAAATCTGATTGACCTTTAGCCATGTCTTCATGCATTTTGTGAAAGTGTGATATGTGGTGCAGTTATGTGTGTCTGATGGCAGTGTATTCCAGACATGGGAAGCTCTCACAGAGAAAGGGGATTTACTAAAGGTGCTTTTCCTTAAGGGAACTATACAGTCACCTCTCATGGTAGACCTTGTGGATCTGCTGCCATATGTTTGGGTTTTCTGTTTAACAAAAATACTGAGTGGAGGGGGAGCCAGGCCATTTAGGATCTTGAATACAAGACATGCGTCGGTGTATTGCACAAGATTTTCCCAACTCAGGAGCTCATGCTTTCTGAAGATGTAACAGTGATGATGGCTATTGGGCTTCCTATCAAGCACTTTGAGAGCCTGTTTGTAGACAGACTGAATAGGTTTTAATGTTGTACAGCAAGCTTGGGCACAACTAGTTAAGCAGTATGTTAAGTGGGGGAGTATCATAGATTTGAAGTACAGTTTTGCTACCTCTGTAGTCAAACAATTTCGTATAAATCGGAAATTAGCTAGGTTGAATTTGGTTATTTGAATTACCTTTTTCACATGCTTTTTAAAAGAGAGATTGGAATCAAGTATGATGCCAAGGTACTTAAAATCAGATACCACCTGGAGCTTCTCCCCTGACACATAGACATCTGGCTCAGTAGCATCTGTTGCCCTCTTTGTGAAGAACATGCAAACAGTTTTTTTCACATTGAGATGCAAACACGAGTCACTGAGCCACTTTGTAACCTGGACCATTACAGTTGTGAGTTCTTGTGCAGCTTGTTGTTTGCTCTTTGCATGCACATATATCACTATATCATCTGCATACATTTGAACTTCAGACCCAGTACAGACAGAAGGCAGATCATTAATGTACAGGCTGAACAGGAGGGGCCCCAGTATTGACCCTTGGGGCACGCCCACATCATAACTAAGAGTGGGCGACAACTCATTGCTCACTCTGACACACTGAGTTCTGCCTTCAAGGTATGATTTCATCCATTTCAAGGCATCGGGGGAAAAGTTGAACTTGGACAATTTTGTGATGAGAATCTCATGGTTAACAGTATCAAAAGCCTTCCTTAGGTCCAGAAACACAGCCCCAACAACGCCCCCTTTGTCCATCTTTGACTTCACATTTTCCAGAAGAAAGCAGTTGGCCGTTTCTGTGGAGTGTTTCGCTCTGAAGCCAAACTGCATGGAGTGTAATGTGAAGGGGCTGTTGTTGAGGTGGGAAATCAGTTGTTCTGCTACACACTTTTCAACAACCTTTGACACCACAGGTAGTATACTAATGGGCCTGTAGTTACTCACGTCAGCAGGGTCGCCCGATTTAAAGATGGCCATTGGCCGTTATTATGGCCGACTTCCATACCCTTGGAAACACCCCCAGACCAATAGATGTGTTGGTGACCTTAGTAATGGGGCCAATGAGTGACTCTTTGTAGTTTTTAAGAAAGGTAGAGTCCAGCCCAAACACATCTTTGGCTTTAGAGGTCTTTAGTGAGCTAATCACCTTGTTCACCTTTGACTCAGAAACCTCCCTTATGATGAAGACAGGTTGAGCGTCATTCACTAGCACTGAGCCCAAGAAACCAGTGGAGGGGTTCTGTGTCAGTACCCTAACGGAGTCAATAAAGTAGGAATTGAAGGCTATTGCTATTTCGACTGCATCCTGTGTTAGATTGTTATTCACCATGATTTCTAGTATTTTTGCAGTGTTACTATGGTCTTTCCCTGTTAACTTTTTTAGATTCTCCCAGATCAATTTAGAATTTCCCTTTGCTTCACCAATTATGTTAATAAAAAAGTTTGCCTTGGCCTGTCTGATTTCTTTCATCACCTTATTTCTCAACATGGTAAACCTACGTCTGTCATGCTCTAATTTGGATCTTAGTGCTATTTTTAGAGCATAGTCTCGTTCTTTCATCAATTTCCAGATTTCTCCATTTAGCCAAGGAAGAGTGCTCTTTTGGCCAGGTTTGGATTTGATTTTCTTTAGGAAACCATTTATTGTAGTCTGGATTGTGGATAGAAGAACCTGACTATCAGCTTCCACATCTGTATAGGACAAGAGATCATTCCAGTTAATTCCCTTAATTGCGTTTTCAAAATAGTTTAATTCACTCTTAGGTATTCTGAGTTGATCCGGCTTTCTAACAGTAGAGAGGTTAAACCTGCTCTTAGACAGCTTTCTGGCTATAAGTGTCAGATTATGATCAGATAGCCCGTAACCATATTGAATGATTTAGTCACTCTCTCTAGTTTATTACTGAACACCAAATCAATCTGTGTTTTAGAGCAACAAGTCACCCTGGTTGGTCCTTTAACTAGCTATGTAAGGTCAAAGGTATTAGTGATCCGTTTGAGGGTTTTCCTACAAGACTTGTCTTCATAATTAATATTCTCCCATTATATTATATTATATTATATTCTCCCATGTTATTAAACTGATCAAAAAACACACTTTTGGTGGAAGGTGGCCTTTACATTCCAATAAGGGTAAAATACATTTGGGGAGACAGTGTAACTTTCAGGCCAATACATTCTAGTTCATTATCACATGACCACTCAATTTGTTTACATCGGATATGTTCTTTAATGTAAATCATCACACCCCTTCCTCTTCCTTCAATCCTGTCTCTCCTGACAACATTGTAGCCAGGCACAATCAAAGCAACTTATGGAGAGTTTTTATGGAGCCATGTCTCTGAGAGGCAGAGGAAGTCAAGGTTGGAGTCTGTGAGTAGATGTTGAATTTTATCACTTTTTGAAATGACACTACGAATGTTCAAGTGCCCCCCTAGTAGTCCCTTGGGCTTAGCTCGTGGGTCCCAGATGACTCGAGAGTGATTGACACATTGAAAAAAGTTACATTTTCTGTGTTTTTTGAAGGTTGGGTTTAGGCCCTTTTGTTTCATTTTGATTAGTTCGGTAGCACAATTAACAATCCCTCCCGCCTGCAGTGGATGCGGGGAACTAATTAAAACAGCTTGCGTACCAGAAGCAGAGTCAGGGATCGCATATAACGACTTGGGTATGTTTGAAGAGTCAAAATCTATCCTGTAGCCGGGTGAGTCGAGAGAAACCATGGGACCATAGCACTCACCCACTTCCACAGCGGCGACGATCAGTGGACGAGGCCATCCACTGCTCTCCACTCCGGGGAGTATCGCTGGCTCTGTGATGTTAGGCCCAGGATCGAGTTGCACATCCCCGGAGAGCAGGAGGGTAGTGAACAGGTAGTTTATTAACAGTTTCCGATAAATGTTGGACTTGTGTTTGTTACGCAGTTCAGTGGAATAGGGAGCGAGGTAGACTTGGCCATTATTCAGAACATTATGGTATGCTGTGTACTGTCCGCTCCCGTGGAACGGTGAACCAATGTGTTTGGTGTTGATATTCTCCGGTAGTAGACTGATTGTGTCATCCCAGCAAGGACGCACTGAGATTATCAGTAGAGCAGCTACATAACTGACAATCATGGCACAGTACTGGAGATAAAACACATAATTGCGCTTTAACTCTTTGCATGATTTACTTCGCTGGGGTTTGGCGTACACCTGATGTTTTAGATAAAATAACAGCATTTGTATGAGAATATCTGTTAAACTATGTACGCGACCAATAAACGTTGATTTGAAGCTGTTTTAAAAAAAAATCTGTAAAGCTCTTATTTTCTCTCTGTCTTTCTCATGCCCACCCACTCCTGCATGCACTCAAGCACATGCACACTCAAGTACATACACACGTACACACTCACTCTCATACACAATAAACAAACATTGCTTTATACAATGTTAGGCCTAGATTCAATCAGCTCAAGTGTTAACTAGCGATAGTTTTGGCAGTGTCGGAACTGTAACTATGTTGGAGCTGTCAAATCGGTTAGCAGCTCCTCTTGATCATTGTCACGAAGCCACCCGTCCCACTCACGTTAGGTCAGAAGGAGTAAGGGTAAGCCATATGGAAATATTGACACTCAAATTGAAAATCATTAAATTAAATAATGAGGAATTCTATCAGCTTAATTGAGGTGTAGGTTACATCTCACATTTCAGAGTTTAAACTTGTAAACAAGGTTGCATGGGATTTCTCTTAATGCGACTCCTTTTAGCCAATGGCAATGTCCGCTTTAGGTATAATGCCAGGAGCCGCTTGTCGACTTGACAGCTCTAATGCAGTTCCATCTCCGACACCGCCAAAACAAATTCTATGCGGATGTCAGCTAAAGCGGATCTGATTGAACAGAGCCCTTAATTGAATAGAGTATGACTACAGGCAGTTGGGTTTTGAGAGGTTGCCTTTGATAAAGCTGGAGGACAAAGCCTGCTTTACTGGGTTGGAGGAGGAAAGGGCTGTATGGGGAGTCGTTGTTTCGCCAACTCAAGGAGAACCAGACTTGAATCAGCATCTAATAAATAAAGCATAAATTCAAGCTTTGAAGTTGAAAAGTCATGGGTGGATTGTGTAAACACTTCAGAGCATAAGTGGGAATTGAACAGCATTATTTAAAAGTAATTTTGTCAGACTCGCAAGTGCAATGAAGTTCGGTGATTAAACAGACTCCCACAAACAGTGCTGTCTGAGTGTGTGCGTGTGCGTGTGCATGTGTGTGCGCATGTATGTGCGTGCATTGGTGTGGGAGTTTGTGTGTGTGTGAATGTGTGGTGAGCGCACGCATGTGCATGCATACAAGTGCAGTTTGTGGATACATGTCTGCATTGATTTAAAGTACTTAAGTTAAAATACTTTTAAGTACTACTTAAGTAGTTTTTGGGGTATCTGTACTGTACTTACTATTTCTATTTTTTACAACTTTTACTTTTACTACACTACATTCCTAATGAAAATAATGTACTCAGTAAATTTTCCCAGAAACTCAAAAGTACTCGTTACATATTGAATGCTTAACAGGACAGAACATTTTTCTAATTCACGCACTTATCAAGAGAACATCCCTGGTCACCCCTACTGCCTCTGATCTGGCAGACTCACTAAACACACATGCTTCTTTTGTAAATTATGTCTGAGTGTTGAACTGTGCCCATGGCTATCCGTAAATAAAAAATATCATCTGTCATCTGGTTTGCTTAATATAAGACATTTTAAATGATTTATACTTCTACTTTTGATACTTAAGTGCATTTAAAACCAAATACTTTTAGACTTTTACTCAAGTAGTATTTTACTGGGTGACTTTCACTTTTACTTGAGGAATTTTCTTTTAAGGTATCTTTACTTTTACTCCAGTATGAAAATTGGGTACTTTTTCCACCACTGCATGTCTACTACATTACCTCATGGACTGAGAGCTACTCAATAATGCAGGACCAAATAAGACCTGGTCAACGAGACACAAGGCTTACCCTATGGATTACATTGTGTGTGTGTGTGTGTGTGTGTGTGTGTGTGTGTGTGTGTGTGTGTGTGTGTGTGTGTGTGTGTGTGTGTGTGTGTGTGTGTGTGTGTGTATACATTATATGTGTCAGGGTTGGGGCCATTTATGAATTGAGTTGCTATTTAATTTCAATTGGAATTAAAGGAAGTAGATTTGAATTAAACGGAATTCAATTAAATTTAAATGGTTAATGTATTCTACACATTATACATTTGTTTATTTTGACATATGGTGACCAATACTATGTTAACATATGGATGATCTTTTTTATTTTTAAAGACTCCTTCTCCTTAAATGAATTTTAAATAAATTACAGTAGTCTGGAAATATTCTAAGATACTTTGAAAGAAATTAAAGAAAATACATAGAAAATTCCCATAATGCATCAAACAATCCCAAATGGGAGAGATCAACCTAATGTAATGACAAAATTAAAAACAAATACTGTGGGGCATGTTTGAGATGTAATCAAGATAATATTTGGATTGGTATCTGTATTCTTTACAGTAATAAGTGGCACATGCTTTTATTAAAAGATTTGTCAAAGGAAAGACATTAATGAGACTAATGTCTCAGTTGAAATTATTTGAATTGCTTTGGATTGAATTTTTCTTCCTTTAATTCAAATTCAATTCAAATTCTACTTTCACAATTCATAATTTGAAATCAAATTCAAGGGTTGAAATTCCGAATTGACCAGAACCCTGATACAGTACGTGTGTGTGCATGCTTGTTTTACAGTGTGTGTTTGTGTATGTGTGCATGCCAGGGTTTTCGTAATGGAAAATGTGTCAACAATGGACTAATGAAACAAATACTGAAAGATAGTTTCCTTTAACATGATTGACCATGCTGTAGGTCATGTGACTGTTTGTTACATGCAATATGTTTTCTAGACTTCAGCAGACGGATGTTGCCCTCCGGTTTTATGAACATAATCGGAACCATCTCACAGATCAGATCGCATTCACACATCTCTCTAAGTTGCATTGTATGTGCGCCACAAACATAGTCACCATAAAACCAGGAAGGTAATTCATGCTAATAAGTTTGGTTTTAATAAATGAAACGAAAAACAAGCAATCTGTTTTTGTTTTAACAACAAATAAGTGTCAAATGTAATGATATCGTAAAATCGGCAAAAAAAGACATGACTCATTGCTGTTGAACCAGCCTTCGGTATAGCAGGCCTAGGGTAATGGTAGCCTACGGAGGGCTTGGGTTAGAGAAAATATGAACCAGAAAACAAAACATTTTTACAAGAATAAAACATAGAAATACGAGGGTCACCGGTATTCACAGAGGTTCTCATCTCTTGTTTCATGATGAGCATGGACACATGTAGCACCATGTAGCACATGTAGCACCATGTAGCACATGTAGCACCAAAATTCCTTGTCTTAGGCCAGTTAGGATCACCACTTTATTTTAAGAATGTGAAATGTCAGAATAATAGCAGAGAGAACGATTTATTTAAGATTTTGTTTCTTTCATCACATTCCCAGTGGGTCAGAAGTTTACAGACACTCAATTAGTATTTGGTAGCATTGCCTTTAAATAGTTTAACTTTGGTCAAATAGTTTAACTTTGGTAGCCTTCTACATGCTTCCCACAATAAGTTGGGTGAATTTTGGCCCATTCCTCCTGACAGAGCTGCTGTAACTGAGTCACTGAGTCACACATTTTCTATAGCATTGAGGTCAGGGATTTGTGATGGCCACTCCAATACCTTGACTTTGTTGTCCTGAAGCAATTTTGCCACCACTTTGGAAGTATGCTTGGGGTCATTGTCTATTTGGAAGACCCATTTGCGACCAAGCTTTAACTTCACTAGGGTAGGGGGCAGCATTAGCAATTTTGGATGAAAAGCGTGCCCAAAGTAAACTGCCTGCTACTCAGGCCCAGGAGCTAGGATATGCATATAATTGGTAGATTTCGATAGAAACTCTAAAGTTTCCAAAACTGTTAAAATCATGTCTTTGAGTATAACAGAACTGATTCGGCAGGCGAAAACCTGAGAAAAATCCATCCAGGAAGTAGGATTTTTTTTATTTTTGTAGTTTTCTATTGAATGCCTTTAGTATCCATTGACTTAGTATCCATTTAGTATCCATTGATCCATCCACAGTATCCATTGACTTAGGACTCAAATTGCACTTCCTATGCCTTCCACTAGATGTCAACAGTCTTTAGAAATAGTTTTAGGCTTGTATTCTGAAAAATGAGGGAGTAAGACCAGACTGAATGACTGGACCCTACAGTGTCACAGAGCTTTTTCATGCGCACGACCGAGAGCACGCCTTTCTTGTTTACCTTTTATATTGACTACATTATTGTCCGGTTGAAATATTACCGATTATTTGAATGTCTTAAATGAATGTCTTCTGAGTGCAACCATATGAAGATCATCAAAGGTAAGTGATTACTTTTATCTCTATTTCTGACTTGTGTAACTCTGGTACTTGGCTGGTTACTGTTTGTAATGATTTGTCTGCTGGGCGCTGTTCTCAGATAATTGGATGGTAAGCTTTTTGAAATCTGACACCGTGGTTGGATTAACAAGAAGTTAATCTTTAAACCTATGTATAACACTTGTATGTTTTCTGAATTGTTATAATGAGTATTTCTGTTTTTGAATTTGTCGCTCTGCAATTTCACTGGATGTTGGCCAAGTGGGATGCTAGCGTCCCACGTACCCTAGTGAGGGTTTAACTTCCTGACTGATGTCTTGAGATGTTGCTGCAATATATCCACATATTTTTCCTTCTCGTGATGCCATCTATTTTGTGAAGTGCACCAGTCCCTCCTGCAGCAAAGCACCCCCACAACATGATGCTGGCACCTCCGTGCTTCAGGGTTGGGATGGTGTTCTTCGGCTTGCAAGCATCCCCCTTTATCCTCCAAACATAACGATGGCCAAACAGTTTTATTTTTGTTTCATCAGACCAGAGGACATTTCTCCAAAAAGTACATTCTTTGTCCCCATGTGCAGTTGCAAACCGTAGTCTGGCTTTTTTATGGTGGTTTTGGAGCAGTGGCTTCTTCCTTGCTGAGCTGCCTTTCAGGTTATGTCAATACTGGACTCATTTTACTGTGGATATACAGTGGGGAGAACAAGTATTTGATACACTGCCGATTTTGCAGGTTTTCCTACTTACAAAGCATTTAGAGGTCTGTAATTTTTATCATAGGTACACTTCAACTGTGAGAGACGGAATCTAAAACAAAAATCCAGAAAATCACATTGTATGATTTTTAAGTAATTAATTTGCATTTTATTGCATGACATAAGTATTTGATACATCAGAAAAGCAGAACTTAATATTTGGTACAGAAACCTTTGTTTGCAATTACAGAGATCATATGTTTCCTGTAGTTCTTGACCAGGTTTGCACACACTGCAGCAGGGATTTTGGCCCACTCCTCCATACAGACCTTCTCCAGATCCTTCGGGTTTCGGGGCTGTCGCTGGGCAATATGGACTTTCAGCTCCCTCCAAAGATTTTCTATTGGGTTCAGGTCTGGAGACTGGCTAGGCCACTCCAGGACCTTGAGATGCTTCTTAAGGAGCCACTCCTTAGTTGCCCTGGCTGTGTGTTTCGGGTCGTTGTCATGCTGGAAGACCCAGCCACGACCCATCTTCAATGCTCTTACTGAGGGAAGGAGGTTGTTGGCCAAGATCTCGCGATACATGGCCCCATCCATCCTCCCCTCAATACGGTGCAGTCGTCCTGTCCCCTTTGCAGAAAAGCAGCCCCAAAGAATGATGTTTCCACCTCCATGCTTCACGTTTGGGATGGGTTCTTGGGGTTGTACTCATCCTTCTTCTTCCTCCAAACACAGCGAGTGGAGTTTAGACCAAAAAGTTATATTTTTGTCTCATCAGACCACATGACCTTCTCCCATTCCTCCTCTGGATCATCCAGATGGTCATTGGCAAACTTCAGACGGGCCTGGACATGCGCTGGCTTGAGCAGGGGGACCTTGCGTGCGCTGCAGGATTTTAATCCATGACGGCGTAGTGTGTTACTAATGGTTTTCTTTGAGACTGTGGTCCCAGCTCTCTTCAGGTCATTGACCAGGTCCTGCCGTGTAGTTCTGGGCTGATCCCTCACCTTCCTCATGATCATTGATGCCCCACGAGGTGATATCTTGCATGGAGCCCCAGACCGAGGGTGATTGACCGTCATCTTGAACTTCTTCCATTTTCTAATAATTGCGCCAACAGTTGTTGCCTTCTCACCAAGCTGCTTGCCTATTGTCCCGTAGCCCATCCCAGCCTTGTGCAGGTCTACAATTTTATCCCTGATGTCCTTACACAGCTCTCTGGTCTTGGCCATTGTGGAGAGGTTGGAATCTGTTTGATTGAGTGTGTGGACAGGTGTCTTTTATACAGGTAACGAGTTCAAACAGGTGCAGTTAATACAGGTAATGAGTGGAGAACAGGAGGGCTTCTTAAAGAAAAACTAACAGGTCTGTGAGAGCCGGAATTCTTACTGGTTGGTAGGTGATCAAATACTTATGTCATGCAATAAAATGCAAATTAATTATTTAAAAATCATACAATGTGATTTTCTGGATTTTTGTTTTAGATTCCGTCTCTCACAGTTGAAGTGTACCTATGATAAAAATTACAGACCTCTACATGCTTTGTAAGTAGGAAAACCTGCAAAATCGGCAGTGTATCAAATACTTGTTCTCCCCACTGTAGATACTTTTGTACCTGTTTCCTCCAGCATCTTCACACGGTCATTTGCTGTTGTTCTGGGATTGATTTGCACTTTTCGCACCAAAGTACGTTCATCTTTAGGAGACAGAACGCGTCTCCTTCCTGAGCAGTAGGACGGCTGCGTGGTCCCATGGTGTTCATACTTGCGTACTATTGTTTGTACAGATAAACGTGGTACCTTCAGGCATTTGGAAATTGCTCCCAAGGATGAACCAGACTTGTGGAGGTCTACCATGTTTTTTAGGTCTTGGCTGATTTATTTAGATTTTCCCATGATGTCAAGCAAAGAAGCAATGAGTTTGAAGGTAGGCCTTGAAATACATCCACAGGTACACCTCCAATTGACTCAAATTATGTCAATTAGCCTATCAGAAGCTTCTAAAGGCATGAAATAATTTTCTGGAATTTTCCAAGCTGTTTAAAGGCACAGTCAACTGTCAAGTGTATGTAAACTTCTGACCCACTGGTATTGTGATACATCGAATTATAAGTTAAATAATCTGTAAACAATTGTTGGAAAAATTACTCCTGTCATGCACAAGGTAGATGTCCTAACCGACTTGCCAAAACTATAGTTTGTTAACAAGAAATGTGTGGAGTGGTTGAAAAACGAGTTTTAATGACTCCAACCTAAGTGTATGTAAACTTCCAACTTCAACTGTAAAAAGGATTTTGGAGACAGGCGCAGGAATACACAGTAGGGGAATTTTAATACACCCAACAGAAACACGTCTACAAAAACACTGGGCCGTACCCAAACAATGGCGCCAAAATCCAACCAGTTTGAGTGACACAGGTGCCTCTGAGTCATTTGCGTTAGAGTCTGTGTTACCCTTCTCTGCTGAGACTGATTTGGGGAATAGTATTGGGGGTTGAACAATCTGTCAGTTCTATTGCATAAATTGATGTTTGATTCTGGTGAAAGGCAAGGTTGTTGTAGGGGTGCGACCATCGTTGTCTTTTGAGGGTATCAACGTTATACTGTGGAATAACTTGGCTGGTGAGCGTATGGACTGTCGTGTCTCCACCTCTAGTGGTTTCCATTAAGCTGTCGTTTGTTGGGATTCCCAATGAGAGCGCACAGATTTTCCAAAGTTCTCTGAATGGGCAGTGACCTGTTCCATGAGCCGTGGCGACCTGGTCACTGCGCTGGCTAACGATAATGTTACGAAGACATCTGTCACTACTTTCCCTGTTATCTTGTTATCTGTGCCCCAGTCCGATCTAATCAAGGAGCAGTGGGCTGACCCCACATTAGAAGAGTTGCGTAACCAAATTGTGCCTATTGAACAATTCGGAGATGTCGCCCATGGCTATTTTCTGCAGGATAATGTCCTGATGAGAAAATGGGTGCCTCATAGTAGTTGTTTTGTGGGGGAGGCTATTAGTCAGATTGTTGTACCAGTTAAGTTTCGTGAGTTGGTGTTGAAAACTTCCCACAACGATGTTGCTGGAAATCTGGGCGTGAAGAAAACCTACTATCGCATACTGAGACATTTCTTTTGGCCTAGGTTAAAGAGGGATGTTTCTGCGTTCATCCAAACCGGTCACATCTGTCAATTAATGGGTAAACATAATCAAGCTATTAAGCCAATACCGCTGTTTCCTATTCTTGTAGTCAGCCAACCTTTTGAGTATCTGATTGTTGAATTTGTTGGCACTCTGCCTCGCTCTAAGAATGGTAGTAGTTACCTGTTCACTCTGACGTGTCAGACCACTAGGTTTCCTGCTGCCTATCCTCTCCGGTATATCACGATTAAGTCTGTGCTAAAGGTTTTGCCTCAGTTTATCTCGCTGTTTGGAATCCCTAATGTTATTCAGAGTGATCAAGGTTCTATTTTCACCTCTAATCTTTTGGGTCAGGTTCTCCAACTGCTCCATATTAAACACAATTTGTCTAGCGCCTATCACGCGCAAAGTCAAGGAGCACTGGAACGTTTCCATCAAACACTTAAGTCTTTGTTGAGAGCTTATTGTACTGAGATGGATAAGGATTGGGAGGAGGGGTTACCATAGTTACAGTTAGCCACCAGGGAGGTTTCACAGGAGAGCACAGGTTTCAGTTCAAATTACCTAGTGTTTGGACATTGCGTGTATGGGGCTTCTAGCGGTGCTCCAGGTTGATTGGAAGTCTCCCAAGCCACCTCAGTCCCTGTTATCTTATGTGTGTGATTTCCGGCGACACCTGTACGCCGCTGGTGAGATGGCTAAAGAGAAGCTTTCATCGTCACAGGGGAGGATGGAAGGAATATTTGATCGGCGAGCCGAGCCTCATCATTTTAGTCCAGGTGACCAGATCCTTGCTCTGCTACCAATTGTTGGTTCTCCTTTTCAAGCCAAGTGTCAAGGTTCATATACGGTTGTCCACCAGTGCACTGAGCAAAACTATCTAGTTGCCACTCCGTAACGGAAGAAAACGCACCAACTGTGCCATGTAAAAACCCTATTACGCTGTTACTGTTACATCACTGGCTTTTTTTCATGCTGTGTTCGTGCATGGTGAGGAGGATGTCTCTGGTCCCGACAATTGCGTACTGCAGGGTAGATTGAAAAATTCAGAGCGACTGGATGTTTTGGATAGTTTTCTCACTCATCTACCTGCTGATAGGCGAGGCGGTCTGATTCAGAGTTTTCCAGTTTTGTTTTCTGATACGCCTACACGTACACATTTAATAGAACATGATATTGATGATGGGGATGCTGAACCCATCCGTCAGCGGTTCTATAGAGTTTCTTCAGAGAAACGTAGTTGTCTGGATGCTGAGGTCAGGTACATGCTGGAGAATGATATTGCAGAGCCTTCTTTCTCCAGCTGGGCTTCTCCCTGTATCCTGGTTGGTAAACCGGAAGGGACAAACAGATTTTGTACAGACTACCATAAGGTAAACAGTGTCATTAAGCCAGATTCATTTCCTCTTCCTCGGACAGAGGACTGCTTCGAGCAGGTTGGCGCAGCGAAATTTGTGAGAATGTTTGACCTGTTAAAGGGCTATTGGAGGTGCCACTGATGTGTAGGTCACACAAAATCTCTGCCTTTACTGCACCCTCCTGTCTGTACTTGCATTCGGCTATGAGTTTCGGCCTGCATAAAGCACCTGCCACTTTTCAGCACCTTATGAATAGGGTTGTTTCCGATCTTGTCGGGCGCGCTGTTTATCTGGACGACGTAGTGGTTTATGCAGATACTGGTGAACACGCATTTTCTCATACGCATTGTGCCTGAGTGTTGTGACGTATGCAAGTCATCCACGTGACCGGCCACTGTTTATTTTGTGTTCTCTTGTGTTGTCCTGTCACTCTTGTCATCTGTTCCCTGCTGTCCTCGTTTTTTTCTTTCCTCTTAAAGGATGCTTCCTGTGTGTAACGTCCTGACCAGAGTTCTTATGTGTTTTGCTTGTTTAGTGTTGGTCAGGACGTGAGCTGGGTGGGAATTCTATGTTGTGTGTCTAGTTTGTCTGTTTCTGTGTCCAGCCTAATATGGTTCTCAATCAGAGGCAGCTGTCAATCGTTGTCCCTGATTGAGAATCATATATAAGAGGCTTGTTTTGTGTTGGGATTTTGTGGGTGATTGTTTCCTGTCTTCTGCCTTTGTGTTCTGCACCAGATAGGACTGTTTCGGTTTTCACATTTCTTGTTTTGTTGTTTGTAGTGTTCTAATATATTCTTTATTAAATCATGTTGAACACTAGCCGTGCTGTGTTTTGGTCCTCTCCTTCATCCCAGGAAGAAAACCATGACACTGTGTGCAAAGGTTAGTGAGGTCTGGGGAGGACGAGGTTGGTTGGGGCAGTAGGGCAGCTTTAACCAGGGCAGGATTTTGTTTGTGTTTATGTATATATCTTTTTTGAAGTTTACATTTCTAGTTTTCTGGTTGGTTTGGTGTTCCGGGGTCCTATGGAGGATTCTGTCTGCTGAATTCTTTCTCTCTACTCTTGTTTTCCTTAATAGGAGGTCGGTGGGTGGAGCTGGGAGGGTCATCAGCGAAAAAGGGCACGTGTCCCGCGGATAAATACGCCTCTTTTCTGTTTGTTTATTTTGGCACCTTTTATCACCCCTCATTATCACCATGTATACACACATACACTAACTTACACTACTGACTACACACACCACTGTTACTTAGTTTACTTTATTTAACAAATATATTTTTGTTATTCCTTTATCTCCGCATTGTCTCCCTCTTTGTTACGGGCTACGATCCGGTTCGTAACACTGCCGAGTTCCAAACTGCCTTTGGAAGCAATGTCAGCACAATGACTGTTCATCGTGAGCTTCATGAAAGATCACCATATGCAAAGCCAAGTGTCGACTGGAGTGGTGTAAAGCTCGCCGCCATTGGACTCTGGAACAGTGGAAACGTGTTTTCTGGAGTGATGAATCACGCTTCACCATCTGGCAGTCCAACGGACAAATCTAGGCTTGACGCATGCCAGGAAAGTGCTACCTGCCCGAATGCATAGTGTCAACCTTAAGGTTTGGTGGAAGAGGAATAATGATCTGGGGCTGTGTTTCATGGTTTGGGCTAGGCCCCTTAGTTCCAGTGAAGCTAAATCTTAACGCTACAGCATACATTGAAAGGTTAAATAAATAGTACCCGCAAAACATCAGTCTCTAAGTCAACAGTGAAGAGGCAACTCTGGGATGCTGGCCTTCTAGGCAGAGTTCCTCTGTCCAGTGTCTGTGTTCTTTTGCCCATCTTAATCTTTTCTTTATATTGGCCAGTTTGAGATATGGCTTTTTCTTTGCAACTCTGCCTAGAAAAGGCGGCAGGTATCCTAGTGGTTAGAGCATTGGACCAGTTCCCGAAAGGTTGCTGGATCAAATCCCCAAGATGACAAGGTAAAAATCTGTTGTTCTGCCCCTGAACAAGGCAGTTAACCCACTGTTCATTGTAAAAAAATAAAATTGTTCTTAACTGACTTGCCTAGTTAAATGAAGGTTAATTAAATAAGACCAACATCCCATAGCCACCGCTGACATTGAGACTGGTGTTTTGCTGGTACTATTTAATTAAGCTGCCAGTTGAGGACTTGTGAGGCGTCTGTTTCTCAAACTAGACAGTCTAATGTACTTGTCCTCTTGCTCAGTTGTGCACCAGGGCCTCCTACTCTTTATATTCTGGTGAGAGCCAGTTTGCGCTGTTCTGTGAAGGGAGTAATACACAGCGTTGTACAAGATCTTCAGTGTCTAGTCAATTTCTCGCATGGAATAGCCTTCATTTCTCAGAACAAGAATAGAATGATGAGTTTCAGAAGATAGGTCTTTGTTTCTGGCCATTTTGAGCCTGTAATCGATCCCACAAATGCTGGTGCTCTAGATACTCAACTAGTCTAAAGAAGTCCAGTTTTATTGCTTCTTTAATCAGGACAACAGTTTTTAGTTGTGCTAACTTGATTGCAAAATGTTTTTCTAATGATCAATTAGCCATTTAAAATGATCAACTTGGATTAGCTAACACAATGTGCCATTGGAACACAGCAGTGATGGTTGCTGATAATGGGCCTCTGTACGCCTATGCAGATATACCATTACAAATAATCAGTTTCCAGCTACAATAATCATTTACAACATTAACACTGATGTTCTTTTAATGGACAAAATATGTGTTTTTCTTTCAAAAACAAGGACATTTCTAAGTGACACCAAACCTTTGAACGGTAGTGTATCTAAAACCGTGTCAAATCCATACTTGTCTTTGGGCCACAGCGTCACACAAGCTTCAAACGTTAAGATATTCTGTCTCTTTTCTTCCCTTTCTGTCTTCCTTCAGCCTCTCTTCTGAAGCTCTTGAAAGAGAAGCACTTCAATGAATGTAGTTTGACAGAGACAGGGCTTGACACCATATGTCTTCAAAAGGCAGCAACAGCGGGAATTTCACGGCAAGGTGGCTTTGTCAGTGAAGGTCGGCCGTGGCGATCTGGCCTTGGCTGGGCTTTCGTGCGATGGGAATGAAAACACTCCGTGGCAGTCTGTGCAAAGTGGCATGGGAAAGCAGAGGGGAGAAAATACCATGTCCATAAAAGATTCATAAACAACAGTATGGTGTGTGTCTGAGGGATTGGAATAGAGGGTCAATTCTGACCCCTGGGAGGTTTTCTCTCTCTATTTCGCCAGATTACTGATCTCTCCATCCATCTATCAGTTTGATTATGTCATATAGTGTAACCATGTGTATAATCCATTCTAATAAGTATAGGGTAAAGACATATTGATGGGGTCCATGTGTTATGTATTTAATAAAAATAAAAAAACATTTGTTTTGATATTGACTAATCCATTGGCCATTGAAGTTTTATGGATAGAGACCAGTGGAGGCTCCTCAGAGGAGGACCATTCTCCTCAGTGCATTTCATACAACTAAAAATAGTGAAACATTAAAGTTATCCTTTCTAGATAAAACTATACTAAATATATTCACGTCACCAAAAAATGTATTAAAACACACTGTTTTGCAAGGAAGGTCTTCAGAAGTCTCAACAGTGTAGCCGGAGCACAGCTTGTTTCCGTTCTCTTCTGGGTACATTGACTTCAATACAAAAACTATGAGGTGCATGGTTCTCACCCCCTTCCATAGACATACACATTAATTATGACAACTTCTGGAGGACGCCCTCCAACCTATCAGAGCTCTTGCAGCATGAACTGACATGATGTCCACCCAATCGAAGGATCAGAGAATGAATCTAGTACTGATAGCATAAGCTACAACTAGCTAGAACCACAGTGCATAAAATGTGGTGAGTAGTTGACTCAATGACAGAGAAAGACAATAGTTTAACAGTTTTGAACAAATGCATTTATTCCAAAATTAAGGAGAAGCAAGAGAGAGAGAGAGAGAGAGAGCTATATATTTTTTTTCTTCTCACTTTCACTTACTTAGCTAGTGAATGCAGCTAGCTAGTTTAGCCTACTCAAACATGTGGCTCAAACAGAGAGGGTGCCATGTTAGCTAGCTGGCTATCCAACACTGGACCTTTTCTAAGTCAAGGTAAGCTTTTGGTTTTATTAATTTATTGCCACCACCCACCGATGTAATTGCTAAACTGCTTACTGATTGTACACTGTACTGCATAATTGTAGCGGGTTTACTAACGCATTAGTTCTGGTGGCTATGTTAACTATGACGTTAGCTAACATGGTGACTACGATGTCAGATGTGTGTTGTGTTTTTTTCGCCTGTCACAGACAGTTGATGTGTTGTGCACTGAGGTAAGATGAAGAGAGTGCGTAGATGCGAGAAGGAATTAATGAGCAAAGTGATCATGCTGTTTGTATGTGGCTGCTATAAATCAGGGGTGTATTCAGGGGTGTATTCAGGGGTGATCAGGGGTGTATTCATTCCAGCGATTCTGTTGAAAAACATTTCTTAAATGGAAGCAAATGGAAAGAAACAGGGATAAACATACTTGAATAAAAACTCTCATTTGCAACTTGTGGACAAATTATACCAATCTAGATCAGCTAAATGCAGGCAAGTGTGTGCAAGGCGGTATTGAATGTGTCACTGTCAATCACACATTTTTCTCGTGACCTGTGCACCTGCGTTGTAAACTTGAATTCGTAGATTAGGTTGTAGCAACCTCATGATGGGTATAGGGAAAAATCCAGTATCATATAGTAACCTAAACCTATCAATGTTACATTGAGCTGGGTGAATGCAATATAAATAACAGTCATCAAAAATGCTGAAATAGAAATAAGGCCATGCTCATAAAAATTATGAATGTTCTCCCTCATCATAAATGGCACTGACCGCCACTGATACAGTCAGCCAATAGGAATAAAATGGCATTTATTTTCCACTGTGTCAGATACAATCAGCTTCTCCACAATGGTCCTGCAATAGTACAAATGGCAAATTTACATGTCTACAGGGAGAGTTAAGCACCATGATTGCAAATCCATACAATGACAAATGAATGCATTGCAGTATATTGTATTTAAGTCACACACAGTCTACAAAGGTGTTTGATAATAGTGCCCCATCTTGTGCCCTTGCGGCATCTGGGAGCCATTATGGGGTCAGCTGTAATCGCTGAATCTATTGACTGATCAGCGACAGGCCACGGGAACAATGAGATGAGCCATAAAGGTGAATGACCCTTGACCCCTCATTCTCTGTCGGTTGACCTCTGTGTCTTCTATAATATGAATACATTACCATAGGGAGGAGGGTAATTTCAAGTGTCTTCAGTGAAACTTTTTCAACCTCTCTCTGACCCAGTCTGTAATACCTACATTTTTTCAAGCCGACTACTATAGTTCCTGTGCTCAAGAACGGCAAGACAACCTGTCTAAATGACTAGCGCCCTCACATCTGTAACCACAAAATGCTTTGAAAGGCTTGGCTCACATCAACACCATCAACCCAGACACCCTGGACCCACTCCAATTCGCATACGGCACCAACAGATTCACAGATGACGCAATCTGAATTGCACTCTACACTGCCCTCTCCCACCTGGACAAGAGCAGTATAATCGTTATTTTATTTATTTTCTGCTTTTCTGACTCTACATCCATCATTTTTCCGCAGTGCAGATGTAGGAACTTCATTTGATCACTCTTTTGTTGCTGCACACTTGTATTCAAGATTTTAAAAGAATTCTTAAGTTTGTAATTCCACTTTAAAATGTCAGACTTGATTTGCCCTAACAAAGTATTTATTGCAAAATGCATTTCACATGACAAAACATTCCAATCATTCCTATGTACATAAGCAGGGGGTTCTACAGGTGCCCTAAAGGGACAAACTAGAATATCAATGCACAACATATTCCTCTCCCTTTACTTTTGATGCCTCATAAGGAAAAGTAAATATTTACTGTTTTGCATATTTTATTTAAAAAAAACTGTTCTCTTAATGTAATTCAAATAACTTTTCAATATAAACTTTTCTGAACTAGGGAAAGAGCGTAGACTGCCTCATTTCCCAGATTTAACTCTGAGGCGTTGTCACAAATGTAGAGAGGAGTAGGCAGGAGGCAGTCACAGTTTTAGAACTACTGAGTTTATTAAAACACTATATATATATAAAAAAAAGTGGGATGAAACCAAAAGTGCAAAATAATAAAATATTCAGGAAATAGGAGAGATTCCTCTCAGGAAAACAAGCAACATTTACAATGACAGAGGGAGTATATATACAGTGATAGAGTGGGGATTGGAACCAGGTGTGCGTAATGATGACGAGACAAGTCCGGGGTTGAATGAAGGGCGTTTGCCAGCAGCAGGTTCGGCAGCAGCTAGAAGGCCGGCGATGCCGAATGCCTGAGCTGGACAGGAGGAGGAGCCAAAGCGAAGGCTGATGTGACAGGTGTATTCTACCCCAATACCGGAGATTAGTCGGAACTAAATATTTAACCTTTCAGCGGATCTTTCTCTTGCAGGTCAATGATGACATACAAGTGAGTCTACAGTCACATTGTCTCTGAGTCTGAGTGGTGATGGTGTATGCTCAGACTGGTGTGCAACAGTACCCCTGAGTAGGCACTCTGGTTGGTTCAGGTGAGTCTGGAGCACTTTCCACATTTGTAAGTTGCTGCATGTTCAGAATGTTCAGGTGATGGCTCATAGTCATGGTAGGTCTCCAGTAGCTGATCTTGGTTTGTCACTTGACAGGAGTCATCTCTGAAGTTGGATCCTGGCAACAGTTGATCCACGTGTCTCCTCCAGATGATGTTCTCTGGTGTGTGAACTGTGTCAGACACAGGGCCTGTTTGTGTGAACACTGTTGCTGGTATCCACTTTGGACCTTGGCAGTAGTTCCTCTCTCTCCAGCTCTGAAGTGTCTGTCTTTTGCTTTGCTTCATCTCTCCACCTGTGGTCTCTGTTGTGTCTGTACAACTTGTTTAGTCTTTGGAGGTCTCAGGATGTTGAGTCGCATGCAAAGCTGTCTTTTCATCATGGCTGACGCAGGTGCTACTTGGTTGTAGCATGGGGGGTGTTTCTGTCGGTCACCAGGAAGGTGTTTAGGTGCCTATTGAGGGACCCATTCCCTTGTGATGATTGTAAAGCTTGCTTCATCATCTGGACAAGTCTTTCAGCAAGGCTGTTCGCTGCAGGGCGATACGGCACTGACTTGGTGTGCTGAATTCCATTTGCTTTCATGAATGACCAGAACTCTTCAGACACCAGTTGGGGGTCATTATCACTAACGAGTTGCGTTGGAAATCCGAAGCGACTGAAGATTGACCGTAGCTCTTTGATGGTTCTCTCCGCTGAGGTGCTCTTCATCACTGTGATCTCAGGCCACTTGCTGTGTGCGTCGACTACGACTAAGAATATACAATCCTCCAGTGGGCCTGCATAGTTTATGTGGACTCACTGCCAAGGCTCTTCTGGGAAGTCCCATGGATGTAGTGGCACTAGCTGAGGCATGTTCCTCATATTTTGCCATGCAGAACATGACTTGACCCTGTCTTCGATAGCTGTGTCCAAACCTGGCCACCAAAAGTTGCTGCGTGCAATCTCCTTCATTCGCACCATGCCACAGTGCCCTGAATGGAGTTCTTCAAGCACCTGCCTTCTCAGTGGCGGCGGTATGATGACTCGAAAGCTCCATAGCAAGCATCCAAACTGAACTGTGAGCTCATTTCTCCTCACCAGGCAAGGCTTTAGGCTGTCCGACAGCTCTCCTCCTTTCCCATGAGTGACAATGTCCAGGGCCTCAGACATAACTCGATCAGTGTGGGTGAACTTTTTCACTTGGACAGATGTAACTGGGGCGTTCGTCACTTCCTTGAAGTAGAATATTTCAGCTCGGGAGTGCTCAGTGTGTGCGACAGGTAAGGGAAGCCTTGAGAGGCCGTCTGCATTGCAATGCTGCTCAGACCTTCTGTTCTTGATATTGTACTGGTGAGGTGATAACAGTGATGCATTCGGCTGGCTGCGAGCGATGGAATGCCGGTGTGGGGACCAAAGATGGAGGTGAGGGGTCTATGGTCTGTCAGCAGTGTGAATCGACAGCCAAACAGAAACAAAATGGGGAGTGATTCTTGCTCTATCTGTGCATAAATGCTCTTGGGTTTACTTAAGGTCCGTGATGCGAAAGCAACTGGCCTTTCTTCACCTGATGGCATGATGTGTGAGACAACAACGTAAAGCCATAAGGCAATGCATCACATGCCAACTGTAATGGCAAGTTGGGGTTGAAGTGGATGAGGGCCTCTGACTGAGCTAAGGCTGTTTTCACTTTCTTGAAGGCCTCCTCACATCTGTTTGTCCAATTCCACTCTTTGGTTTTGTTCAAAAGTTAATGTAGTGGCTTTAACATGTTAGCTATGTTCGGTACAAACTATGCATAGTACGTCAGTAGTCCTAGGAATGATCTCAGCTGACTCACGTTCTACAGAGATAGAGCTTCCGCGACACCGTTCACTTTTGATGTCGCCTTGTGGAGCCCCGAACTGTCGCATTTGTCCTTCCGGACCCTGTACCTGTACAGTCCTTTGTGAGTCACTATGGTCAACAGTTCTTGTTACTTCTTGGTCCACATGCATACCGATCCTGTGCAGGTGTTGTTACACGTGGTCTGCCACTGCGAGGACGATCAGCTGTCCGTCCTGTCTCCCTGTAGCGCTGTCTTAGGCGTCTCACAGTATGGACATTGCAATTTATTGCCCTGGCCACATCTGCAATCCTCATGCCTCCTTGCAGCATGCCTAAGGCACGTTCACACAGATGAGTTGGGACCTGGGCATCTTTCTTTTGGTGTTTTTCAGAGTCCGTAGAAAGGCCTCTTTAGTATCCTAAGTTTTCATAACTGTGACCTTAATTGCCAACCGTCTGTAAGCTGTTAGTGTCTTAACTTCTTGGAACTATAGGGGGTGCTGTTCCGCATTAGCATATTTGGGTCTCCAAATTAAACTGCCTCGTGCTAAATTCTTGATCGTACAATATGCATATTATTGTTATTATTGGATAGAAAACACCTTCTAGTTTCTATAGAAGTTGGAATTTTGTCTCTGAGTGGTACAGAACAATATCTACAGCACTTTTCATGACAGGGGTCAGATTTCAGAAATTTTTACCCCTGATCTGGAGTCTGTTTTTAAGGCGACAGTGAATGCTATGAAGAAACCGACACTGCCTACGTCTTCCTCTGGGTGTCTGTACGTCATCACGTTTTGAATGGAATCGATTGCACAATCACAGCCATTATAAAAGAACAAAATGTATAGGGACCTCCCTTTCTCGTCGCGCGCCTGAAGCGTGAAGGACATCGGACTTGCCTCATTCCAAATCGTTGTCTAACCAGCAATATTTCTCCGGTCATGTTTTCAGTCGTTATAGTTGTTAAAAACATCATAATGTAGTTAATTTGAACCGTTTTATAGCAATTTATATCCGTTTAGTGCGATTCTGAGGAATTTATTTGTCGTGCACTCTGAAACTTTGGACACGTTTTGTGGTCCCGTTCGATCGTTAGTGGATATTTCGATGGACAGAGGACATCTATCGACCAAAAGAAGATTACAACATAGAAAGGATACATTGCCCAAGAATCTGATGGAAGAACAGCTCAAAGTAAGCAATATTTAATATGATAAATCGTTGTTCTGTCGAAATATTTTAAACGCATATTTCGCCATTTTGTTTGTTATCGCGTCACTTGGCGAACCCTGTATTGAAAAGTAAGGATAATTTTAAAAATGTAAGTCAGCGGTTGCATTAAGAACTAATTTGTCTTTCGATTCCTGTCAACCCTGTATTTTTTAGTCAAGTATATGATTAGCTTTCAATTAAACTAGATCACTCTGATAGATGACGTCAGACATATTGAGGCTTGATTTCCTAGTATTTTATTGTGTAACCACGGTTTTGTATGGCTAAATATGCACCTTTTCGAACAAACTGTATATGTATGTTGTAAAATGATGTTACAGGAGTGTCATCGGAAGAATTCTGAGAAGGTTAGTGAAAAAATTAATATATTTTGGCGGTGATTACGTTATAGCGCTCTTTGGCTGGAATCGATGCTCTGGTAACGTTTTCACATGTGGTATGCTAACTTATCGATTTATTGTGTTTTCGCTGTAAAACGCTTAGAAAATCTGAAATATTGTCTGGAATCACAAGATCTGGGTCTTTCCATTGCTATGCTTTGTCTATTCTTATGAAATGTTTTATTAAGAGTAAATTGGTCATACACGTTGCTCTCTATAGTAATTCTAGTCGTCTTGTGATGGTCGGTGCAATTGTAAACTGTGATTTCTACCTGAAATATGCACTTTTTTCTAACAAAACCTATCCTATACCATAAATATGTTATCAGACTGTCATCTGAAGAGGTTTTTTCTTGGTTAGTGGCTATAAATATCTTAGTTCAGCCGAATTGGTGATAGCACTGAAGTAGTAAGAAACTGATGGAGTTAGAAAAGTGGTGTATTTTGCTAACGTGTTTAGCTAATAGATTTACATATTTTGTCTTCCCTGTAAAACATTTTAAAAATCTGAAATTGTGGCTTTATTCACAAGATCTGTATCTTTCATCTGGTGTCTTGGACTTGTGATTTAATGATATTTAGATGCTACTATCTACTTGTGAAGCTATGCTAGCTATGCTAATCAGTGTGTGGGGGGATGGGGGGGGATCCCGGACCCGGGGTAGAGGCTCGTGAAAGGTTAACGACTGTTCCACAGGTGCATGTTCATTAACCTTTCACGAGCCTCTACCCCGGGTCCGGGATCACCCCCCACCCCCCCCACACACTGATTAGCATAGCTAGCATAGCTTCACAAGTAGATAGTAGCATCTAAATATCATTAAATCACAAGTCCAAGACACCAGATGAAAGATACAGATCTTGTGAATAAAGCCACCATTTCAGATTTTTCAAATGTTTTACAGGGAAGACAGAATATGTAAATCTATTAGCTAAACACGTTAGCAAAATACACCACTTTTCTAACTCCATCAGTTTCTTACTCCTTCAGGTGCTATCACCAATTCGGCTAAACTAAGATATTGATAGCCAATAACCTATAAAAAACCTCTTCAGATGACAGTCTGATAACATATTTATGGTATAGGATAGGTGTTGTTAGAAAAAAGTGCATATTTCAGGTAGAAATCACAGTTTACAATTGCACCGACCATCACAAATCGACTAGAATTACTAGATAGAGCAACGTGTATGACCAATTTACTCATCATAAAACATTTCATAAAAATAGACAAAGCATAGCAATGGAAAGACCCAGTTCTTGTGATTTCAGACCATATTTCAGATTTTCTAAGCGTTTTTCAGCGAAAACACAATAAATCGATAAGTTAGCATACCACATGTGCAAACGTTACCAGAGCATCGATTCCAGCCAAAGAGCGCTATAACGTAATCACCGCCAAAATATATTAATTTTTTCACTAACCTTCTCAGAATTCTTCAGATGACACTCCTGTAACATCATTTTACAACATACATATACAGTTTGTTCGAAAAGGTGCATATTTAGCCATACAAAACCGTGGTTACACAATAAAAATACTAGGAAATCAAGCCTCAATATGTCTGACGTCATCTATCAGAGTGATCTAGTTTAATTGAAAGCTAATCATATACTTGACTAAAAAATACAGGGTTGACAGGAATCGAAAGACAAATTAGTTCTTAATGCAACCGCTGACTTACATTTTTAAAATTATCCTTACTTTTCAATACAGGGTTCGCCAAGTGACGCGATAACAAACAAAATGGCGAAATATGCGTTTAAAATATTTCGACAGAACAACAATTTATCATATTAAATATTGCTTACTTTGAGCTGTTCTTCCATCATATTCTTGGGCAATGTATCCTTTCTATGTTATAAACGTCTTTTGGTCGATAGATGTCCTCTGTCCTTCGAAATGTCCACCACCAACGACCGACACCCCGAAACGTTTCCAAAGCTAAAAAGGGCACGACAAAGAAATTCCTCAAAATCGCACTAAACGGATATAAATTGCTATAAAACGGTTCAAATTAACTACATTATGATGTTTTTAACAACTATAACGACTGAAAACATGACCGGAGAAATCTAACTAGTTAAACAACGATTTGGAATGAGGCAGGTCCGATGCCTATCTTGCTTGTGGCGCGCGGAGAGAGAGAAAGGTATTCCCACGTTTTGTGGTTTTATATGGGCTGGGATTGTGCAATAGACTCCATTCAAAACGTGATGACGTACAGACACCCAGAGGAAGACGTAGGCAGTGTCGGTTTCTTCATAGCATTCACTGTCGCCTTAAAAACAGACTCCAGATCAGGGGTAAAAAATTCTGAAATCTGACCCCTGTCATGAAAAGTGCTGTAGATATTGTTCTGTACCACTCAGAGACAAAATTCCAACTTCTATAGAAACTAGAAGGTGTTTTCTATCCAATAATAACAATAATATGCATATTGTACGATCAAGAATTTAGCACGAGGCAGTTTAATTTGGAGACCCAAATATGCTAATGCAGAACAGCACCCCCTATAGTTGCAAGAAGTTAATTGTTTATGGTTCATTGAACATGGGAATCAGTGTTTAAACCCTTTACAATGAAGTCAGTCCGGAGCCGCCCTTCAGTCCGGAGCCGCCCCTCAGTCCTGAGCCACCCTTCAGTCCGGAGCTGCCCTTCACTCCGGAGCTGCCCCTCAGTCCGGAGCTACCCTTCAGTCCGGAGCTGCCCTTCAGTCCGGAGTTCCCCTTCAGTCCGGAGCTGCCCTTCAGTCCGGAGCTGCCTTTCAGTCCGGAGCTGCCTTTCAGTCCGGAGCTACCCCTCAGTCCGGAGCTGCCCCTCAGTCCGGAGCTGCCCCTCAGTCTTCCAATCCTTCCTACTATTCCTCATCAGAGGAGGAAGAAGAAAGCCGTTACACAATCACTTACGTCATGATTTTACCTTGTTTTTTTCCAAGTTCCCAGTTGTCTTGAAAGCACCATCAGTAACCCCGCCCACCTGCACTATACCACTATCACTATATCCTGAATTCTTCCCCACCCCCATTATCCTTTGTAGGACTGCCCAGCCACAACTTGGCAGTTAACCCACTGTTCCTAGGCCGTCATTGTAAATAAGAATTTGTTCTTAACTGACTTGCCTAATTAAATAAAGGTTCAATTAAAATAAAAACCTGTCCCAACGTAACTGCCGCTGCCTATCCAGAGTAACTGCACCTGAAAACAATACCCAGCAACTGCAACCACTGCCCTCGGTGCAAATACTGTCACGAATCACTGCCACCTCAATGCATAGCCACTGCCCTTCTCTCTTACTCTCTGTCTCTGTCTCTCTCTTCCCCTCTCCCCTCTCTCTCTCCCTCTTTCTCTCCCACTCTTTCTCTCAATAGACACAGCCACTCATCAGACTTGTAGTGTTACATTCAATTTATTGACAGACTCAAAATTCAACAGCTCAGACATGAGAAGTATGTGGCATGGACTCCAGACAATCATGAATTTATAAAGGGAAAACCTGCCACGTCGCCAACACCAACGTCTTGCTCCCGGACAAGCTAAACACCTTCTTTACCTACTTCGCGGGGAAATACAGTGCTGCCGACGCTAGCCACCACCGCTCCCGTGGACTGTGAACTTTCATTCTCCATGGCCGAAGTGAGTAAGACATTTAAGGGTGGTAACCCTCGCAAGGCTGCCGGCCCAGATGTTATCCCTTGCTGCGTCCATAGAGCATGCGCGGACCAGCTGGTTGGAGTGTTTACGGACATATTCAGTCTCTCGCTATCCCAGTCTGATGTCCCCACTTGCTTCAAGATGTCCACCATCATTCCTGTACATTTAAAAAAAGGGTTCCAAATGGGTTCTTCGGCTGTCCCTATAGGAGAACCCTTTTTGATTCCAGGTATAACTATTTTGAGTTCCATGTAGAACCCTTTACACAGAGGGTTTTACATGGAACCCAAAATAGGTATACCTGGAATCAAAAAGGGTTCTACTCAGAACCAAAAAGGGTTCTCTAAGGGTTCTCCCATGGGGACAGCCGAAGAACCCTTTTAGGATCTAGATATCACTTATTTTTCTAAGAGTGTACCCAATAAAGTGATGGTAACTGAACTAAATGACTATCACCCGTAGCACTAACTGTTGTCATCATGAAGTGCCTTGAGAGGCTAGTCAAGGATCATATCATCTCCATCTTACCAAACACCCTAGACGCACTGCAATTTGCATACCGCTCCAATAGATTCACAGATGACACAATCGCCATTGCACTGCACACTGCCCTATCCCATCTGGACAAGATTATACCTATGTAAGAATGCTGTTCCCTGACTACAGCCTTCAACACCATTGTACCCTCCAAGCTCTTCATGAAGCTCAGTAAGCTGGGTCTGAACCCTGCCCTGTGCAACTGGGTCCTGGTCTTCCTGACGGGTCACCCACAGGTGGTGAAGGTAGGCAACAGCACCTCCACTACGCTGATGCTCAACACAGGGGCCCCACAAGGGTTCGTGCTCAGCCGCCTCCTGAACTCCCTGTTCACCCATGACTGCGTGGCCACGCACGTCTCCAACTCAATCAAGTGCTTACCAACAACGACGAGACAGCCTACTGGGAGGAGATGAGGGCCCTGGTGGAGTGGTGCCAGGAAAATAACCTCTCCCTTAACGTCAACAAAACGAAGGAGCTGATCGTGGACCGAGAGACTGAAAAACAGCTTCTATCTCAAGGCCATTAGACTGTTAAATAGTCACCACTAGCCGGCCCCCGCTCAGTACCCTGCCCTGAACTTAGACACTGTCACTAGCCGACTACCACCCGCTTACTTAACCCTGCACCTTAGAGGCTCCTGCCCTATGCACATAGTCATGGAACACTGGTCACTTTAATAATGTTTACATACGGTTTTACCCACTTCGTATGTATATACTGAACAAAAATATAAACACAACATGTAAAGTATTGGTCCCGTGTTTCATGAGCTGAAGTAAAATATTTTTGAAATGTTCCATACGCACAAAAAGCTTATTTCTCTCAAATTGTGAGTACAAATTTGTTTACATCCTTTTTAGTGAGTATTTCTCCTTTGCCAAGATGGTCCATCCACCTGACAGGTGTAGCATATCAACAAGCTGATTAAACAGGGCCAAGTGGGTGGCCCTATGCCCTACAGTGTCACGTCCTGACCTTAGTTCCTTTTTTATGTCTCTATTTTAGTTTGGTCAGGGCGTGAGTTGGGGTGGGCAGTCTATGTTCTTTTTCTATGTTGTTGTATTTCTGTGTTTGGCCTGGTATGGTTCTCAATCAGAGGCAGCTGTCGATCGTTGTCTCTGATTGAGAATCATACTTAGGTAGCCGGTTTTCCTACTATGATTTGTGGGTAGTTGTTTTCTGTCTTAGTATTAGTTACCAGACGGAACTGTTTCGGTTGTTCTTTTTGTTTACTTTGTTTTGTAGTGTTCAGTTCAGCTTAATAAAATGACGAACACTTACCACGCTGCACAATGGTTCGATCCTTGCTACTCCTCCTCAGACGAAGAGGAGAACCGTTACAACCAGGCTCACCCGGGGCTGCGTCCCTGCCCAGTCATGTGAAATCCATAGATTAGAGCCTAATGACTGATTTCTTTACATGTACTGTACTATAATTCAGTAAAATCATATTCTCGTCAATATTGTTGTTAGATATTACTGCACTCTTGTAGCTAGGAACACAAGCAATTCGCTACATCCGCAATAACATCTGCCAAATATGTGTATGCGACCAATAACATTTTATTTGACATTATTTGAAAATTACATTCCAATTTTTCACTGCAGCTTTTTGTTAAAACGTTTGTCTTTCATGTTACATAGAAAAAACAGACAATTTTGTGTCTTGTGTGTGTGTGATTGTGAAATAAATACTACAGGAAGGAATTCTGAGTGTAATGTGTGGGTCAATGTGTGTGAGTGTGCAGGTGTGTGTACGCATGAGTGAATGCACATATGTTTGTGGGTTCCTTTGTGTACGCAACCCAGCGTGCATAAACTTGCCTACATTGTATCTGTGAAGAAGTACTGTAGGAAAGAGTGAAGGAAAGAGTTTCCTCAAGTCTAAATACTTTTTTTTACATAGTATACAGTAACAGTCACAGTCACACAGTCACACCAGACACACCTACTCATTCAAGGGTGTTTCTTTATTTTTTACTATTTTCTAAGTTGTAGAATAATAGTGAAGACAAACTATGTAATAACACATATGGAATCATGTACTAACCAAAAAATGACAGTCCATCATTACTTTAAGACATGAAGGTCAGTGAATCCGGAAAATTTCAAGAACTTTGAAAGTTAAGTGCAGTCGCAAAAACCATCAAGCACTATGATGAAACTGGCTCTCATGAGGACCGCCACAGGAAAGGAAGAACCAGAATTATCTCTGCTGCAGAGGATAAATTCATTAGAATTATTGCTTCAGATTGCAGCCCAAATAAATGCTTCAGAGTTCAAGTAACGTACAGTGTTCAGAGGAGACTACGTGAATCAGGCCTTCATGGTCGAATTGCTGCAAAGAAACCACTACTAAAGGACACCAATCAAAAGAAGAGGCTTGCTTGGGCCATGAAACACGAGCAATGGACATTAGACTGGTGAAAATCTGTCCTTTGGTCTGATGAGACCAAATTTGAGATTTTTGGTACCAACCGCCGTGTCTTTGTGAGAAGGAGAGTAGGTGAATGGATGATCTCCGCATGTGTGGTTCCCACCATGAAGCATGGAGGAGAAGGTGTGATGGTGTGGGGGTGCTTTTCTGGTGACACTGTCTGTGATTGATTTAGAATTCAAGGCACACCTAACCAGCATGGCTACCACAGCATTCTGCAGTGATACGCCATCCCATCTGGTTTGCGCTTATTGGGACTATCATTTTGTTTTTCAAAAGAACAATGACCCAACACCCTTCCAGGCTGTGTAAGGGCTATTTGACCAAGAAGGAGAGTGATGGAGTGCTGCATCAGATTACCTGGCCTCCACAATTACCCCACCTCAACCCAATTGAGATGGTTTGGGATGAGTTGGACCACAGAGTGAAGGAAAGGCAGCCAACAAGTGCTCGGCATATGTGGGAACTCCTTCAAGACTGTTGGAAAAGCATTCCAGGTGAAGCTGGTTGAGAGAATGCCAAGAGTGTGCAAAGCTGTCATCAAGGCAAAGGGTGTTTACTTTGAAGAACCTCAAATATAAAATATATTTTGATTTATTTAACACTTCTTTGGTTACTACATGATTCCATGTGTTATTTTATAGTTTTGATTTCTTCACTATTATTCTACAATGTAGAAAATAGTCAAAATAAAGAAAAGCCCTTGAATAAGTAGGTGTGTCCAAACTTTTGACCGGTACTTGTGTATTTTTTCTGAAAAATTATTTCTGTTTGGCCTATAATAAAAAATTAAAAAATCCTATCAACATGTGATCTCCACTTCTCCCCCTCTTTCTCTCTCCTCCACTCTTCTCCCCTCTCCTCCTCCTCCACTCCCCTCTCCTCCTCTCCTTTCCTCCTCTCTGGTCCAGCAGTCTTATTCTGATGAATAGCACTTCCCCACTGAGATTTCCATACTTCCTTTCCCTCCTTTCCATTCCTGTCTCAGCCAGCTGTGCTGCCCCGAGTAGGGAGGACCCATCGCTACACACACTTTCCCCTCTCCACAGCACTCAGATCTGCTGTGTTCTCTGCTGCTGCCTCTGCCACAGTCTCAGACTAAAGAGGCCTCTTGAGAATCTGTGTGTAATTAACAGAATTTATCATAATTGACAATCAATTCAGCCATGGCTTGTTTTTCCTCTTGTTAGACACTCGGGGTGCGTTGTTCCCCGCGTCGGAAATGTATTTTCAACAGAACTGTTTTTGTAATCTTCCTCGTTGAGGGAGAAGTGCAAGATGCATTTAAATTGGCGGAGACTGTATATGTCGACCAACCTTGGTAAGGAAGTGTCTTTTCACTTAAAGGAAGTCATGTGGAAAGCTTTTGGAAAATTACAGAAGATACTTTTTTGAAAAACTTTTAAAATGCAATTACTCTCACAATGTACCTTATTTCTCTGATTTCTCTTATAAAATATTTTTTGTTGTTGTCATGACTGGCCTGTGCGGGTCAGGTAATCATGGACCATAATCCTACAGAAAAATCTCTCACACCCACCAACGGGGGAGAGATTGAGAGATATGGAGGTGGGGGGGTTTTATGACACCTCCTACACATTGTAAATCTCAAGGCAGCAGACAAAATCACTTTGTCCTCTCAGTATGGAGGAATGGAATGTATGATGGGCATATGGAGAACCTACCTCTGAACAGTAACATGTAATAAATGGACTTTGGGACAACAAGTTTCATCAGCCAAAATGATAGTAATGACAATAGATGGAATATGAATATATTTCGGGGTGACAGGTAGCCTGGTGGTTAGCGCATTAGGCCACTAACCGAAAGGTTGCTAGATCGAATCCCCGAGCTGACAAGGTAAAAATCTGTCGTTCTGCCCCTGAACAAGGCAGTTAACCCACTGTTCCTAGGCCGTCATTGTAAATAAGAATTTGTTCTTAACTGACTAGCCTAGTTAAATAAATGGAAAATGAATGTTGTTATTAAAAGTGAAATGATGACATTATAACGAAAACATTGTAACTTGAAGAGTTTTCACAAGATGTACCTGAAGTACCTGCATATTGTGTGGAAAATGTCCAGATCAATGATAATGTTTTTGTGAAGTTACAGTTGAAGTCGTAAGTTTACATACACCTTAGCCAATACATTTAAACTCAGTTTTTCACAATTCCTGACATTTAATCCTAGTAAAAATTCCCTGTTTTAGGTCAGTTAGGATCACCACTTTATTTTAAGAATGTGAAATGTCACAATAATAGTAGAGAGAATGATTTATTTCAGCTTTTAATCCTTTCATCACATTCCCAGTAGGTCAGAAGTTTACATACACTCACTTAGTATTTGGTAGCATTGCATTTAAAGTGTTTAACTTGGGACTAATGTTTCGGGGAGCCTTCCACAAGCTTCCCACAATAAGATGGCTGAATTTTGGCCGATTCCTCCTGACAGAGCTGGTGTAACTGAGTCAGGTTTGTAGGCCTCCTTGCTTGCACACTCTTTTTCAGTTCTGCTCACACATTTTCTATGGGATTGAGGTCAGGGCTTTGTGATGGCCACACCAATACGTTGACTTTGTTTTCCTTAAGCCAATTTGCCACAACTTTGGAAGTATGCTTGGGGTCATTATCCATTTGGAAGACCCATTTGCGACCAAGCTTTAACTTCCTGACTGATGTCTTGAGATGTTGCTTCAATATATCCACATATTTTCCTTCATCATGGTGCCATCTATTTTGTGAAGTGCACCAGTCCCTCCTGCAGCAAAGCACACCCACAACATGATGCTGCAACCCCCGTGCTTCAGGGTTGGGATGGTGTTCTTCGGCTTGCAAGCCTCCCCCTTTTTCCTCCAAACATAACGATGGTCATTACGTCCAAACAGTTCTATTTTATTTTCCTCAGACCAGAGGACATTTCTCCAAAAAGTATGATTGTTGTCCCCATGTGCAGTTGCAAACCGAAGTCTGGCTTTTTTATGGCGATTTAGGAGCAGTGGCTTTTTCCTTACTGAGTGGCCTTTCAGGTTATGTCGATATAGGACTTGTTTTACTGTGGATATAGATACTTTTGTACCTGTTTCCTCCAGCATCTTCACAAGGTGCCTCGACACAATCCTGTCTACAGACAATTCCTTCGACCTCATGGCATGGTTTTTGCTCTGACTTGCACTTTCAACTGTCGAACGTTATATAGACAGTTATTTGCCTTTCCAAATCGTGTCCAATCAATTGAATTTACCACAGGTGGACTCCAATCAAGATTTAGAAACATCTCAAGGATGATCAATGTAAACAGGATGCACCTGAGCTCAAAGCAAAGGGTCTGAATACTTATGTAAATAGGGTATTTCTGTTTTCGCTTTGTCATTATGGGGTATTGTGTGTAGATTGATTTTATAATTAGGCTCTAATTTAACAAAATGTGGAAATACTTTCAGAATGTACTGTATATGAGTATATATAAAATACATAGCCTTCAGAAATAATTCACACCCTTTGACTTTTTCCACATTTTATTGTGTTACAAAATGCAATTAAAGTTGATTTATTTTATCTTCACAAATCACTCTTAGGTCAAAGTAGAAGAACAATTCAAAATATTTGTTTCATATATATGGAAAATAAAACACTCATATATCTTGATTAGATAAGTATTCAACCCCCTGAGTCAATACATGTTAGAATCACCTTTGGCAGTGATTACAGCTGTGAGTCTTTCTGTGTAAGTCTCTAAGAGCTTTGCACACTTGGATTGTAGAATATTTGCCTACTATTCTTTAAAAAATTCTTCAAGCTCTGTATTCTTCAAGCTCTGTACAGGCTTCCTTCTTTTCACTGTCATTTATGTTAGTTTTGTGGAGTAACTACAATGTTGATCCATCCTCAGTTACTTCCTATCACAGCCATTAAACTCTGTAACTGTTTTGAAATCACCATTGGCCTCATGGTGAAATCCCTGAGCGGTTTCCTTCCTCTTCAGCAACTGAGTTAGGAAGGACGCCTGTATCTTTGTAGTGTCTGGGTGTGTTGATACACCATCCAATGTGTAATTAATAACTAATTAATTAATACAGTTATTAAGTAATTAATAACTGTACCATGGGATATTCAATTACTACAATGTGGTAGTAATTAAAAAATAATGTTAAACACTATTATTGAACACAGAGTGAGTCCATATTACTTATTATGTGACTTGCTAAGCACATTTTTACTCCTGAACTCATTCGTCATGTTCTCAGTCAACTTACCTGGTAAAATAAGGGTAAAATAAATAAATAATATTTAGGCTTGCCATAACAAAAGGGTTGAATACTTATTGACTCAAGACATTTCAGAGTTTCATTGTTAATTCATGTGAATAATTTCTGAATGCACAAAGTCACATATTGTGTTTGTGTGCACACATTAACCTCCAAGAGGGCAGTGAGGTTGTATTATTACTGGCTGGAACATTGTGGGCGTGGAGAGTTGTTAATTACTCCAAGGGACTCAAAAACATTGTAACACCTTTCTATTGTAGCTTTTTATAAATTGGTGTCAAAAACTGTGAAAAATAACAAATACGATTTGTTTCGATGTGTGGGTGTGTTTTAATGTGTGTTCTAATGCAGTGGTTCCCAAACTTTTTATAGTCCGGTGCCCCTTCAAACATTCAACCTCCAGGTGCGTACCCCCTCTAGCACTAGGGTCAGCGCACTCTCAAATGTTGTTTTATGCCATCACTGTAAGCCTGCCACACAAACACTATACTAATTATTCATTAAACATACGAATGAGTGTGAGTTGTTGTCACAATCCGGCTCGTGGGAAGTGACAAAGAGCTCTTATAGGACTAGGGCACAAATAATAATAATCAATAATTTTGCTATTTATTTAACAATCTCACATATAAAACCTTTTTGTTCATCGGAAATTGTGAATAACTCACCACAGGTTAATGAGAAGAGTGTGCTTCAAAGGATGCACCTAACTCTGCAATGTTGGGTTGTATTGGAGAGAGTCTCAGTCTTAAATCATTTTCCACACACAGCCTGTGCCTGTATTTAGTTTTCATGCTAGTGAGGGCCGAGAATCCACTCTCACATATGTACGTGGTTGCAAAGGGCATCAGTGTCTTAACAGCGCGATTTTCTAAGGCAGGATACTCTGAGCGCAGCCCAATACAGAAATCTGGCAGTGGCTTCTGATTTAAATTACATTTTCACAGATCCGCTTGTTGCAATTTTTATGAGGCTCTCTTGTTCAGATATCAGTAAGTGGACTGGAGGCAGGGCATGAAAGGGATAACGAATCCAGTTGTTTGTGTCAACCGTTTCGGGAAAGTACCTGCGCAATTGAGCACCCAACTCACTCAGGTGCTTCGCTATATCACATTTGACATTGTCCGTCAGCTTGAGTTCATTTGCACACAAAAAAGCATACAATGATGGAAAGACCTGTCCCGCACATTGAATGTAGTTGTGGAGAGTACCTGTAATCCTAGATTCAGATCATTCAGAAGAGAAAAAACATCACCCAGATAGGCCAGTCGTATGAGAAACTCATCATCTTGCAAGCGGTCAGACAAGTGAAAATTATGGTCAGTAAAGTAAACTTTAAGCTCTTCTCTCAGTTCAAAAAAATTTGTCAATAATTTGACCCTTGATAACCAGCACACTTCTGCATGTTGTGAAAGCGTTACATGGTTGCTGCCCATATTTTTGCATAGTGCAGGGGCCTTTCTTTAACAAAGTTAAGCATTTTCACTGTAGTGTCCAAAACGTCTTTCAAGCTGTCAGGCATCCTCTTGGCAGCAAGAGCCAATCGGTGGATGCTGCACTGTACTCAGGTGGCGTCGGGAGCAACTGCTTGCACGCGCGTTACCACTCCACTATGTCTCACTGTCATGGCTTTTGCGCCATCAGTACAGATACCAACAATAGTAGCAGCAACGTTTTGCTACATAGTGGAATTCCCGTGAGAGAGTAACGGTTAATGTGATTGGATGTTAATTATTTGACAAGGCTACCTGTATTTGCCATTATGTTGTTATTTCGCTGAACACTAGATGGTTTAATTTTATTTCTGGCAGTGAAACTGTCACGACTTCAACCGAGGCAGGCTCTCCTTCCCGTTCGGGTGGCGCTCGGCGGTCGTCGTCACCGGCCTACTAGCTGCCACTGACTCTTTTTCCTCCCCCTCCTTATGTGTTGATTTGTATCACCTGTGTTTAGGTAATTGTTAATTAGTGTGGCTTTATTAGTCAGCCAGCCCGTACGCTTCTTTGTGCAGGATTGTTCATTTGTAGTTTTGGATTTCGGGAGTGGTTATATGTATTGTGGACTGGGTTTTGTCTCCCGTGTTTTGGACAGTTGTTTATGACACCCAGTAAGTCCGTGTTGGACATTTTGTTGCCGGTTGTGCATTAAAGAAGCACCGTATTGAAGCTCTGCTGTTTCTGCGTCTGACTTCACACCCCCCGACACCCAGGGCGTTACAGAAACGAGGCTACTAAGGCGAGATAAAACCTCACCCAAATGTATATCCCCATTGGAAAATATAAATGGACTGTACGAAAATGTAAAGAAAAAAAAGTTTTTATGAAATAAAAATAAAATATATATTCTATATTTCAAAAGTTTGGGGTCACTTAGATATTTAATAAAAATATATATATATATTTTTTCCATTTTAAAAATAACATCAAATTGATCAGAAATACAGTGCAGACATGGTTAATGTTGTAAATGACTATTGTAGCTGGAAACGGCAGATTTTTTATGGAATATCTACATAGGTGTACAGAGGCCAATTATCAGCAACCATCACCCCTGTGTTCCAATGGCACGTTGTCACGTTCTGATCAAAGGACGCTAAGAAAGCGGACAAAGACAATGGTGGAGTGGGGTCCACATCCAGCGCCAATGCCGCCACCGCGGACAGATGCCCACCCAGACCCTCCCCTATAGGTTCAGGTTTTGCGGCCGGAGTCCGCACCTTGGGGGGGGGGATACTGTCACGTTCTGACAATAGTTCTTTTGTATTTTCTTTGTTTTAGTGTGGTCAGGGCGTGAGTTGGGTGGGTTATCTATGTTTTGTGTTTCTATGTTGGGTTTGTCGTTTGGCCTGATATGGTTCTCAATCAGGCCAAACAGGTGTTTGTCATTGTCTCTGATTGGGAACCATATTTAGGTAGCCTGTTTTGTCTTCTGGTTTGTGGGTGTTTGTCTTCCGTGTCAGTGTTTGTCGCCACACGGTACTGTTTCGTTTGTTCACTTCGTTTATTGTTTTGTTCCAGTGTTCAGTTTCGTTTATTAAAAAGACATGAACACTTACCACGCTGCGCTTTGGTCTGATCCTTCTTCCACCACAGACGATCGTTACACACGTTGTGTTAGCTAATCCAAGTTGATCATTTTAAAAGGCTAATTGATCATTAGAAAACCTTTTTGCAATTCTGTTAGCACAGCTGAAAACTGTTGTTCTGATTAAAGAAGCAGTAAAACTGTCCTTCTTTCGTCTAGTTGAGTATCTAGAGCATCGGCATTTGTTGGTTCGATTACAGGTTCAAAATGGCCAGAAACAAAGACCTTTCTTCTGAAACTCGTCAGTCTATTCTTGTTCTGAGAAATGAAGGCTATGCGAGAAATTGCCAAGAATCTGAAGATCTCGTTCAACGCTATGTACTACTCTTTTCACAGAACAGCGCAAACTGTCTCTAACCAGAATAGAAAGAGGAGTGAGAGGCCCCGGTGCAAAACTGAAGAAGAGAACAAGTATATAAGAGTGTCCAGTTTGAGAAACAGACGCCTCCCAAGTCCTCAACTGGCAGCTTCATTAAATAGTACCGGCAAAACACCAGTCTCAACGTCAGCAGTGAAGAGGCGTCTCCGGAATGCTGGCCTTTTAGGCAGAGTTGCAAAGTAAAAAAATAGCCATGTCTCAGACTGGACAACAAAAAGAAAAGATTAAAATGGGCAACAGAACACAGACACTGGACAGAGGAATTCTGTGTAGAAGGCGAACATCCCGGAGTCACCTCTTCACTGTTGACATTGAGACCGGTGTTTTGTGGGTACTATTTAATGAAGCTGCCAGTTGATGATTTTCGATTTATTTGTGTATTTGCTGTATACATTTACTGTGTGTGTGTGTGTGTGCACACGCGCATGCATGTGTGTATGGTAAAGAGATATGGCTTGTGTGTGATTTTGCTTTAACAGCTTGACTAACAAACATCTGTCCACCTGTCACAGCCATTCTAATTCATCGTTAATGACGTGTGTGTGTGAAACCGTGCATCCTTGTTCAGTTACTACTGACACTCTAATGAAGGTGCAAGTGTGCCTTGTGCCAATTGCCGATTAGTTGGATGTATAAAAATGCTTCCCCTTTGCTAGACAGCAGATATTGAGCAATTTTAAATTCACAGATTAATTAACACCTCCATCAAAACGCAGGTGATTCTGAAGGCACGCTATCTGAATATCTGCTTCTGTCTTCCTTTCTCATTGAAAAACTTGTCTATTTTTACAAAAAAACTAAAAGGAAGATTCAAGCTAGCTAGTAGTTATTTCAGCTACTCTCAGTGTCACATCGGAATTAGACGTTCATCCATTTTTCTCAAATGTCAAATTTGGAATCATATCAAATCAAATCAAGTTTATTTTATATAGCCCTTCGTACATCAGCTAATATCTCGAAGTGCTGTACAGAAACCCAGCCTAAAACCCCAAACAGCAAGCAATGCAGGTGTAGAAGCACGGTGGCTAGGAAAAACTCCCTAGAAAGGCCAAAACCTAGGAAGAAACCTAGAGAGGAACCAGGCTATGAGGGGTGGCCAGTCCTCTTCTGGCTGTGCCGGGTGGAGATTATAACAGAACTATGCCAAGATGTTCAAAATGTTCATAAGTGACAAGCATGGTCAAATAATAATCATGAATAATTTTCAGTTGGCTTTTCATAGCCGATCATTAAGAGTTGAAAATAGCAGGTCTGGGACAGGTGGCGGTTCCATAACCGCAGGCAGAACAGTTGAAACTGGAATAGCAGCAAGGCCAGGTGGACTGGGGACAGCAAGGAGTCATCATGCCCGGTAGTCCTGACGTATGGTCCTAGGGCTCAGGTCCTCCGAGAGAGAGAAAGAAAGAGAGAAGGAGAGAATTAGAGAGAGCCAAGATTTTCAAAATGTTCATAAATGACAAGCATGGTCAAATAATAATCAGGAATAAATATCAGTTGGCTTTTCATAGCCGATCATTAAGAGTTGAAAACAGCAGGTCTGGGACAGGTAGGGGTTCCATAACCGCAGGCAGAACAGCTGAAACTGGAATAGCAGCAAGGCCAGGCGGACTGGGGACAGCAAGGAGTCATCATGCCCGGTTTGCCGTGACGTACGGTCCTAGGGCTCAGGTCCTCCGAGAGAGAGAAAGAAAGAGAGAAGGAGAGAATTAGAGAGAGCCAAGATTTTCAAAATGTTCATAAATGACAAGCATGGTCAAATAATAATCAGGAATAAATATCAGTTGGCTTTTCATAGCCGATCATTAAGAGTTGAAAACAGCAGGTCTGGGACAGGTGGCGGTTCCATAACCGCAGGCAGAACAGTTGAAACTGGAATAGCAGCAAGGCCAGGTGGACTGGGGACAGCAAGGAGTCATCATGCCCGGTAGTCCTGACGTATGGTCCTAGGGCTCAGGTCCTCCGAGAGAGAGAAAGAAAGAGAGAAGGAGAGAATTAGAGAGAGCCAAGATTTTCAAAATGTTCATAAATGACAAGCATGGTCAAATAATAATCAGGAATAAATATCAGTTGGCTTTTCATAGCCGATCATTAAGAGTTGAAAACAGCAGGTCTGGGACAGGTAGGGGTTCCATAACCGCAGGCAGAACAGCTGAAACTGGAATAGCAGCAAGGCCAGGCGGACTGGGGACAGCAAGGAGTCATCATGCCCGGTTTGCCGTGACGTACGGTCCTAGGGCTCAGGTCCTCCGAGAGAGAGAAAGAAAGAGAGAAGGAGAGAATTAGAGAGAGCCAAGATTTTCAAAATGTTCATAAATGACAAGCATGGTCAAATAATAATCAGGAATAAATATCAGTTGGCTTTTCATAGCCGATCATTAAGAGTTGAAAACAGCAGGTCTGGGACAGGTAGGGGTTCCATAACCGCAGGCAGAACAGCTGAAACTGGAATAGCAGCAAGGCCAGGCGGACTGGGGACAGCAAGGAGTCATCATGCCCGGTTTGCCGTGACGTATGGTCCTAGGGCTCAGGTTCTCCGAGAGAGTGAAAGAAAGAGAGAACGAGAGAATTAGAGAGAGCATACTTAAATTCACACAGGACACTGGATAAGATAGGAGAAGTACTCCAGGTATAACCAACTGACCCTAGCCCCCCGACACAAACTACTGCAGCATAAATACTGGAGTGATTAGTTCATTGACTATAACTGCCTTTGAAGTGAGGGATCTAACATTAAGTAACCCTATTTTGAGATGTGAGGTATCACGATCTCTTTCAATAATGGCAGGAATGGAGGAGGTCTTTATCCTAGTGAGATTGCTAAGGCGAACACCGCCATGTTTAGTTTTGCCCAACCTAGGTCGAGGCACAGACAGTCTCAATGGGGATGGCTGAGCTGACTACACTGACTGTGCTATTGGCAGACTCCACTAAGCTGGCAGGTTGGCTAACAGCCTGCTGCCTGGCCTGCACCCTATTTCATTGTGGAGCTAGAGGAGTTAGAGCCCTATCTATGTTAGTAGATAAGATGAGAGCACCCCTCCAGCTAGGATGGAGTCCGTCACTCCTCAGCAGGTCAGGCTTGGTCCTGTTTGTGGGTGAGTCCCAGAAAGAGGGCCAATTATCTACAAATTCTATCTTTTGGGAGGGGCAGAAAACAGTTTTCAACCAGCGATTGAGTTGTGAGACTCTGCTGTAGAGCTCATCACTCCCCCTAACTGGAAGGGGGCCAGAGACAATTACTCGATGGCGACACATCTTTCTAGCTGATTTACAGGCTGAAGCTATGTTGTGCTTGGTGACCTCTGACTGTTTCATCCTAACATCGTTGGTGCCGACGTGGATAACAATATCTCTATACTCTCTACACTCACCAGTTTTAGCTTTAGCCAGCACCATCTTCAGATTAGCCTTAACGTCGGTAGCCCTGCCCCCTGGTAAACAGTGTATGATCGCTGGGTGATTCGTTTTAAGTCTAATACTGCGGGTAATGGAGTCGCCAATGACTAGGGTTTTCAATTTGTCAGAGCTAATGGTGGGAGCCTTCGGCGTCTCAGACCCCATAACGGGAGGAGTAGAGACAAGAGAAGACTCGGCCTCAAACTCCGACTCGCTACTCAATGGGGAGAACCGGTTGAAAGTTTCTGTCGGCTGAATGAGCGACACCGGTTGAGCATTCCAACAGCATTTCCCTCCAGAAGCCATGAGAAAATTGTCCGGCTGCGGGGACAGTGCGGGGGGATTTATACTAACGTTACTATCTGTACTTACTGGTGGCACAGACGCTGTTTCACCCTTTCCTACACTGAAATTACCCTTGCCTAACGATTGCGTCTGAAGCTGGGCTTGCAGCACAGCTATCCTCGCCGTAAGGCGATCATTCTCCTGTATATTATGAGTACAGCGGATGCAATTAGAAGACATCATGTTGATGTTACTACTTAGCTTCGGCTGTTGAAGGTGCTGACGAACCATGTCCAGATAAAGCGTCCGGAGTGAAAAAGTTGAATGAGGGAAAAAAGTTGTGATGGAAAAACTAAAAATATAAACGGTAATTAAAAAGAAAAAAAAAACGTAAAGTTGTCAGCTAGCAAAGCAAAGCTAGCAAAGTAAAGTTGGCAACAAAACGCACAGCAACAAAACGCACAGCAACACGTCTGCAAATTCAAGAGGAAGTGAGGAAGTTCTTGCAAATTCAAATTCAAGAGGAAGTTCTTGCAAACATCACATGTCGAAGTGTTTATGGTTAAGTTCAGGCATTAACTCTGAAATCTTGAGATTAGGCATTAACTGTAAATGGTTAAGGTAAGGGTTAAAGTTTGGGACTGGCTTAAAAACAAAAATCTCAAAAACAACTTTCTGCCATCCCTGTCCACACAGCACTCACTGCTGCCCCTAGTGGCCGGATTCCATGTCATTTCCCAACGTCCTCAGACGTTGAATACGGACTTATAACAAGGGTGACTTGGCTGAGCTATTTTCGTTGTCGCTCTATATCCCCTCTCCTCTCACTCCTGTCAGGTCTATAAAGACTGATGGCGAAATTAGACCTATACTTGTACATTTGACCTATACTTGTACAATAACCAGCTATTAACAGCACACAGTTTGCTTATCTATGGATTTGTCGTTTGTATAAAAGGCCCTCTCTTCCTGTCATGGTGTAAAAGGGAGATTGTATTACTAGTCAGCGGGGTTAATTGGAGACCAGTAGCAGATTCTCTGCGGAGATCAACTCTGGTAACCTCACAATGACTCCTAAATGACCTTTGAGGCCCATGTGTCACTGGGGAGCTGCCAAGGAACTGAGGTCCCTCAGGGCATTCTCCTCTCTTAATCTCATTCTCTCTCACTCACCCTCTTCATTTCTTCCTCTGGTTTTCTCCATCTCTCTTGCTTCCACTTTCTCTCTCTGTCTTGCCTTCCTTCCCTCTTCATCTTTCCACTCACCCTCTTTTTTCTTTTACCTACAGTAAATCCTCCCTCTCTCGCCTGCTCTCTGTCTGGAGGATATTTTCTCCATGTCTCACCCTCACCTATTTTCTTCCCCTCTCTCTCCCCTTCACTCTCTTGCTTTCTTTTCCTCCCTTTTGCTCTCTGGAGGCTCTTTTCTACATTCATTCATCTCTCTCTCTTCTTTCCTCTCTTTCCATTTCTCTCTCTCTGGAGGTTGTTTTCTCAATTCCATCTTCCTCTCCATCTCTCCTTCACCCTCTTCAATTCTTCCCCCCTTTTCTCTCTCTCTTTCTCTCCTTCCCTCTTTCCACCTCTCCCTAGATGCTATTTTCTCCATCTCCCTCTCTTTATGACTCGAGTCATGAGTCCTTGGAGAAGGCTGACATTCTGCGGGAAGGTTTGGGGTAAGCGGTGATAGTGTGCTGGTCCCGTTAGGGGAGAGCAACGCTGTGGCACTGTAATAGATGCTACTACAGTCCATGAGTTAGCCTAATGATCCCCTCCCTCCATATACCATTAGCCTGAAATAAAGACTGGGGGAGAAAGCTGGTCCGAATTTTTTTTCCTCTTTCTCACTCCCCGACCACCCTTTTCCTTCCTTGTAACATATGGAAGTGCGTGCTGTGTGAATGTGTGTTTGTAAGAAGTACTGTATGTAGCCTAGTGCCTGTGCTGTGCTGTGCAGCACCAATACTACAAAGCGGAGTGCAGAAGCATTGCAACTGTGGGGATTTGTGAAGGGAAGCACACAGTAGCCTGTTTAGGAGAGGGTCTTAATCTAAAAGCAGGCCCTGGCCCATGTTCACTCCAGTGTTCGTTCACACTGTTTTCCAGAGTCCATAAACAACTTTATAAATCACTTGACTGTGTTACAGCTGCCAGTGCAACAGTGCAAGCCCCACAATCACCTAGCACCGGCAGCACAGGCACTTTGCTCTGATTGAATCCCTCTCGTGTACTGTATGGATCCAGGGAGGAAATTACAGAGACACTTTATTTATACACAAAAGAAGGAAATACTTAAATGAAAACAGTTTCCTCTATTACAGTACTTTCAGCTCGGGAGGGGGGGGGGGGGCGAAAAACAGCGCAGGAGTAAACACAATGGCAGTAGTTCAGGAAAATAGATCTCAAATAAATGGTATTGTCACGTTCTGACCATAGTTCTTGTGTGTTTTACTTGTTTTAGTGTTGGTCAGGACGTGAGCTGGGTGGGCATTCTATGTTGTGTGTCTAGTTTGTCTGTTTCTATGTTTGGCCTAATATGGTTCTCAATCAGAGGCAGGTGTTTTGTGTTGTCTCTGATTGGGAATCATATTTAGGTGGCTTGTTTTGTGTTGGGGTTTGTGGGTGGTTGTCTTCTGTCTTTGTGTTCTGCACCAGATAGGACTGTCTCGGTTTTCACGGTTGTTATTTTGTATTTTGTATAGTGTTCACGTTATCGTCTCTTTGTTTATTAAACATGTTGAACACTAGCCGCGCTGCATTTTGGTCCTCTCCTTCACCAACGGAAGAAAACCGTTACAGGTATGTTCATGATAATGTCCATGCCTTGTGCAATGAGATGCAGGTACCGTAAGTATTATATGTTGGTTTCCTACAGTGTAATTTGATTACGGTATATTGACAAATTTCCACATGGGAAGTCTCTATAAGCCAGTGGCATTCCAGGGGTTCCAAGCAAAGCAGATAACCTCTCTACTGTGTTTAGCGCTTTCATCTCTGCCACGGGGCCCACTTATATTCTTCTGATTATTATCTCATACCAGACCACATCCAATAAGGACGTATGTAGGCTACTCCGAGAGTAGATTAAATGTATGATTATTGATGTGATTGATTTCCTCAATTCTGGCTTTTACTTTGACAATAACGAAATCCTTTAGACACCTTTTTGTATTGGAGGGTATACTTCCTTAGGTCAGCTGATGATGGAACATTGCTCTCCTAGGCTACATGGCCTAGCATTGGTTCCCTACACTGTTCATTATGCAGGTCAACTGTGGCAGACCCTCCGTCTCTCTCTGTCCAATAGGAGCCTATGTAAATTGTGATAATGATCCCTTGGAAAATAATAAAATCCTTTGGAAACAGTTTGTTTTCCACATAGACTTGGCTGGGGATGTACTCATTGGCTAGTTTCCTCTATTACAGTACTTTCAGCTCAGGAAGGGGGGGGGGGGGGGGGTGATAAACAGCGCAGGAGTACACAAAGTGGAGTCGCATTTCAACGGCTCAGAAACGAGACGTATGTGGCAGGGTCTACAGGAAATCACGGACTACGAAAAGAAAACCAGCCACGTCACGGACACTGACGTCACGCTTCCAGACAAACTAAACACCTTCTTTGCCCGCTTTGAGGATAATACAGTGCCACCGTCGCGGCCCACTAACAAGGACTGCGCCCCTCCCAGTAAAACATTAAAACGTGTTAACCCTCACAAGGCTGCTGGCCCAGACGGCATCCCTAGCCGCTTCCGCAGAGCATGAGCAGACCAGCTGACTGGTGTGTTTACGGACATATTTAATCACTCCCTATCCCAGTCTGCTGTCCCCACATGCTTCAAGATGGCCACCATTGTTCGTGTACCCAAGAAAGCTAAGGTAACTGAACTGAATGACTATCGCCCCATTGCACTCACTTCTGTCATCATGAAGTTCTTTGAGAGACTAGTCAAGGATCATATCACCTCTACACCGGCCACCCTAGAGCCACTTCAGTTTGCATACCGCCCCAACAGGTCCACAGACGATGAAATCGCCATCACACTGCACACTGTCCTATCCCATCTGGACAAGAAGAATACCTATGTAAGAATGCTGGTCATTGACTACAGCTCAGCATTCAACACCATAATACCCTCCGAGCTCATCATCAAGCTGGAGGCCCTGGGTCTCAACCCTGCCCTGTGCAATTGGGTCCTGGACTTTCTGACGGGCCGCCCCCGGGTGGTGAAAGTAGGAAACAACATCTCCACTTCACTGACCCTCAACATCCAGAAGGCTAGGTCAGTACAGTTGCATCAAAGCAGGGACTGAGAGACTGAAAAACAGCTTCTATCTCAAGGGCATCAGACTGCTAAACAGCAATCACTAACTCAGAGAGGCTGCTGCCTACATTGAGACCCAATCACTGGCCTCCTTAATAAATGGATCACTACTTTTAACAATGACACTTTAAATAATGCCAATTTAATAATGTTTACATATCTTACATTACTCATATCATATGTATATCCTGTATTTTATAACATCTATTGCACCTTGCCTATGCCGCTCGGCCATCGCTCAACCATATATTTATATGTACATAATCTTATTCACCACTTTAGATTTGTCTGTATTAGGTAGTTGTTGGGAAATTGTTAGATTACTTGTTAGATATTACTGCACTGTCGGAACTAGAAGCACAAGCATTTCGCTACACTTGCATTAACATCTGCATGTGACCAATAACATTTGATTTGATTTAGTCATCAGGAAAACTAAGGGCGTTTTAACATATGAAATTCAATACCCTGGTTCGGTGTTCTCGAGCGTTTGTTTAAACTCAACTAAATTTATATATTTTTTGCATTCACAAGACCTGAAAATAACAGTTTCAGGAAGCGATTTAAGAGACGCACATGACGTCAGCAAGCTAGCTCGTTTATAACGGGCAAAAAGATCCATGCAACTCACGCTGCCCATCACAATACCTGGTACTCTGGTCCATGCAACTCACGCTGCCACGTCACAATTCCCGCTACGCACACAGGTCCAGGATTAGTTTCAGCAAGAGTTTATTTGCATTTCACACATGCTTTTTAGCGTGAATCAGGGTACCTGTAACGGTCGTTCTCCTCCTCTTCGTCTGAAGAGGAGGAGTAGGGATTGGACCAAAGCGCAGCGTGAAATGTTGACATAACGATGTTTATTAAAGTAAAGACGTAACACGAAAACACTTTAACCTTTCACGGCTACTAACCCCGGATCCGGGAGCACCCCCCACCCCCCACACACTGATTAGCATAGATAGCATAGCTTCACAAGTAGATAGTAGCATCTAAATATCATTAAATCACAAGTCCAAGACACCAGATGAAAGATACAGATCTTGTGAATAAAGCCACCATTTCAGATTTTTAAAATGTTTTACAGGGAAGACAAAATATGTAAATCTATTAGCTAAACACGTTAGCAAAATACACCACTATTCTAACTCCATCAGTTTCTTACTCCTTCAGGTGCTATCACCAATTCGGCTCAACTAAGATATTGATAGCCAATAACCTATAAAAAAAACCATCAGATGACAGTCTGATAACATATTCATGGTATAGGATAGTTTTTGTTAGAAAAAAGTGCATATTTCAGGTAGAAATCACAGTTTACAATTGCACCGACCATCACAAATCCACTAGAATTACTAGATAGAGCAACGTGTATGACCAATTTACTCATCATAAAACATTTCATAAAAATAGACAAAGCATAGCAATGGAAAGACCCAGTTCTTGTGATTTCAGACCATATTTCAGATTTTCTAAGCGTTTTTCAGCGAAAACACAATAAATCGATAAGTTAGCATACTACATGTTCCAACGTTACCAGAGCATCGATTCCAGCCAAAGAGCGCTATAACGTAATCACCGCCAAAAGATATTAATTTTTTCACTAACCTTCTCAGAATTCTTCCGATGACACTCCTGTAACATCATTTTACAACATACATATACAGTTTGTTCGAAAAGGTGCATATTTAGCCATACAAAACCGTGGTTACACAATAAAAATACTAGGAAATCAAGCCTCAATATGTCTGACGTCATCTATCAGAGTGATCTAGTTTAATTGAAAGCTAATCATATACTTGACTAAAAAATACAGGGTAGACAGGAATCGAAAGACAAATTAGTTCTTAATGCAACCGCTGATTTACATTTTTAAAATTATCCTTACTTTTCAATACAGGGTTCGCCAGGTGAAGCTATACCAAACAAAATGGCGAAATATGCGTTTAAAATATTTCGACAGAAACACGGTTTATCATATTAAATATTGCTTACTTTGAGCTGATCTTCCATCATATTCTTGGGCAATGTATCCTTTCTATGTTATAAACGTCTTTTGGTCGATAGATGTCCTCTGTCCTTCGAAATGTCCAGCACCAACGACCGACACCCTAAAACGTGTCCAAACTTTCAGAGTGCACAACAAAGAAATTCCTCAAAATCGCACTAAACGGATATACATTGCTATAAAACGGTTCAAATTAACTACATTATGATGTTTTTAACAACTATAACGACTGAAAACATGACCGGAGAAATTTTGCTGGTTAGAAAACGATTTGGAACGAGGCAGGTCCGATGGCCTTCACGCTTGAGGCGCACGTTGAGAAAGGGGGGTCTCTGTACATTTTGGGCTTTTATAATGGCTGGGAATATCCCATCGAGTTCATTGAAAACGTGATGACGTACAGACACCCAGAGGAAGACGTAGGCAGTGTCGGTTTCTTCATAGCATTCACTGTGGCCTTATAAACAGACCCCAGATCAGAGGTAAAAATTTCTGAAATCTGAACCCTGTCATGAAAAGTGCTGTAGAAATTGTTCTGTACCACTCAGAGACAAAATTTCAACTCCTATAGAAACTATAGACTGTTTTCTATCCAATAATAACAATAATATGCATATTGTACGATCAAGAATTTAGCACGAGGCAGTTTAATTTGGAGACACAAATATGCTAATGCGGAACAGCACCCCCTATAGTTGCAAGAAGTAACAAACTACAAAACAAAATAAATGATGTAGACAGACCTGGACATGAGACTTACAATATACGAAGAACGCACGAACAGGAACATACTACATACACGAACGACAAAACGAAACAGTCCCGTGTGGTAGACAAACAGACACAGGAGACAACCACCCACAAACAAACAGAGTGAAACAGCCTACCTATATATGATTCTCAATCAGAGGAAATGAATAGCACCTGTCCCGGATTGAGAACCATATAAGGCTAACAAACAATGAACCTAAACATAGAAACACGTAACATAGAATGCCCACCCCAACTCACGCCCTGACCAACTAAACACATACAAAAATAAGAGAAAACAGGTCAGGAACGTGACATAACCAAACTCTCTATGATCTGGATCATACAGGGGATATGTGAAAGAGCCCTATGTGTGTCTCTCTCTCCCGTCTCCTTCTCTCCCACTTCCCTTCCCCTTTATCTGTCCTATAAGAGCTGATATAATCTACAACCACTATGTAAATTATCTCTGGTAGTCAGAACCATTAGGATCAGAGAGAAGTGTCCCTGCTTTGGGGACTCCGATGATTGATGGATAATATATTAGGAGATTGTTAGTTCCTGGTCCGGTTTGATGTAATTCACTCACATCTTTACCAGTTCAACTGGTGGTAGTATGATGTCATGGCTGTGGAGGTATGTCATGACCATGGTTTTACTGTATGCCAGTTAACATCAGTGCGTCTTGATGATGAGTAAAATGGTTTGAATGTGTAAGATGCCAAAAGGATAGGTGCAACCTAACAACTACCAGGTGTTACTGACAGCAGTTGATTCCCAATACATTTTTTAAACCTTTAGGTCCCGCGACTATAAAATGTGTTTTTCTTCTAAGCAAGTCTCGATGATTGAGAAGTGACTGAATGCTCTTGGATGGAAACTAACGAGACAAACATTTCAATGTAATCATTTTGCAGTATTTAAGCCTGCTGTTCTTTTTCCCATGCTCAAATAAAATGACAATGATTTTCCCTGCTGTAAAAACCAACTGTAACACTTTACATTGCATAGTGCTGGGCTGACTATTCATGTACTGTAGGACTCTTAAACTCAATTACTATTCAATTACATTTCAACAATCATGTATTTTTGTTTGATCTTTTTAAGTCATTACAACCTGGTAACAACACCATCAATTGCATTGATCTCAGAGTGATCCCATCTCGCCTCCAGTCATCACACAACCCATGTGATCATATATATTGGTCAAGTATTATTGCTTAACCTCTGATCAACCTTTCATAACCGCTGATCACATGCTATGTGATCCTCACAGCAGTTTGTTTATTGGGTGCTCAAGGTCATTGAATAACATGTCGACTGTTCATTTGGTTGTAAGGTTGTAAAGAAGGTGTCTTCCCCGTCACTGTGGCCTTGATGTATTGTTATCCATATGGCAACATTATGACAAAGCACAGCCCTGTGCAATGCTGTAAAAAAAAACGTGTATAATTTGTTTAGCATGTTGCCTTGAGTTGGAAAAATGGACATGCACCAACAATAAGCCAGTTAAGGCTTACAACTGCATTAGCTAGAAGTCTATTATGCATGCATTATCTCTCTTCGTAGCACTCTCTCTATTCCTCTCTCTATACTTCTCTCTCTCTGTCCCTCTCTCTGTCTCTAACTCTTGCTTATACTTATAGGGCTAGTTCTACACCACAGTGCCATGTTTTCACCAGTTTAAACACTAGAACCACCATAGGCCTGAAGCCCACTGCCATTATGAAAGCAACGTCCTGCTCCTTCCATAACTTTTCCTAAATATTTGTATTTTACATTGCTCAGTTGTCAGAACTTTCAAATTCACAAACAGAAAAGTATTTATATATGTTTTCTGTTGACAGCTAATACTACCTTCCAGGGCAAAGACAAATGCGCAATAGCGCGTTGGTGCCCAGGCGCTAATGTGGCTCCCTACTAACTGAATGAATGACGTCAATGGATGAATAGATAACTGTGCAAGTGACTTTCGTTGAATTTGAATGAACTGAATGGTGAGGAGTGCGATTGAATTTGAATTAGATTAAATTAAGAACAATGGTGTAATGATGAAGAATTGTGGGCATTGTGGGTGGTCTAATTTTTTTATTACGCAAGGCTGAAAATATGTTTATTTATTTTTAAATTAACCTTTATTTTGACAGGGAAGACATATTGAGACCTAGGTCTCTTTTCCAAATGCACCCTGTATAATACAATATAAAATACACATTAAACACTATATATACATTACCAGTCAAAAGTTTGGACACACCTACTCATTCAAGGGTTTTTCTTTACTTTGACTATTTTCTACATTGTAGAATAACAGTGAAGGCATCAACACTATGAAATAACACATATGGAATCATGTAGTAAGCAAAAAGTGTTAAATAAATCAAAATAGATTTTATATTCTTCAAAGTAGCCAATCTTTGCCTTGATGAGAGCATTGCACACTCTTGGCATTCTCTCAACCAGCTTCATGAGGAATGCTTCCCACATATGCTGAGCCCTTGTTGGCTGCTTTTCCTTCGCTCTGCGGTCCAACTCATCCCAAACTATCTCATTTGGGTTAAGGTCAGGTGATTGTGAAGGTCAGGTCATCTGATGCAGCACCATCACTCCTTTTCTTGGTCAAATAGCCCTTACACAGCCTAGAGGTGTGTTTTGGGTCATTGTTCTGTTGATAAATGGGATGGTGTATCGCTGTAGAATCCTGAGGTAGCCATGCTGGTTAGCTGTGCCTTGAATTCTAAATAAATCACTGACAGTGTCACCAGCAAAGCACCTCCACACCATCACACCTCCTCCTCCATGCTTCTCGGTGGGAACCACACAGGCAGAGATCATCTGTTCACCTACTCTCTTTCTCACAAAGACACGGCGGATGGAACCAAAAATCTCTAATTTGGACTCATCAGACCAAAGGACAGATTTCCACCGGTCTGATGTCGATTGCTCATGTTTCTTGGCCCAAGGAAGTCTCCTCTTATTTGTCCTTTAGTTGTGGTTTCTTTGCAGCAATACGACCATGAAGGCCAGATTCACGTAGTCTCCTCTGAACAGTTGATGTTGAGATGTGTCTGTTACTTGAACTATGTGAAGGCTGCAATTTGAGGTGCAGTTAACTCTAAGTCTCTTCTTCTTATTTGTGTCCTTTAGTTGTGATTTCTTTGCAACAATTAGACCATGAAGGCCTGAATCACGTAGGTTTCTCTGAACATTTGATGTTGAGATATGTCTGTTACTTGAACTCTGTGAAGCATTTATTTGGGCTGCAATTTCTGAGGCTGGTAACTCAAATGAACTTATCCTCTGCAGCAGAGGTAACTCTGGGTGTTCCTTTCCTGTGGCGGTCCTCATGAGAGCCAGTTTCATCATAGCGCTTGATGGTTTTTGCGACTGCACTTGAAGAAACTTTCAAAGTTCTTGATATTTTCCGGATTGACTGACCTTCAAGTCTTAAAGTAATGATGTACTGTTTCTTTCATTTTGCTTATTTGAGCTGTTCTTGCCATAATATGGACTTGGTCTTTTACCAAATAGGGCTATCTTGTGTATACCACTGTATACTACCTTGTCCCAACACAACTGATTGGCACAAACGCATTAAGAGGGAAAGAAATTCCACAAATTAACTTTTAACAAGGTATACCTATTAATTGAAATGCATTCCAGGTGACTACCTCATGAAGCTGAGAAAATGCCAAGAGTGTGCAAAGCTGTCATCAAGGCAAACGGTGGCTACTCTGAAGAATCTCACATATTCTTGGTTACTACAAATTTTTGGTAACTACATGAGAACATATGTGTTATTTCAAAGTTTTAACATCTTCACTATTATTCTATAATATAGAAAATAGTAAAAATAAAGAAAAATCCTTGAATGAGTAGGTTTGTCCAAACTTTTGACTGGTACTGTATATGCATGTATGTATGTATGTATGTATACACATTAGAATACACAAACAGTCATGGTAAGCACAAATAAAACATCACAAATCACCCAGAAAACAGTTAAATTCATTCACAAATAAATCCCCAATTAATACTTTAAATTGCCTGAATGGCACCAGAACATAAAAATGAAATGTATTTAGAATTTTGTTCCGGCAATACGATGCATTAAAACTAAAAGCAGAGTTACCTAGCTCAGTGGAGACCCTAGGAACCTCGGTTATGCAACACAGGTGTCTATACTTCAACTGCAAAGTTAGATAAGACGGAAGTTTATGAAGTAGGGCCTTGTAAACAAAAAGGGAGTAATGTAGAGATCTATAGGTCTTTAGCGAGGTCCAGCCAAACTTTCGATACAGGATACAGGGAGCATCAAAACTGGCGCAGTTTCATCAGCTGTCCGGGTGGCAGGTCTCAGATGATCCCGCGGGTGAATAAGCCGGATGTGGAGGTCCTTGGCTGGCGTGGTTACACATGGTCTGCGGTTGTAAGGTCAGTTGGACGTACTGCCAAAATCTGTTAAGCGACGTTGGAGGCGGCTTATGGTAGAGAAATTAACATTCAATTCCCTGGCAACAGCTCTGGTGGACATTCTGCAGTTAGCATGCCAATTGCTCGTTCCCTCAAAATTTGAGACATCTGTGGTATTGTGTTGTGTGACAAAACTGCACATTTTAGAGTGCTATTTTATTGTCCCCAGCACAAGGTGCACCTGTGTAATGATCATGCTGTTTATTCAGCTTCTTGATATGCCACACATGTCATGTGGATGGATTATGTTGGCAATGGAGAAACGCTTACTAACACGAATGTAAACAAATTTGTGCCAAAAATTTAGAGAAATTAGCTTTTTGTGCGCACAATATGTAACATTTCTGGGATATTTTATTTCAGCTCATCAAACATGAGACCAACATTTTACATATTGCATTTATATTTTTGTTCAGTATAGTAAAAGAAGACAACAAACTAAGGCTCTGCCCCTTTTTCCCAATTTTCTCCTAAAATGACATACCCAAATCTAACTGCCTGTAGCTCAGGCCCTGAAGCAAGGATATGCATATCCGTGGTACCATTTGAAAGGAAACACTTTGAAGTTTGGGGAAATGTGAAAGGAATGAATAAGAATATAACACATTAGATCTGGTAGAAGATAATACAAATAAAAGTCAATAGTTATTTTGTATTTTTTTGTACCATCATCTTTGAAATGCAAGAGAAAAGCCATAATGTATTATTCCTGCCCAGGTGAAATACTAGATGGCAGCAGTGTATGTGCAAAGTTTTAGACTGATCCAATGAACCATTGCATTTCTGTTCAAAATGTTGGATCAAGACTGCCCACATGTGCCTAATTTGTTTATTAATAACTTTTCATGTTCAAAATTATGCACTCTCCTCAAACAACAGAATTGTATTCTTTCACTGTAAATTGGACAGTGCAGTTAGATTAACAAGAATTTAAGCTTTCTGCCAATATCAGATATGTCTATGTCCAGGGAAATATTCTTGTTACTTACAACCTCATGCTAATCGCATTAGCCTACGTTAGCGCAACCGTCCTGTTGACGGGACACCAATTCTGAAGAAGTTAAAACTCCTCTAGTGCACAAAGGTTAGCCGAGGGAGGACGTTAGACTCCTATAATATTTATGGATATATTTTTCCCCAGACAAAGGATTAAAGATAGGAGCTCAATTTTTGGGGCAAGGGAAACGGATTTCAGTAAAGAGACAGAGAAATATTTTTTTTTATAAAAATGGCCACTCCACCACCTCTACCCTATCTGTCAGTTCTGAACAGGATAACCTTCAATATTCATATCAGAGTCCAGAATGTCCCCAGAGATCCAAGTTTCAGTCAATACCAGATCTTGTAATCCAGTTTTGTAAGCTCCTAATGTTCAGATGCTCAATCCAAGACCTTTACAATAAAGTCACATGAAAGCTTGTTTGAGTTGGAGTTATGTTCAATAGGCGGTGTTAGGCACTATCTGATGGTCTATATTGACATAGTTGGTATTGCTATAAGATTGCATAAAACAACACCATTTGGTCTATCCCTATTAGTAATAGAGGAACGGAAAGAAATTGGAATTACTATTCCAAGTTTAGCACAATAGAGCTTGAGGTCACAGCCAATGTCAATATGAGGAACTCTCTTACATGGGATTTGGTCACTACCGTGCAAAAGCCCAAGGCCTCTACATGATTTGAAAACCGAGGCGGCATTGAAGTTTATTGAATTCACATTTGAACTAAAAGCACTGTGTGTGCAAACCACAGTGGGCTCCTCTTTTGAGCTAACAATAGAATATCTGAGACTGGAGTTCAAACAAATAGGTACAAGATTACAACTGACAACACCCCTGGCAGTATAGACAGCTGTAACGGCTGTCGTCTTCCTCGTCTGAGGAGGATAAGTTAGAAGGATCGGAGGACCAATGCGCAGCGGGGTAATTATTCATCTTACTTTAATAAAGGTGAACACTCAAAATACAAAAGAACAAAAGTGACAACCGAAACAGTTCTATCTGGTGCAGACACACAAAGACTGAAAACAACCACCCACAAAACCCAACACAAAACAGGCTACCTAAATATGGTTCCCAATCAGAGACAACACAAAACACCTGCCTCTGATTGAGAACCATATCAGGCCAAACACAGAAATAGGAAAACATAGAAATACAAACATAGACATGCCCACCCCAACTCACGCCCTGACCATACTAAATAAAGACAAAACAAAGGAAATAAAGGTCAGAACGTGGCAACAACAGTGCAACGATATCGCACAGAGAGGATGGGAGGTATTACCTGACTAGGGTATATATGTACCATTTCTCGTCGGTTAGATACAGATCAGGCACTGAGTACAACACACAACGTGTGTAGTTCACAATGGCAAGCCGAACCAAGCTAATGGACACACTGACAGCATTTCAGATGTTGCAGAATTTGCATAAGCTGGAGTCAGATGGAGGATTGGATATCGAGCCTGAAATCGACGATGCTGATGACATTGTGGTTTCTTCATCTGATTCTGATGTTGACTTCAAGCCTTCAATGCCTGCGCTTTGCCGCAGAAAAACCAGAACAGTGCCAACTGAGACGGTGATCCCAACTGCCATGGTGAGACAGGAGTCTGGAAGGGATGGCACGGTTTGGGTAGAACAGGGCGATGAGCGCATAACAGGAAGGCGGCCTTCCGAGAATGCCCTACACCTCACACAAAAAGACACATAGCCAGTGCATTTGACCGTTTTCCACCATGCAGATGTTGCAGCACATCAGAGGTGATACTGTTGCTTATGCGCAGAGAAAAATAAAACAGTACGTGGGACATGTCTATGAATGAATTCAAACCATTCATTGTGCTTTTGTATGTCTGTGGGGCACACATATGTAGGATCTTAATGTTGTGTATTGATATTCTAGTTTGTCCCTTTAGGGCACCCTGCTTACCTACATTGGAATGCTTGCAATGTTTTGTCCTGTGAAATGCATTAAACAATGCTCACGTTAGATTATACTGCCGTCTCATGCCCTGTCCTTATATTAGTTGTATTAGTAATACAGTGTGTTATACAACAAAACTGGCAACGAGGAAGAAACGTTATCACGTTCGTGTTCATTATTTTTGGTAGAAAGTCTGAGTTGAATAAAAAAATTCACTGTAAACGCAAAGAAAACATGTAGTTATCCTGTCGAGTGATGCTAGCTAGCTTCTGATGTCAGAGCAAGGAGAGCCTCAAGGAATATGAAGAGTTTCACTGCAGGGCAAAGTCACTGCGAGAGAAAATACCTTAAACGGACATTATTCTCCCAAACCATTGATAATCGCAGAGAGATTCAGGTTTCATAAGAGAAATCAAGAGGGGGAGTCAATCTCACAGTTTGTGGCTGTATTGAAACAGTTATCTGAACACTGTGAATTTGGGCGATCACTGAGTGACACAATACGTGATAGGTTAGTGTGTTGCATGCGCAGTGAGGCAATTCAGAAATGCCTTTTGACTGAGAGTACCTTAACATTACAGAGAGCAATAGAAGTGAGTATGTCAATGGAAATGGCAAATAAAGACGCACAGCAGCTAAGTGCACGGATGAAAAAAGGCAGTAGCTGGCAAGCCTACTATCACTGTGGGAAACCTGGTCACCAAGCAGAGGTGTGTTTGTGCAAAGACTTAAACTGCAGAAGATGTGGAAAAAAGGGACACATCGAACGAGCATGTAAAAACAAAAGACACAATCTAACAAAAGCACTGAAAAAAGAAAGTGACTTCAGGAATTACAAAAAGAAAGAGCGTAAAATGGAGCACACAGAAGATGAACAAAGTGATACCCTGTCTGAAGGGGAAGAATCTTTGCATGTTTTGTCCATTTCAGACAATGGACACAGATACTGGATGATACGACAACTGGATGAAAAGCAGTATGGATGCTGTATACCAGAAGAAACTACATCACCTCACACCACAGCCAACAAAGATGGCACTGAAACATACACTGGTGAGACTGTTCCAGTGAGAGGAAGCGTGATTGTTACAGTGAGTTCAACAAACAGAAGGTAAAGCTAGCACTCTACATCATGAAAGGCAACCATCCAGCTTTGCTAGGATGCACATGGCTGGAAAATATTTAACTAAACTGGCAGGAAATTCACATGGTTGCAAAAGAGGACAAAAACCTACAAGGGATATTGAAGAAACACATGGATGTGTTCAATGGAGAACTTGGCAGTATGAAGGACATAACAGTTAAACTGACCGTGAAACCAGACAGCAAGCCAAAATGCTTCAAAGCTAGACCTGTTCCATACGCCATAAAACCAAAAGTTGAAACTGAGCTAAACAGACTAGTTGAGAGTGGATGATTGGATCCAGTGAATGTTAGTGAATGAACTACACCCCTTGTTCCAGTCATAAAAAAAGATGGATCACTCAGACCCTGTGGTGATTTCAAAGTCACCATTAACCCTGTCTTGACTGCTGAAAAATATCCACTACCCCTCATTGATGACCTCTCCACTTCTTTAGCTGGAGGACAGAAATTCAGTAAGATAGACTTATGTCAGGCCTATCTAAACTCAGCAAAAAAAGAAACATCCTTTTTCAGGACCCTGTCTTTCAAAGATAATTCATAAAAAAAATCCAAATAACTTCACAGATATTAATTGTAAAGGGTTTAATCACTGTTTCCCATGCTTGTTCAATGAACCACAAACAAGTGGAACGGTCGTTAAGACACTAGCAGCTTACTTGCAGCTCAGGTAGACAATTAAGGTCACAGTTATCTTCTTATGGATGAGAGGCGCTATTTCCATGTTAGGATGAAAAGCGTGCCCAGAGTAAACTGCCTACTACTCAGGCCCAGAAGCTAAGATATGCATATTATTAGTATATTTGGATAGGAAACACTCTGAAGTTTCTAAAACTGTTTGAATGATGTCTGTGAGTATAACAGAACTCATATGGCAGGCAAACACCTAAGAAAAAATCCAACCAGGAAGTGGGAAATCTGAGGTTTGTAGGTTTTCAAGTCTTTGCCTATCCAAGATACAGTGTAAATTTGGTCCGATTGCACTTCCTAAGGCTTCCACTAGATGGCAAGTCTTTAGAACCTTGTTTCAGACTTCTACTGTGAAGGGGGAGAGAATAAGAGCTGTTTGAGTCAGGGGTCTGGCAGAATGCCATGAGCTCAGTCATGCGCGCGGCCGTGAGAGCTAGCTGCGTTCCTTTTAATTTCTTAAGACAAAGGAATTGTCCGTTTGAAACATTATTGAAGATTTATGATAAAAACATCCTAAAGATTGATTCTATACATCGTTTGACATGTTTCTACGAACTGTAATATAACTTTTTGACTTTTCGTCTGAACTAAGTGTGCCTGCGCCTCGTGAATTTGGATTTGTGAACTAAACGCGCAAACAAAAAGGAGGTATTTGGACATAAATGATGGACTTTATCAAACAAAACAAACATTTATTGTGGAACTGGGATTCCTGGGAGTGCATTCTGATGGAGATCATCAAAGGTAAGTGAATATTTATAATGCTATTTCTGACTTCTGTTGACTCCACAACATGGCGGGTATCTGTATGGCTTGTTTTGGTACCTGAGCGCTGTACTCAGATTATTGCATGGTGTGCTTTTTCCGTAAAGCTTTTTTGAAATCTGACACAGCGGTTGCATTAAGGAGAAGTATATATTTTATTCCATGTATAACACTTGTATTTTCATCAACATTTATGATGAGTTTTTCTGTAAATTGATGTGGCTCTCTGCAAAATCACCGGATGTTTAGGAAGCAAAACATTACTGAACATAACGCGCCAATGTAAACTGAGATTTTGGGATATAAATAGGAACTTTATCGAACAAAACATACATGTATTGTGTAACATGAAGTCCTATGAGTGTCATCTGATGAAGATCATCAAAGGTTAGTGATTCATTTGATCTCTATTTCTGCTTTTTGTGACTCCTCTCTTTGGCTGGAAAAATGGCTGTGTTTTTCTGTGACTAGGTGCTGACCTAACACAATCGCATGGTAGGCTTTCGTCGTAAAGCCTTTTTGAAATCGGACACTGTGGTGGGATTAACAACAAGTTTATCTTTCAAATGGTGTGTAATACTTGTATGTTTGAGGAATTTTAATTATGACATTTCTGTTTGAATTTGGCGCCCTGCACTTTCACTGGCTGTTGTCAAATCGATCCCATTAACGGGATTTCAGCCCGTCTCATCCCAAAGAAGTTATGAAAATTTAGGACACTAAAGAGGCATTTCTACTCACTCTGAAAAACACCAAAAGAAAGATGCCCAGGGTCCCTGCTCATCTGCGTGAACGTGCTTTAGGCATGCTGCAAGGAGGCATGAGGACTGCAGATGTGGCCAGGGCAATAAATTGCAATGTCCGTACTGTGAGACGCCTAAGACAGAGCTACAAGGAGACAGGACGGAGAGCTGATCGTCATCGCAGTGGCAGACCACGTGTAACAACACCTACACAGGATCGGTACATCCGAACATCACACCTGCTGGATAGGTACCAGGAACGCACAATCCCTCCATCAGTGCTCAGACTGTCCGCAATAGGCTGAGAAAGGCTGGACTGAGTGCTTGTAGGCCTGTTGTATGGCAGGTCCTCACCAAACATCACCGGCAACAACGTTGCCTATGGGCACAAACCCACCGTCGCTGGATCAGACAGGACTGGCAAAAGTGCTCTTCACTGACAAGTCGTGGTTTTGTCTCACCAGGGGGGATGGTCGGATTTGCATTTATCGTCGAAGGAATGAGTGTTACACCGAGGCCTGTACTCTGGAGCGGGATCGATTTGGAGGTGGAGGGTCCGTCATGGTCTGGGCCGGTGTGTTACAGCATCATCGGTCTGAGCTTGTTGTCATTGCAGGCAATCTCAACGCTGTGCGTTACAGGGAAGACATCCTCCCTCATGTGGTACCCTTCCTGCAAGCTCATCCTGACATGACCCTCCAGCATGACATTGCCACCAGCCATACTGCTTGTTCTGTGCGTGATTTCCTGCAAGACAGGATGTCAGTGTTCTGCCATGGCCAGCAAAAAGCCCGGATCTCAAAACAAATACACCATGACAGTGCAACACACAAGGGGTGGAACAGTGGCAAAGGTACCCACATGACAAACACGTCTGGGACCTGTTGGATCGGAGGGTGAGGGCTAGGGCCATTCCCCCCAGAAATGTCCGGGAACTTGCAGGTGCCTTGGTAGAAGAGTGGGGTAACATCTCACAGCAAGAACGGGCAAATCTGGTGCAGTCCATGAGGAGGAGATGCACTGAGGTACTTAGTATCAGCTGATGGCCACACCAGATACTGACTGTTACTTTTGATTTTGACCCCCCTTTGTTCAGGGACACATTATTCCATTTTTGTTTGTCACATGTCTGTGGAACTTGTCCTGTTTGTGTCTCAGTTGTTCATCCAAATATTTGCTGAAAATAAACGCAGTTGACAGGGAGAGGACATTTCTTTTTTTGCTGAATTTACAAACAATACCCCATATTGACAAAGTGAAAACAGATTTTTAGAAATGTTTGAACATTTACAGAAACAGAAAACTTATTTACATAAGTATTCAGACCCTTTGCTATCAGACTCGAAATGGAGCTCAGGTGAATCCTGTTTCTGTTGATCATCCTGGAGATGTTTCTAGAACTTGATTGCAGTCCACCTGTTGTCAATTCAATTGATTGGACATGATTTGGAAAGGCACACATCTATCCGTAGAGCTCAGAGACAGGATTGCGTCGAGGCACAGATCTGGGGAAGAGCACCAAACAATGTCTGCAGCATTGAAGATCCCCAAGAACACAGTTGCCTCCATAAATCTTAAATGGAAGAAGTTTAGAACCAGCAAGACTCTTCCTAGACCTGGTCAAACTGAGAAATCGATGGTCACTCTAACAGAGCTCCAGAGTTCCTCTGTGGAGATGGGAGAACCTTCCAGAAAGACAACCATCTCTGCAGCACTTCACCAATAAGGCCTTTATGGTAGAGTGGCCAGACGGAAGCCACTCCTCAGTTAAAGGCACATGACAGCCCGCTTGGAGTTTGCAAAAGGCACCTAAAGGACTCTCAGACCATGAGAAACAAGATTCTATGGTCTGATAAAACCAAGATTGAACTATTTGACCTGAATGCCAAACGTCATGTCTGGAGGAAACCTGGCACCATCCCTAAGGTGAAGCATGGTGGTGTGGGAATGATTTTCTGCGGCATGAACTGGGAGACTAGACAGGATCGAGGGAAAGATGAATGGAGAAAAGTACAGATGAAAACCTGCTCCAGAGCGCTCAGGACCTCAGACTGGGTCGAAGGTTCACCTTCCAACAGGACAATGACCCTAAGCACACATCCAAGATAACGCGGGAGTGGCTTCGGGACAAGTCTCTGAATGTTCTTGAGTGACCCAGCCAGAGTCCGGATTTGAACCCGATCAAAAATCTCTGGAAAGACCTGAAAATAGTTGTGCAGTGACACTCCCCATCCAACCTGACAGAGCTTGAGAGGATCTGCAGAGAACAATGGGAAAACCCCCCCAAATACAGGTGTGCAGGCTTGTAGCGTCATACCCAAAAAAGACTTGAGGCTGTAATCACTGCCAAAGGTGTTTCAACAAAGTACTCAGTTAAGGGTCCGAATACTTATGTAAATGTGATATTTCCATTTTATTTTTATACACTTGCAAAAATGTCAAAAACCCCGTTTTTGCTTTGTCATTATGAGGTATTGTGTGTAGATTGATGAGGGGAAAAATACTTGTTCATCCATTTTAGAATAAGGCTGTAACGTAACAAAATGTGGAAAAGGTCAAGGGGTCTGATTACTTTCTGAATGCACTGTAAATGAAGATGTCATCACCCAGATTTGGCACAGTATTAAGGGGACACCACCTCATTTTGAGTTTCGTATATATCGCTCTCCTGTTTTCTACCATTTGTACATGGCTGTTCCCCTTTATTTTGTCATTTGAAGGTAAAGGCAATGAACATTTAAACGCGTGTGGATAATCCTTGTAAAGTTAACAGATCTTTTTGGTGACGAAAATAAAACTTAGTCAGCTTGTATGTTACATTGCGGTAGCTAACCAAGAAACAAATGATGTCAATTAGTCTATCAGAAGCTTCTAATGTCATGATCTTTTTCTGGAATTTTCCAAGCTGTTTAAAGGCACCTTCAACATAGTGTATGTAAACTTCTCGACTTCAACTGTATCTGGTGGCCTAACATGGATCAATACTTAGAAAACAAAATAAAATTATGTTTTGAGTGCCTAATCAAAGAAGATGGCTCCGTCCACGCCACTACAACCGTGGGAGTGGCCTGACCGCCCATGGCCCAGGCTGCACATAGACTTTGCAGGCCCACATGTTCCTTGTCATGGTGGACGTGCACTCCAAGTGGCTGGAGACTCCCATTATGAGCAACATCACAGCGACAATAACCATTGACAAGCTGAGCCAGGTGAATCTCTAGTTCAGGCAATGTGACAACCTTCACCTTTGACTTGTCTCAAGAATTCATGCAGAGAAACAGGATTCGCCATCTCCGAAGAGCTCTGTTTCACCCTTCCTCGAACGGCTTAGCGGAGCGGGCTGTGCAGACACTGAAAGAAGTGCTCAAAAGGATGAATGGGAGAACCATCGCAACCAAGCTTTCTCGGTTCTTGTTCAAGTACCGCATTACACCACAAACAACAACTGGACAGACTCCAGCTGAGATGCTGATGGGCAGAAAGCTAAAATATCACCTGGACATCAAAGCACAAGTGGAACGAAAGCAGGAGAAACAAAAAGAGAGACATGACCATCACGCAAGGGAGAAACAGTTAAAACCACATGACATTGTCTACATCCGCAACGTCACAAGTAGCCAAGGCTGGTTCCTAGGTATCATTCTGAGTCAGAGTGGTCCAGTTTCGTTTGACTGATGGTCGAGTCATGGCAGACACCAGAACCACATCCGCCTGCACTATCACAATGAAAATACAATGTTTTCAGACAAAACACCTGTGGGTGATAGTGCACAAGTTGAAACACCACAGGGAACAGTGTCTGAGGAACAGGGACATTCAGTAGCTCCAGGATAAGGTGATGGACTGTCTTTTACAAACACCCGACCCACTCCTGTGCCCTCAGACCCAGCTCCACTGGGACACGCCTCACCTGTGTCTAGAGGGACACCAGGAGCACGGCGCAGATCACAGCGTAGTCACAAGGCTCCTGACAGACTGACTCTGTAGTTGAGACTAGGAGACTCATCGGGTTCATTTTTGAACAGCAGACTTAGTTAAAAGAATAAGGTCTGTTATCTTTGTTTACAGTTACAGTAACACAAGTTGTAAAGTTTAGCGAAGAATAGAAGAGGAAACGCTGTTGTTTACTTGTATACATGGCTTTTCCTCACAGGGGGATTGAAATCAAGGGGGAGAAGTGTTATAGTGTGGACACTATATAAATCATTCCTACTGAATAGGTGGTGTACTTAACTGCATTATAGTACTATTACTGTAACGATGTACGCTGAGAGTCGGGAAGCAAGTTCGGGGAGTGAATACATTTAATTAATAAATGAACAAAACAAGAAACACGAACAGCGCACCGACATGAAACAAGAACAATGACGACTGGGGAAGAAACCAATGGGAGTGACATATCATAGGGCAGGTAATCAAGAGGTGATGGAGTCCAGTTACCACAGTGATCTTCAAGTTGCAAAGTCTGGGCTATAGAAAGAGGCCTGAGTTCCCAACTTGGAATTCTGAGTTGGATGACTGTTAAAAAAAAGAAAATCTTCAGTCAGAAGATTTTTTTCCCCCATTTGTTTTGAACTCATTGAAGTCAGAGATTTCCCAGTTCCGAGGTCCCTGTTGTTTTGAACACTGCATGATACTGTCACTAGCAATACAACTAGGACTGGTCATTTGCTAGCAACACACACAGCATCATACTTGCTAGATACAAAACAGAACAGCAAATTAAGTGGTCATTTTCCCACAATTTACATTTACTACATGAAATATCTTCAGCGGTCACATTACATCAATATCTGAAGTTGTGACAGTGATATTTCCAATCACAAGGTGAGGCAACACCACTTAGATTATACACCAGTCTGCTCTTCTGTTAGTCAGCACGTTAACTCGCTCACACACATTTCCAACACCCTGTCCTGATTTATCCTATCAGCTCTGAACCAGGCCCGGCACAATGTTTCATAACAACCAACGTCTGGGCACACACGGCTGACAGTGGGGAACAAAGAAGAGATAGATATAGGGGTTGGGGACACAATATGACATCACACCGCCAGATAGGCCAACTGCAAACAGACTTACAAGTCACTGAGACCTGATAATGTCAGCCAGTGATTGGAAAGTATTTGCTTTCAAATTAAACCACTTTTTGCGCCTCAAATATATCCTGTTGCACCTCCCTCTCGACGACATGATTAGATGTAGGTGTCAGGAATCAGAGAGCTGTGGAGATGCGGCATGTCAAAGATAGTCGGGTGTCTTCTGTGGAGTTAGATTGAATAATGGCATTGTGGTTCCATCACCAAAACAGTTCATGTGTGTGATGGGATGTTGTGCATGTTTTGAAGCCAAAATCAAATGTACATTTTTGTTATAAATAGATGATAAAGCTATTGAACTTGTGTTAGCACTTTATAATGGTCAGTTAGCACTAAACCCAATGCCACTAACAGAGAAACAATGCCGCTAACAGAGAAACAATACCACTAACAGAGAAATAATGCCGCTAACAGAGAAACAATGCAGCTAACAGAGAAACAATGCAGCTAACAGAGAAACAATACCACTAACAAAGAAACAATGCCCCTAACAGAGAAACAATGCAGCTAACAGAGAAACAATGTCGCTAACAGAGATACAATGCCGCTAACAGAGAAACAATGCCGCTAACAGAGAAGCAATGCTGCTAACAGAGAAACAATACCACTAACAGAGAAATAATTCCGCTAACAGAGAAACAATGCCGCTAACAGAGAAACAATGCCGCTAACAGAGAAACAATGCAGCTAACAGAGAAACAATACCGCTAACAGAATGTCATGTAAAGAATGATGTCAAAAAATAAGCAGCTGACATACAGAATCAAACCAAAATTCCCCAATCAACTCAAATGTACAGGCTCAGCATCTGAATGCCAAATTAAAATCCCAAATCAAGCCTCTGTTTTAGTTGAGAAATAATTTGCCGGCGAGCCTAAGCTAGTAGTGCTAGCTACTACAGGAGTATTGCAGGCTATGCAATAATGTCTTTGTTCTCCAATGAAAGTAAGGGCCCAACTCAATCAGATCCGCTTTAGCCAACATCCGCATAGCTTATGTTTTGACGGTGTCGGAGGTAGAACTGTGTTAAGAGCTGTCAAATCCACAAGCAGCTCCTGGTATTATACATAAAGCGGACATTTCAATTTGCTGGACGGAGTCACATTAAGATAAATCCCATGCAGCCTTGTCATTATTTCTATATAGCCTACACTTTCTCGTTTTGAGCTTCTAATGCGAGTAGGACGGATGTGGCTTCATGGCAATGATCAAGAGCTCCTGCTCACCGATTTGACACCTCCGACACCACCAAAACATCAGCTATGCGGGTGTCGGCTATTGCCGGTTAAATCTTGATCTGACTGAATCTAGGCCTAAATGTTCAATTCAGTTCAATTGCAAAATCCAGCAAGAAATCCCCAAATAAACCAAAATTCTTATTGGCTATGTAGTAAAAACCATAGAAATCACAGAAATAGCTGAATTACTTTTCAGAAATATCAATTAAGAAGGGCTGTGCATTAAAATACAATACGTGCTATATAAAGACATTTGAATGATGCGTAACACTTTATTTGGATAGTCCCCAAGTAGACGGTTTGAAGATGATCAGTAGTTGTTTAATAACTATCAACAACATTTCAGCTAATTATCCACTAATGCTACCCCTAGCCCTAACCCAACCCTAAACTAACCCTTATTCTTTTAACTTTTTTTAACCCTTAACCTAACCCCCTTTTTCTCTCAAATTTCGTGATAGGCAATTGCAATCCAAATCCGATTTTGTCTTATCGTTGCAACTCCCAAACTGGCTTGGGAGAGACGAAGGTCGAGTCATGCGTCCCCTGAAACATGACCCGCCAAACTGCACTTCTTAACATCAGCCCGCTTAACCCAGAAGCACCATTGTGTCGGAGGAAACATCTTTCAACTGATGACCAAAGTCAGCCTGCAGGCGCCTCCCCTAACCGGGACAACGCTGGACCGCCTCCCCTAACCGGGACAACGCTGGACCGCCTCCGCTAACCGGGACAACGCTGGACCGCCACCCTACAGGACTCCCGGTCACGGCCAGTTGGGACACAGCCTGGGATCGAACCCGGGTCTGTAGTGACGCTGGTGAACCTTTGCGATGCAGTGCCTTAGACCGCTGCGCCACTCAGGAGGCCCCTAACCCCTATTCTAAACCTAACCCGAACCGTAACAAGCAGTTGCTTATCAACAGATACTTTGTTGATAGTATGCCCACCTATAGATCATCTATATGGGACTATCCAAATAAAGTGTGACCGAATGTTACATTTTTACATGCTAAAGCCCTATTCGCGGAGGACTAGTGTTACTATAGAGGGTCGGTTATGTAATAATTACCCCAGCATGTCCGTTTTATCTTTTTAACTTAAGCCCTATTCGCACTGGACTAGTATTACTATAGAATGTCGTTAAGCAATTATACCACAGCATGTCCATTTTTCCCATGAACACTTCAAATGGGATTAGTTTTACCAAACTGCCCCTGTAATCATATTTTTTCCTCATTCAAAATTAACCGTTATGATGGAAGCCTGGAGGCTCTTCTATGTGTGGTATTTCACGTCTAGGGATAGACTAATATTGGCCTAATGGCCTTCAGTTTGGAGAAAGTCAAAATATTAAAGCATATCAATAAGAACCATGAACTGTAACATATGCAGACATTTAATTACCTGACGTACAGTATTTGGCAATGTATCAATTCATTGACACAATATCCTCCACTTCATTTTGTAAAAGAAAAGTACGTCATTAGGAAAGTTGATATGTGACAAAACAGTTAATTCATCTGTTGGCTACGTGCATAGCACTTTGTTTTAAGCATCAATTTGTTCCGATGTTCTTACCCAAACCGGGTGCAGTGCAGCACCTGTTAAACTCTGTAATATCCCTCAAAACACAGGGATGACGATTCACACAGGATAAGTCTTATCAGAGGACCTGGGAGTTTGCCAAAAAGCTGTAGGGTTTTAGGGCTGGGATAATAACTTTCTGGCCAAGTAAAAATGACTGACATGGCAGATTTGGATGGGACTAAACCTTGTGCGGACATGAAATTGTTTAAAGCAAATCCAACCCTTGTGATCTAGGTTGTGAAATGTATGGAACTACTAACACCAAGTTCAATCGCAGATACTTTTCTCCCAGAAGATCTGAGTGGCACTTGGAGGTGCTACTGTAATAAATGAAGATAGTCTTAGGCAAACCATCACAACAGTTTCACTGTCTATGCTAAATGTGTTTAAATTGTATAATAAAGAAAACAGTTGGGCTTTAAGAAATACTTTTTATTCAATGGGGCTCGGCAAAGCAGAGATGGCAATATTTTTTTATTTCACCCATACAACAATATAGCCTATTATTAAAGTGCAGTATCTTTACAATATCAGAAACAATAGTCTTTTACACTTTTCAAATGACATGTTATATATTCAAATCAAATCAAATTGTATTTGTCATCTCCATGGTTAGCAGATGTTAATGCGAGTGTAGCGAAATGCTTGTGCTTCTAGTTCCGACAATGCAGTAATAACCAACGAGTAATCTAACCTAACAATTTCACAACAACTACCTTATACACACTAGTGTAAAGGGATGAAGAATATGTACATACAAATATATGAATGAGTGATGGTACAGAACGGCATAGGCAAGATGCAGTAGATGGTATAGAGTACAGTATATACATATGAGATGAGTAATGTAGGGTATGTAAACATTATATTAAGTGGCATTGTTTAAAGTGGCTAGTGATACATTTATTACATCAATTTTTCCATTATTGAAGTGGCTGGAGTTGAGTCAGTATGTTGGCAGCAGCCACTCAATGTTAGTGGTGGCTGTTTAACATTCTGATGGCCTTGAGATAGAAGCTGTTTTTCAGTCTCTCGGTCCCTGCTTTGATGCACCTGTACTGACCTCGCCTTCTGGATGATAGCGGGGTGAACAGGCAGTGGCTCGGGTGGTTGTTGTCCTTGATGATCTTTATGGCCTTCCTGTGACATCGGGTGGTGTTGGTGTCCTGGAGGGCAGGTAGTTTCCCCCCTGTGATGCGTTGTGCAGCCCCCACTACCCTCTGGAGAGCCTTACAGTTGTGGGCGGAGCAGTTGCCGTACCAGGCGGTGATACAGCCCGACAGGATGCTCTCGATTGTGCATCTGTAGAAGTTTGTGAGTGCTTTTGGTGACATGCCAAATTTCTTCAGCCTCCTGAGGTTGAAGACGCGCTGCTGCGCCTTCACCACGCTGTCTGTGTGGGTGGACCAATTCAGTTTGTCCGTGATGTGTTTGCCGAGGAACTTAAAACTTACTACCCTCTCCACTACTGTCCCGTCGATGTGGATAGGGGGGTGCTCCCTCTGCTGTTTCCTGAAGTCCACGATCATCTCCTTTTGTTTTGTTGACGTTGAGTGTGAGGTTATTTTCCTGACACCACACTCCGAGGGCCCTCACCTCCTCCCTGTAGGCCGTCTCGTCGTTGTTGGTAATCAAGCCTACCACTGTATGTCGTCTGCAAACTTGATGCTTTGGGAGTACAGGACTTGGGAGTACAGGAGAGGGCTCAGAACGCACCCTTGTGGGGCCCAAGTGTTGAGGACCAGCGGGGTGGAGATGTTGTTACCTACCCTCACCACCTGGGCGCGTCCCGTCAGGAAGTCCAGGACCCAGTTGCACAGGGCGGGGTCGAGACCCAGGGTCTCGAGCTTGATGACGAGTTTGGAGAATACTATGGTGTTAAATGCTGAGCTGTAGTCGATGAACAGCATTCTCACATAGGTATTCCTCTTTTCCAGATGGGTTAGGGTAGTGTGCAGTGTGGTTGCGATTGCGTCTGTGGACCTATTGGGGCGGTAAGCAAATTGGAGTGGGTCTAGGGTGTCAGGTAGGGTGGAGGTGATATGGTCCTTGACTAGTCTCTAAAAGCACTTCATGATGACGGAAGTGAGAGCTATGGGGCGATAGTCGTTTAGCTCAGTTACCTTAGCTTTCTTGGGAACAGGAACAATGGTGGCCCTCTTGAAGCATGTGGGAACAGCAGACTGGGATAACGATTGATCGAATATGTCCGTGAACACACCAGCCAGCTGGTCTGCGCATGCGGCTGGGGATGCCATCTGGGCCTGCAGCCATGCGAGGGTTAACACGTTTAAATGTTTTACTCACGTCGGCTGCAGTGAAGGAGAGTCCGCAGGTTTTGGTAGCGGGCCGTGTCAGTGGCACTGTATTGTCCTCAAAGCGAGCAAAGAAGTTGTTTAGATGTCTCCTTTCATATCTGGAAAAGGACGAAGTAGAAGTAGAAACTGATGCTGCTGCAGCATTGCTCATCTTCACAGTGGGAATCCAGTCAACATGTGTGTCTTGATAGAGGTGAGCTGGTGAACCTACAGTAGAACATAAACAAATGAAAAACACTCCTGATGTTACAATATTAATTCTTCAGGTCACCTATACCATCAGGGGACTTAAGTGTTTGGTTGTGTTTAATTCATTCATGTGTTTTAGTGTCATAAAGATTACATCTAAAATGTATTTGACAAAAGCAGGATCCCTTTTAGCCAAGACCCCTTTTCAGCCTAGATTACATGGTTGCATTCAAGACAAGGTCGTTTTTATTGATCTGTTTCTCAGTGTCAGTAGAGGCCGACCAAAGTATTAAAAAAGATTCCGCTAATGTCTCCAGTCATCTAAAGTGTAGTAGAATTGCATAAAATGTTTATCAAAGGCCACATTTTTCCTGTGCAATGGAAGAAAAACGTCTCTGATATAGCCTATGACACTACGCGCTTATTAATAGACTAAATTATCACTATCCATTCTACTCATCACAATAGGAATGGTTGGCTTACATTAGTCTGTAAATCCGATGATAGAGGCATGCAATTCTTCTTTATAAAGGTGCCTTTTTCCGGTGAAAAAATTGCTTCCCCAAAACTTGAAACTCATGTCACGTTCTTTCAAAATCGAACCCAGAAGCAGACCAGGACAAGGAGCGTAGGAAGAAGGTGAGTATTTATTTACAAGTGAAAGTGAATGGGTAGATATATCCAGGTGGCGTAGCGGGCAGCGGTGGTGAGTTGATGGGAGTAAATAGGTGAATCCAATGGGGTAGCGGAATCCTCCGACGACCAGGCGGGAATGGGGTAAATGATCCGGGTGAGTAACTGAAGACAAAACAAACGGAGGTAAGTTTAAGGCAAGCAATACGTAAAAAACAACAAAACAAATTCTATCCAACTTGAGGCTGATACTATGGCACAACATACTGTTCATGGCTAACGATCCGGCAGGGAATGGATGTCAGGTCCGGGCTTATGAAGAGGAGAGATGATGATCAGGACCAGGTGTGCAGATAGCTGATGGGATACAGGTGCGGGTAATCAGAACTCCCAACTGGCTACATTGCCCGGCAACCAGACAGGGTGCGTTCCAGGACGCCGGAAAAACACTCCAGGACAGAACACAGGCAAAAACCCGACTCAGGAAACGGGATTCGTGACAGTACCCCCCCTCCGACGAACGCCACCGGGCGGACTACCCGGAGCGCCAGGGTGGAGGCGGTAAAAGTCACGAAGCAGGTCATCGTCAAGTATCTGACGCCGAGGAATCCAACTCCTCTCCTCAGGACCATATCCTTCCCAATCCACTAAATACTGGTACCCTCGACCCCGCCGTCTGGAGTCCATGATGCGGCGCACCGTGTAGACAGGACCACCTCCGATCATCCGAGGAGGAGGAGGACGAGGAGGAGGGGGCAACAGAGGACTGAGGTGAACCGGCTTGAGGCAGGAGACATGAAAGGTGGGATGTACTCTAAGTGTTGCAGGCAACTTGAGTCGGACTACAACAGGATTAATGATTCTCTCCACTACAAACGGACCAATGAACTTCGGTGACAATTTCCTCGACTCAGTCCGTAGAGGAAGATCCCGTGTAGCCAACCAAACCTTATCTCCGACCGTATAAGCGGGGGCAGGAATACGGTGACGATTCGCCTGGATCTGATACCGGTCAGAAACTCTAAGGAGAGCCTTCCTGGCCCGATGCCAGGTCCGGTGGCAACGACGAATGTGGGTCTGGACAGAGGGAACCGAGAGATCCCTTTCCTGAGAAGGAAACAAGGGAGGTTGGTAACCGTACAGGCACTGGAAGGGAGACATCCCAGTAGCAGATGAAGGGAGAGTATTATGGGCATACTCGACCCAGGGTAATTGAGAGGACCAAGAGGTGGGATCAGAGGAAACAAGACAGCGCAGCGTGGACTCCATCTTCTGGTTGGCTCTCTCCGCCTGACCATTAGATTGGGGGTGAAATCCAGAAGTGAGACTGACTGTAGCTCCAATGGCCAAACAGAAGGATCTCCAGACAGCAGAGGTAAACTGAGGACCACGGTCAGAAACAATGTCACAGGGCAACCCGTGAACCCTGAAAACCTCCCTAACCAGGATCTCGGACGTCTCAGTGGCAGAAGGCAGCTTGGAGAGGGGGACAAAGTGAGCAAACTTGCTGAATCTGTCCACAATGGTCAGAATAACCGTGTTACCAACAGAAGAGGGCAACCCCGTGACAAAGTCCAGGGCCAGATGCGACCAAGGTCGCCGGGGAATAGGTAGAGGGTGAAGAAGCCCAGAGCTGGGCCGATTGGTACTCTTATTCTGCGCACAAACAGGACAAGCGGCAACAAACCTCCGGGTATCTTCTCCCATAGCAGGCCACCAAAATCGTCTGCGCAGTAGCGCCATAGTCCGAGCAACGCCAGGGTGACAAGCTATCTTGCTGGCGTGGGACCACTGAAGGACAGAAGAACGGACCGACTCAGGCACGAACAACCGACCGGGTGGACCGTTACCGGGCCCGGGCTGCGTCCGAAGGGCCGCCATCACATCCTCCTCAATCCTCCATGTAACGGCTCCCACGACAACATTCTGGGGAAGAATCATCTCAGTCTTGGCCCCACTCTCCTCCGTCTTGGAGAACATCCGGGACAGGGCGTCCGCCTTCCCGTTCTTCGACCCAGGTCGGAACGTCAGGGAAAAATTGAAGCGTCCAAAAAACAAAGCCCACCTGGCCTGACGGGAGTTGAGACGTTTAGCCGATTGCACATAAGCCAGATTCTTGTGGTCAGTCCAGACCACAAACGGTTGCTCCGCTCCCTCCAACCAGTGACGCCACTCCTCCAAGGCAAGCTTCACAGCGAGAAGCTCCCGATTACCCACATCGTAGTTTCTTTCAGCTGGAGAAAGACGACAAGAGTAGAAGGCGCAGGGATGGAGTTTACCGTCAGTGGAGCTACGCTGGGACAGGATGGCGCCCACCCCCACATCAGACGCGTCCACCTCAACAACAAACTGACGGGAAGTGTCAGGTTGAGAGAGAATCGGGGCGTTGGTGAATCGGCTCTTCAAGTCCAGAAATGCTCGGTCTGCCTCAGGAGTCCAACAGAAATTTCTGGTGCAAGACGTCAGGGCAGTTAAAGGGGCGGCCACCCGGCTGTAATCACGGATAAACCTCCGATAGAAGTTCGCAAACCCCAGGAATCTCTGGAGCTGCAATCTCGTACCGGGCTGGACCCAATCCCGAACCGCCCGAACCTTCTCTTGGTCCATCTTGATCTCTCCCCTGGAGATGATGTACCCGAGGAAGGACGTCGTGTGGGCGTGAAAATCACACTTCTCAGCCTTGATGAACAGACGGTTCTCCAATAACCGCTGCAGGACCTGCTTGACATGCTGAACGTGGCTAGAAAGCTCCTTCGAGAAGATGAGGATATCATCCAGGTAAACGAACACAAAAATACCAATCATATCTCTCAGAACGTCATTCACCATACTTTGGAACACAGCAGGAGCGTTGGTCAGACCAAACGGCATCACCTGGTACTCAAAATGTCCCATCGGAGTATTGAACCCAGTCAACCACTCGTCCCCCTCTTTGATCCGAACCAAATGATAAGCATTACGTAAATCAAGCTTCGTAAAAACCGTAGCACCCTGTAAGGAATCGAAAGCCGAGCTCATCAAGGGCAGGGGATACTTGTTCTTGACCGTAATATCATTCAAACCCCGATAATCAATACACGGTCGAAGAGAGCCATCCTTCTTGCTCACAAAAAAAAATCCTGCTCCCAGAGGTGATGACGAGGGCCGAATGAGACCTGCAGCTAGAGACTCCTTGATGTAGGTCTCCAAGGCCTCACGTTCAGGTCGAGAGATACTGTATAACCGTCCCTTGGGAAAGGCAGCTCCAGGAAACAGATTAATCGCACAGTCATAAGGTCGGTGGGGAGGAAAGGACAGAGCCTTCTGTTTACTGAATACTTCACCCAACTCGTGATATGTTTCTGGAACCAGGGACAAATCAGGAGGAGCAGAGTCACTGACCTGACTGGAAACAGCAGGAGAACAGGCAGTCAGCATGACACTCAATGCTCCAACTAGTTACCTTACCCGTCACCCAATCAAACGAGGGATTGTGTTCCTTCAGCCAGGGGTAACCAAGAACCAGAGGAACATGGGGCGAGGACAGAATGAAGAAGGAGATAAACTCTGAATGATTCCCCGACACCAACATCTTAACCGGTTCAGTCCTCATAGTGATCCGTGCCAGACTACTGCCGTTCAGAGTGGTTGCTTCAATGGCTTCCGGCAATTGCTCCTTGGAAAGCCCCAGCTGTTCCACCAAGTCGGCATCAATAAAGCTGCCATCGGCACCTGAATCGATAAAAGCGTTCATCTCTAAGCTCTGATCCTTATTCATAAGGGTCGCAGGAAAACGGGGTCTGACAGGATCTTTGAGAGGTTGAAACTGGCTCGCTAACATTCCTCCCGAAACTAGCGAGCCGGGCAGTTTAACGGGCGCTGTGGACAAGCGGAGATGTAATGTCCCGAGCTACCACAGTAGAAACAGCTGTTGGTCTCACGTCTACGTTGGCGCTCCTCCTTAGTTAGCCCGTGTCGCCCCACTTGCATTGGTTCAGAATCTGGTGGCAAGACCCCTCCACTAATCCCGTGTGGAGAATAACGATCAATACGTTCTGGTTCACTTCCTGAACCGAATGGTAACCGAGTTGCTGATTGATTGGATGGACCCCACTGCTTCTCCCTCCTCTCTCGGACTCTATTATCTACCCGAATAGATAAAGTGACCAAGCTGTCTAGGTCACTAGGCTCTGGATAGGATATCAGCTCGTCCTTGAGTTGCTCCGACAACCCCTTGTAAAAAGCCGCTTGTAGTGACTCCTCATTCCAACCACTCTCCACAGCCAATGTCCTGAACTCAATCATAAAGTCTGCCACACTGCGAGCTCCTTGGCGAAGAGTGAACAAACGTTTAGCTGCGTCCTTACCTCGGACTGGATGGTCAAAAAGCTTTCTCATCTCTCCCGTGAACTCCTGATATGAAGCCATGCAGGTCCCCTGTCGTTCCCAAACGGCTGAAGCCCATTCCAGAGCTCTTCCACGCAGCAGTTCAATAACAAAGGCTATCCTAGCCTTGTCAGTGGCGTAAGAATGGGGCTGTAGATCAAACACTAACCCACACTGCATAAGAAACGAACGGCATCTTCCCAAATCCCCTTCATATTTATCAGGCGTCGGTACCTTGGGTTCACGGAAGGAAACCGCTCCAGACTCGGCAGGTGAGATGGGTGAAACAGGTGGTGAATGAATCGCCGGCAAACTGAGCTGATCCTGGATTTGTGTCAAGCTAGCAGATAAGTTCTGGATTGAACCCGCTATCTCCTGTAGCGCCGTCTTGTGTTGTCCCAATGTCTTCCCCTGCTGGGTAATGGCATGGCAAACGGAGTCCAGGTCCGCTGGGTTCATCCTTGGCCGGATCGTTCTGTCACGTTCTTTCAAAATCGAACCCAGAAGCAGACCAGGACAAGGAGCGTAGGAAGAAGGTGAGTATTTATTTACAAGTGAAAGTGAATGGGTAGATATATCCAGGTGGCGTAGCGGGCAGCTGTGGTGAGTTGATGGGAGTAAATAGGTGAATCCAATGGGGTAGCGGAATCCTCCGACGACCAGGCGGGAATGGGGTAAATGATCCGGGTGAGTAACTGAAGACAAAACAAACGGAGGTAAGTTTAAGGCAAGCAATACGTAAAAAACAACAAAACAAATTCTATCCAACTTGAGGCTGATACTATGGCACAACATACTGTTCATGGCTAACGATCCGGCAGGGAATGGATGTCAGGTCCGGGCTTATGAAGAGGAGAGATGATGATCAGGACCAGGTGTGCAGATAGCTGATGGGATACAGGTGCGGGTAATCAGAACTCCCAACTGGCTACATTGCCCGGCAACCAGACAGGGTGCGTTCCAGGACGCCGGAAAAACACTCCAGGACAGAACACAGGCAAAAACCCGACTCAGGAAACGGGATTCGTGACAACTCATGCGACTACAAGCTATCTAGCTAGCTAATTTTCATTAACTTAGACATCATTGTTGTTAACACCTGGTTAGCATAACAGCTAAACTAAATTCTAAATTGATCAGACTTGACTTACCAGTGATGAAACAATCGTAGCAGGTTTCTTTGCTTTGTGAACCGTTCTTGAGTCTTATCGCATTGGTATCACAAATGGTATTTCGTCATTGCGGGGAATCTGTAAACATATTTTTTCCTGTTGTCTTTCCTGCCTTGTTAGAACAGCCAAATACTCCACAGAAAATGACCGTAGTGATGAATCAACTAGTTTTAGGCACTGTTATCGTGAAGTTTGGGGTAGCCACTCGGCTGTTGTGGTCGGAAGAAATAATGCGATGGTCTTCCAAAATGGCCACCAGGAGACGTTGTACGTCAACTGCAAGCCCTCTATAGTAATACTAGTCCCGTGCGAATAGGGCTTTAGTTATTGTACTATCTCTCTGTGGTGCGCAGCAACAGTGTCAGTGTAGCAAAGAACTATATGAGATGCATCTGTATTTTTCTACTACCACTACCACAGACCGATGCTGGCACTAAAACCGCACTCAATGAGCTGTATACCGCCATAAAAAACAGGAAAACAGTCATCCAGAGGCAGCGTTCCTAGTGGCCGGGGACTTTAATGCATGGAATCTTAAATCAGTTTTACCTAATTTCTATCAGCACGTTAAATGTGCAACCAGAATAAAAACATTCTCGACCACCTTTACTCCACACACATAGAGATGCATACAAAGCTCTCCCTCTCCCTCCATTTGGCAAAACTGACTGTAATTCTATCCTCCAGATTCCTGCTTACAAGCAAAAATTCAAGCAGGAAGCACCAGTGACTCGGTCTATAAAAAAGTAATCAGATGCTAAACTACAGGACTGTTTTGCTAGCACAGACTGGAATATGTTCCGGGATTCTTCCGATGGCATTGAGGAGTACACCACATCAGTCACTGGCTTTATCAATAAGTGCATCTAGGACGTCATCCCCACAGTGACTGCACGTACATACCCCAACCAGAAGCCATGGATTACAGGCAACATTCGCACTAAGCTAAGGCTAGACCTGCTGCTTTCAAGGAGTGTAACTCTAATTTGGAAGCTTACAAGAAATCCCGCTATGCCCTCCGACGAACCATCAAACAGGCAAAGCATCAATACAGGACTAAGATCAAATCGTACTACACTGGCTCCGATGCTTGTCAGATGTGGCACGGCTTGCACACTATTACAGACTACAAAGGGAAGCACAGCCGCTAGCTGTAATCCGCAGACAGATTACCAGGTCGTGTACTCCGAGCATGCGCTGATGAACTGGTATGTGTCTTCACTGACATTTTCAACCTCTCCCTGTCTGAGTCTTTAATACCAACATGTTTCAAGCAGACCACCATAGTCCCTGTGACCAAGAACACTATGGTAACCTGCCTAAATGACTACCGACCTGTAGCACTCACATCTGTAGCCATGAAGTGCTTTGAAAGGCTGGTCATGGCTCACATCAACACCATTATCCCAGAAACCCTAGACCCAATTTGCATACCGCACCAACAGATCCACAGATGATGCAATCTCTATTGCACTCCACACTGCCCTTTCACACCTGTACAAAAGGAACACCTATGTGAGAATGCTATTCATTGACTACAGCTCAGCGTTCAAATCCATAATGCACTCAAAGCTCTTCACTAAGCTAAGGGCCCTGGGACTGAACTTCTCCCTCTGCAACCAGATCCTGGACATCCTGACGGGCCGCAGACAGGTGGTAAGGGTAGGTAACAACACATCTGCCACGCTGGTCTTACAGCTGCACCATCAAGAGCATCCTGACGGGTTGCATCACTGCCTGGTATGGCAACTGCTCGGCCTCCGACCGGAAGGCACTACAGAGGGTAATGCGTTCGGCCCAGTACATCACCAGGGCCAAGCAGGACCTCTATACCAGGCAGTGTCAGAGGAAGGCCCTAAAAATTGTCAAAGACTCCAGCTAGTCATAGACTGTTCTCTCTGCTACCGCACGGCAAGCGGTACCAGAGCGCCAAGTCTAGGTCCAAGAGGCTTCTAAACAGCTTCTACCCCCAAGCCATAAGACTCCTGAACAGCTAATCAGATGACTAGGCTACCCAGACTATTTGCATTGCCCCCCCCCCCCCTTTTACGCTGCTGCTACTCTCTGTTATTATCTATGCATAGTCACTTTAATAACTCTACCTACCTGTACATATTACCTAATTTACCTCGACACTGGTGCCCCCGCACATTGACTCTGTACCGGTACCACCTGTATATTGCCCCGCAATTGTAATTTACTGCTGCTCTTTAATTATTTGTTATTCTTGTCTCTTACTTTTTGGAGGGTATTTTCTTAAAACTGAATTGTTGGTTAAGGGCTTGTAAGTAAACATTTCACTGTATTCGATGCATGTGACAAATAATATTTGTCTGTAGCCAGTTTGCTACAGCAGGAAAATAATGCTGCAGCAACAGGAAATGTGAATTTTTAGGTGGATTATAATTAATGGATTTTTTGGTGGAGTTGATACATTTTTTATTAGGGCAAATCAAGTCAGACATTTTGAAGTGAAAATGTAAACCTTTTTAAACCTTGAATACACCATACATGTTCATTTTCTGAGGAACAGGAACATTCTCAGCTACAAAAGAGTGATCAAATGAAGATCCTACATGTGCATACATAGATGGAAGTAGGTCATCTTCTCTGTGCTTGATAAGGCGGCGATATCATCTTTTCCACTGTTCTGCTTGAATGCCAATGCAAAACAAGGTTCCCGATGAAGCTGAGAGAAAATTGCACAAATGAGGATGAGAAATATGGAACTATAGTCTACTATGTTGAAGAATAAGATTCCTCTGCGAACTCTTTCTTTATTTTTTGTTCTTTTTGCCTCTAATCATGAACACTACCTGTATGATGAAGAAAATCGAAAATTGCTCAGATGAAGATCAAAATGAAGAAAGCTGGTCTAGTGTCAACTAGAATGATGGAAGAATGTGTCTGAACTTATATTTAAAAGCTGTGTGAGGGTTATGAATGGTCATGACACCTTTTGACAGGAAAGGTGCTAAGTCATGTTGATAAAACTGTCTCAGCGTCATGTCCGACAATACGTCTAAGAGACGAACACATGAAAAAGTGATGGGAATAATGGGTTCTATCAGCACTTCTGTCATAGAGGAGCATCCGTCAATGAGGGTCACATTATGGGAAATGGCACATTATCTCCATCCTACTCACCTTGCATTATTCTCTCTCTCTCTCTTTTTATTCATCTCTCCCTCTCTATCTCCCTGTCTTTTTCTCTTTGTGTGTCTGTCTCACTCCTTCTTTATTCCTCTCTCTCTTGATGACTTGTATCTTTGTTTATTTATTTCACCCTCTCTCTGTCTGTTTCTCTCTTTCTGACTGTCTGTCTCTCTCTCTTTCTCTCCCTTTATTCATCTCCCCCTCTCTCGCTCTTCCCTCTCTGTCTCTCTCTGTGTGTCTCTGTCTTTCTCTCCCTTTCTGTCTGTCTCTCTCTCTCTCACACACAATCTGGCTGTCTTGTCTCTTGCTTTATTTCTTTCACCATCTCTCTTTGTCTCTCTTTTTCTCTGTCTCTCACTTTATTTCTCTCTCTCTGCTCTGTTTCTTTCAGTCTTAAGTGAAACTCTGGTAAGTGAAGAGGGAGAAATGATTGGAGGAAATGACAAAGTATTAAGAGGGGATCAAGAGTCACATCGTGACATCTGTCAACAAGGATCAATCCCATCCAACCATGATATTATAACACCTTGTCACGCCTGCTCCCGCTCTTCCCCCCTGGCGCTCGAGGGCAACAGGCTGCCCTGCATTACGCACTCCTGCCACCATAATTTACGTACCTGCCTCCCTCGTCACGTGCTTCAGCGATATTGGACTCACCTGGACTCACTCAATCACCTGTTTATTACCTCCCCTATATTTGTCGGTTCCCCAGCTCTCTTCCCCGCTGCTGCATTGTTTGTCATCTGTCTTTGTGTTTCCCAGTTCTGACGCTGTTCCTGTCCTGTTGCATGTCCGTTCCTAATTAAATGTCAACTCCCCGTACCTGCTTCTATTCTCCAGCGTCATTCCTTACACACCTGGTGAAATGAGGTAAGAGAGAGAGAAAATAAATAGACAGGAACACAGAGAGAAAGAGAGGACTGTCTCTCAACTTAACTTTTGATTTCACTGTGTCTCTGTGCCTCTGTGTGTGTGCACGCATTTGTGCTTGTGCGCACATGTATGTGTGCATGCTTGTGTGTGCGCTTTTGTGCGTGTGTATTCAATACAGAATGTTTGTGTGTATGTATGGGGGTGGTGGGTGGGGTATTGGTTAGTTGGAGATTTACAACATGTGGGAGGGAATGCACCCAAGTGGGTGGTGAGCTGCAGACAGTGTCACCTCTTCTCTCGCCCCCTCTGTCTGACAGGGCCAGTGAATCATCATCACCCCACATCCCCCTGTCCTCCATCATGACAGGTACAGGAAGAGCACCCACCCCAACTGATATGGCTGCCCTGACTAGAAAATAAAGTTATTTTTAGCATGACTTACTGTAAGGAGATCATATACCGTACTGTATGACAGAACTCAACACAGCTATCTCTTACATACATTATACATGTATAATAAAGGTACATCAATGCTATTTCTTCAACCTCAAAGTCCCATTATTACACATTGATAATACAGGACAATAAATGTATATCTATTTTCTTATCACTCAATATTCATTTGTCAAAGGACTTAGGCCATCTTTAAACTAATTGATAACTTTTAACTCAAGAAAGTTATTCCTGTTACAGTATAGGCATATTAGTACACAGGACGTTCATACAAATGATTTGAAAAATATAGCTATTTCCATGGATACTCATCTCACATAAACAAAGTAAACATGTTCAACAGCATGTTTGGGTCATCTTTACCTTAATAAGCGGCTTGAGGTTAGAAGCTTAATTGCAGATGTTGTTATTTATAATTCATGCAATTAATGATCTTTCATGTAGTAACAAGGTGTTGACTGTATTCCTCTTTACATGGTACCATGGAAACTGACAGCCTCCCAGCTCAAGGCAGGCTGTTCACCAGATAAGCCCTGGGCTGCTTAAAGAATATTAAACTGAACCAATATGGCAAATGCCTGTACCAAACAACTGATGATACAATACCAAGACATTACCATTATGGTTATACTCAAAAAAGAGAACGAGAGAAAAACATGTTGTGGGAAGTTCAATCAAAATACGTAAAACCCTGCCTAACTCTCTCTCTCTCTCTGTATGTCTGTCTCTGTCTGTCTCTCTATTTCCCTTCACTTTTCTCTCACTTCTCTCTTTTTCACAGTCCTCCGGGGTGTCAGTCTCCTGATCCACTCTATCCTGATTCATTTCTGACTCCTTTCCCCAGAAGTCTTACAGGCAATTCTGCCCAATGTTCTCTCGCTCGCGGGAGCAGTGGCGTACAAACATTCATTTGTCATTTCGGAAATATTTATTTTCTGTCCCTCACTTAGCCTGAGGGCAATGGTATGCACCCAATACCCCACAACTAGAAACTAATACAAAAACAATTCTGCCTAGCCCAGCGAAGTGGGAGTATGGGCCGCCTAGAACCACAGTATAAAGCATAGGTTTCTTGAAACAATCAAATTGAAACAAAGACCCGGGCACCTTCAATAGGTGAGACTGAAGCACAGACAAGAGAAAGGCCAGGCAACATATATGAGTTTTCCTTCTGACATCGAAACGATTCTCGTTGATAAGCCCTCAAACAGAAGATATTGAATGTTTCACAGACGACAACAACCTGACTACCATGCAGGGAAATTCATAACACAACGACTGGCACGAAGTGAGAGAGATTGTGGTGTGTCTTTGTATTGTAGAGGAGAACTGTGCAATAAATGTGTTTCTCTCTTTCTCTTTCTCTCTCTCTCTCGCATTTCAAACCTTTCACAACGCTGTGTCCTTGTGGAGTATTGTTAAATTACTGCTGATAGCTTTTATGGGCCTTAATTGCATCCGTTTGGAGAAAACAAAGAGGGTGTGGTTGTGTATGGGTGTGTGTGTGTATGGGTGTGTGTGTGTGTGTGTGTGTGTGTGTGTGTGGCAGGAAGCAGATTACCAAGTTGTGTAGCGGCAGGAAGCAGATTACAGAGCTGTGTAGTGGTGGATGTTGCTTTCCGCCCCGTGGTGGGCCAACAATGTGCAGGATTAATCAAGCCAACCGGCTATCCACTCAGGTTAATTAGGGTTAAGGGATAATAAGGACCCCATTAAAAAGCAGGCATCCACAGAGGACCCTTAATCCACGCGCCGGTGTGTGTCTGCAAAGCGTTGTTTGTTTGCGGGTAAGTGTGTGTGTTTGTTTGTATTAACGCTGGTGCAGACAGATTATCAGTTCCTGTTTGAATCGTGACCTGGCTGTAGTGATTTGACCTTGTGAACATCACATGATGTTGCTTTGGTGCAATTTTAGAAAAAAAGGTGATAAGTAGAATCATAGAGATTTCTTCAGTTTGTCCCCATAGGGGAACCCTTTTTGGTGCTGGGTAGATTTCTTAAAGATCCCACTGTATATGGTTCTATGTAGAACCATACCATCTACCAAGAATCATTTTATCATATAAAGGTTCTTCCTAGAACTGTCGAAAGGGTTCTACCGAGAATCCTTTTATCTTTGGAGGGTTCTTCCTAGAACCCTCTATGAACAGTTCCACCAGCCTTATTAGCCTTTAAAATCTAATTATTTATGACAATACACCTACTCATTCAAGGGTTTTTCTTTCTTTTTACTATTTTGTACTTTGTAGAATAATAGTGAAGATACCACAACTATGAAATAACATGTATGGTACCATGTAATAACCAAAATAATATATTTTATATTTGAGATTCTTCAAAGTAGCAACCCTTTGCCTGGATGACAGCTTTTTAAACTCTTGACATTCTCTCAACCAGTTTCATGAAGTAGACACCTGGAATGCATTTAATTTAACAGGTGTGTCTTGTTAATTTGTGGAATTTCTTTCCTTCTTAATGCGTTTTAGCCAATCAGTTGTGTTGTGACAAGGTAAGGGTGGTATACACAAGATAACCCTATTTGGTAAAAGACCAAGTCCATATTATGGCAAGAACAGCTCAAATAAGCAAAGAGAAATTACAGTCCATCATTACTTTAAGACAGGAAGGTCAGTCAATGCGGAAAATGCTTGTCATCCAGGCAAAGGGTCGCTACTTTGAAGAATCTCAAATATAAAATCAATTTTTGATTTGTTTGACACTGGTTTGGTTATTATATCATTCCATACGTGTTATTTCATAGTTTTGATGGCTTCACTATTATTCTACAATGTAGAAAATAGTCAAAATAAAGATTAACCCTTGAATGAGTAGGCGTGTCCAAACTTTTGACCAGTACTGTATATTATAAGGCTTTTCTTTGGGGGCCTAGTTATACCCTAACACAGTGGTGTTAGGAATCTCCTGGTTTACAGGCCAAATCAGGCATGCAAGTCACATTTTGCTGGCTTGCAAAGTGATGTTTAATTTCTTTGTAATCCAGACAGAGTTAGGATATTCAACAAGTGGAATTGTTATTCACCTGCAATCTCCATTCAAAATGACTGGCAGGGTAGGAAATACTGAATACTGAGACTATCCAAATCATCTGAACTGGAACAACCATCTCAGGGTGCAATAAATACATTTATTAACAAATTGGAATAGTTTAAAAAAAACTATGTTATTTATTTTTATGTAGCATACAATTGATCAATCAATCAATGTACATGCAAAAACACAGATATTATGGTAAAGCAAACAATTCTGAAATTATCCCTGCAATAGTGCATGCTGGGAAATGTTACATGGTTCTCTTTAGAACCCCTCTTGCCTTCTAAAGAATCGTTTTCTTCCAAAAACGGTGCTTAGAACCCATTGCCTTACAAAGAACCCTTGTCTTCCAAAAGGGGTTGTTCTAATCAAAACGATTATTGGTAAAACCCTGAACTTCAAACTAAATGCTCAGGACATCAGTAAGGTAACAGACACTCTTGCAAATGAGAATGGTTTGAGTGAATACAATAGCAACGTCACTTAGTCTTACAGTGCATTCGGAAAGTAGTCAGACCCCTTGACTTTTTCCACATGTTGTTACATTAAAGCCTTATTCTAGAATGTATTAAATAAATGTTTTCCTCATCAATCTACACACAATACCCCATAATGACAAAGTGAAAATGGGTTATTAGAAAGGTTAGGAAATGTAGAAATAAATACAAATAAAAACCTAATTTACATATGTATTCAGACCATTTGCTATGAGACTCAAAATTAACCTCAGGTGCATCCTGTTTCCATTGATCATCCTTGAGTTGTTTCTACAAATTGATTGGAGTCCATCTGTGGTAAATTCAATCGATTGGACATGATTTGGAAAAGCACACACCTGTCTATATAAGGTCCCACAGTGGACAGTGCATGTCAGAGCAAAAACCAAGCCATGAGTTTGAAGAAATTGTCCATAGACAGGATTGTGTTGAGACACATATCTGGGGAACAGTACCAAACAATTCTGCAGCATTGAAGGTCCACAATAACACAGTGGCTTCCATCATTCTTAAATGGAAGAAGTTTGGAACCACCAAGACTCTTCCTAGAGCTGCCCGCCGGGCCAAACTGAGCAATCAGGGGAGAAGGTTCTTGGTCAGGGAGGTGACCAAGAACCTGATGGTCACTCTGACAGAGTTCCAGATTTACTCTGTGGAGATTAGAAAACCTTCCAGAAGGACAACCATCTCTGCAGCACTCCACCAATCAAGCCTTTATGGTAGAGTGGCCAGACGGAAGTCACTCAGTAAAAGGCACATGGCAGCCTGCTTGGAGTTTGCCAAAAGGCACCTTAAAGACTCTTGGACCATGACAAACAAGATTCTCTGGTCTGATGAAAGATTGAACTATTTGGCCTGAATGCCAAGCTTCATATCTGGAGGAAACCTGGCACCATCCCTATGGTGAAGCATGGTGGTGGCAGCATCATGCTGTGGGGATGTTTTTCAGCGGCAGGGACTGTGAGACTAGTCGGGATCGAGGGAAAGATGAACGGAGCAAAGTACAGAGAGATCCTTGATGAAAACCTGCTCCAGAGCGCTCAGGACCTCAGACTGGGTTGAAGGTTCACCTTCTAACAGGACAATGACCCTAAGCACACAACCAAGACAATGCAGGAGTGGTTTCGGGACAAGTTTCTGAATGTCCTTGAGTGGCCCAGCCAGATGCCGTACCTGAACCCAATCAAACATCTCTGGAGAGACCTGAAAATAGCTGTTCAGTGAAACTCCCCATCCAACCTGACAAAGCTGGAGAGGATCTGCAGAGAAGAATGGGAGAAACTCCCCAAATATAGGTGTGCCAAGCTTGTAGCATCATACCCAAGAAGACTCAAGGCTGTCATCGCTTCCAAATGTCCTTCTACAAAATACTGAGTAAAGGGTCTGAACAGTTATGTAAATGTGATATTTCAGTTTTTTGTTTTTGCTATAAATTTACAAATATGTCAAATGGGGTATTGTGTGTAGAGTGATGAGGGGGGAAAAAACTATTGAATAGATTTTAGAATAAGGCTGTAACGTAACGACATGTGGAAAAAGTAACGAAATGTGGAAAAAGTCAATGAATATTTTCCGAATGCAGTGTACATCTTTTCCTATCTCTTCATCTACAAATGTCTACAAATAGAGTACTCATGCACAGTATGTACACCATATAAAATAATAAATAATCAACATCCTCAATGTGCTGTACAGGAGGTGAATTGGTACTCTACAGCATGTGTTACCTGTCTTGTCATGGTGGCTGGAGAAATGTGAGTAACAGACAGAATTACATCTTCTGTGGCCCCCTCCAACTTAACAAATTGCTCCCATTTTGTGCTGCGAAATGTGACCCTTGAATATTCCAGTGACAAATTGGAATTGATTTAAGGCTTGGACGAGATTTCTGAGGTTGCGAACTCAGATGCTAAAAAGCATTTTTCCCATATTAGCATTCCGTAGAGCATCGTGCCTACCTCGCTGGCCACATTTCACAGCATGAATAAAATCAATGCTATTTTCTCTTTTTCTTTTTTTTTGCTCACTTCACCTCAACATTTTTGTCAATTGCTCTGGCATTTAATGGTAAACATTATTCCTGTTTTAAATGAGGTTCAAGGCATCAGAGCGAGCAATTTGATACACAGCTCAGAACTACAAGAAGTAGCCACAGGATACACATGGTACACAGGATACACGTGGTACACAGGATACACGTGGTACACAGGATACACATGGTACACAGGATACACATGGTAGACAGTACAATAAAATGCTTTCTTGCCGGTTAACGCTCCACAATGCGAAATAAAACATTAAAATAAGCTCAATGGAATAAAAATAAAGTACATTTGCAGAAATATAAATATAAATACAGGAATCCATTTCCCCTAACCCTGCATATGTTGCACGTCTTGGTTCTTGTACTGTGATTCTAGTTTGAGTACATGTTGTCATTTTGCATCCCTGATGGATTTTTGGAGCTCGTACCTGCTTGCCTTGTATATCTCCATATCATCGGAGTTCCATGCTGCAGTAAAATAAATTACAAAATATGTTTTTATTGTCACATACAGCAGATAGGTGCAGTGAAGTGTGTTGTTTTACGGGGTCAGCCACAGTAGTAAGGCACCCCATGAAACAAATTAGGGTTGAGTGCACAGACAGATTTTTTTCGTGTCAGCTTGTGTATTCGAAGCAGTGTCCTTTCGGTTATCGTCCCAACGCTCTAATCGCTAGGCTACCTGGTTTCCAGTGTAGTTTCCGTCAGCAATGTTTCAGTGAAGACAAAACCAAGCAATGCTTGATTTCTTATTGTGATGTTACCCGCACTCAGATTTTATTATTCAGTGATCAGATTAGCTAGAAGAGAAGAAGGTGGAAGAGAAGAAGGTGGAAGAGAAGAAGGTGTTGCCCAATGTTTCCTCCTCGCTTGGAGGGACCCTTTTTTTCCTCTTCTTTGATGGTGCTTGGTTCGGTCATCTCGGTCAGGTGATCCCACAAAAAGTAAGCCTGTTGTACTGGGGACAAAGGAGCAAATGTATTCCACATCTGGTAGGCTGAAAGATTTGTAGTTTATAGTTCTATCGATCTAATGTCCAGAAGTGTGTCCAGAATGTCCAGAAGTGTTTGGCGGTTGTATGAAATTGTTTCAAAAGCGTTTTGAGCAAACAAAGTTAGGATTAACACAAAATTACACATAAAATAGAAAAGTTGAGAGGGAACCTGCAAAACGTGCACCCTACCCAGCACCGCCATCTTGCATGAGTCATGCATGTTGTGTATTGATACATTACTAATTGCGCTATAGGTCATAGTCATAGTCATTTACCATTATGTATAATAAAACCATAAATTTATGAAAATTTTATTTTCCATAAAAACAGTCATACCATACTTAGCGATGAGTCACTCTCATTTATGGAAAAATTACTCTTAGAATATTTCCTTCTCTTACAGTACATCTGGAGTTTCAGTTAGGTGTCAATATATATTGCTTAATTAGAAGTAGTGAAGTAGGTTCCAGAGAATCCTCAATAAGTTCTGTAAAATGTTCATCATGGTGTGAAACACCAATTAGCAGTAGTATACATCTTCACAGCAATCCTTCCATTTAATTAGAATGAAGAAACCATAAGGGAAAGACACCAAGTTGAGCAAACTGAAAACTTAATTTACCCCAAGAAGGACAGCCCAGGTGGTGGATTATAGCAGCCTAAATCGTGACTCGCCCTCCGTCCCAACTCCTCAATCATTCAGACAGACAGACACCCCGATGAGGAGAGGATGGGAGGGTAGGGTGGGAAAGTCCCGTTTGTCATGTCAAACAGCCAAAGGCATGCTTCAATGAGAACAGGCCCGGCTTAGTAAACACACTGACAACCTGAGTCTGTAAATTTGCACTGGGCACTTTATGACATTTGTATTATTATTTCCGCCTTGGAAGGCGATATATGTGGGCTGATTGGGTCATTCCAAGCCGGCGATAAGGAGCTGGATAAGCATAATGAGGTTTAAGATGTGAAGTTTTTGCTAACTTTAAAGGAGACAGCGATTTTCTGGTACTTCTTACACCTCCTCGCTTATTTAAAGCTATGGCCGTGGCCAGGAATTTCAATGGAGGTTTTGATTTACAGACAGGTCTGTTCTGGGTTCAGTGTTTGAGTGTGCGCAAGTGTGTGCATGCTTGTGTGTGTGTCTCCAGGCCTCTATCTAGAACCTTGCCTGACCGCCCGCTAGGTCCACCCACTCCTGATGTGTGTGTGAGATAGGCAGTGTGTCGATCTGGTTGTGGTGGGGTGTGTGTGTGTGGGGAGGGGGGGGGGATGCTTACCCAGCTTGCCCTGTCAGCACACTGGCCCATAGAAGAAGAGAGAAAATAAGCTCTCTTTCTCCCTCTCTACTGTATCTCCATAAGCCTTTATCAATGTCATAAGTATGGGCCACGGGGGAACAACACTACACAACACAGACATTTGTCCTTTACCCTCCTCCCAAGTCTTTAAATTCCAAGTTGTTAAAATCACCAGGGCTCCATGCTGCTTAGAGGGCCTTTGTACAGAGGATACTGTCTTTACCTTACAGCCCAACTGCTGTGCATTAATTAAGGAGCAAATTGGATATCTGAAGACACCTCTTGAGTAGGGGTGGACTGGCCATCTGGCATTTCGGGCAAATGCAAAATGATCATTATATGGCTAATTATGGGGGCCTCAAGGAAAGAAATGAGTCAAGGAAACAAATATGCAGGTGTGGGGGCTTAAAGGAAAGAATTGTCCGGTGTGTTAGAAATGCCAGGGTTGAGTTCTGATCCCAGTCTTGGAGTACAATGGAAGTTATCACCCCTGGGCTAGCTTGATAAAAGCCTGCAAAGGCTCCAAAATGTGCAGATTTTTTTATGATAAACAAGTGTTTGCTCTATTCAGCTTTCATTGCCTTTCCAGAGACTGGCTGGATATCTTATATCTTATTATAAACTGGAATGATCGAGCTCTGAATGCTGATTGGCTGAAAGACGTGGTATATCAGACCGTATACAATGGGTATGACAAAACATGCATTTTTACATTGGTAACCAGTTTATAATAGCAATAAGGCTCCTCATGGGTTTGTGATATATGGCCAATATACCATGGCTAAGGGCTGTGTATAAGAACAGCCATTAGTCGTGGTATATTGACCAGATACCACACCGCCTCGTGCCTTCTTGCTTAAATTATAAGGCATCATGTCCTGTTTTGCTCTACTATACTGTACACCCCACTGTGCTGAGCTGGATGTGGTAGTAGTGGTTTCTCTCTCTCTCTCTCTTTCTCTCTCTCATTTAGGATTCCTGCGTGTGCAGGCGGATCCAAGCGCTGAGATGACAGCGGGCACATTGGACTGATTATCTAAATGCCTGATCTGCACAGCCTTCTAAATCGGTCAGATCAATCATGGCACACGTGCACAAAAAACTCTTTGAGGGGAAAAAACGGTGTATGTGTGCGTGTGTAGGTGTGTAATGTCTCTGTGTGTGCATACAGTATGTGTGTGTTTGTGTGTGTGTATGGTCTCCAATCTATACCCGTTGATTCTCTACACCACAGTCAGAGATTTATGAATGGGAGACGTAGGATTACTAGTCAGAGCAGCAGTGTCTTGAAATCACCTGACAGTCACTCATCATCTCTTTGCATTATAATGCGCTGTAATACGCAAGCAGGCACACACACACACACACACAGATACCACAGCCAAATGCATTGCTTTATCTCTTTCCTTATATCCTACTACTCACCAACTGAACTAACATTTCCTCTTCCATCAGTCATGCGTCTCCTTTCTCCTCACATGTCAGTTCCAGATTTCTCAAGCCTCCAACCTGCTCTCGCTCCTCTTCCCACTCTCCATATCTGTGCATTGTTGTTGGACTTATCAGGGTGGAACAACAGCGTTTTGGAAGAGTATTCTAAATCGATTAGTTCTTCGTGGTCAAACTGGCGCTGTCAGTCTGGATGGGAAGACCTGCCCTAGCTAAGAGCAATGAGGTTAGGCTCATAAATCACTGCACAGCATGTAACACATCAGCTACCTAAACTTTTAAGATAAATGTAAATTCAGCAATGGGCTGTGTCAACATTGTGTTGTCTAACATTTATTTTTCTAGGGGAGGTTTGAGTGATTTTTGAGTGCATTTTTTCCCTGGTTTACATTCCAAATTTTGCAGGTTTTACTATTTAGTTTCTTACATATAGCCACATTTCCTCATCTGCTTGCATGTGCCTCAACTATCAAGGTACATTATATATACAAAAGTATGTTGACACCCTTTCAAATTAGTGGATTCAGTTATTTCAGCCACACCCGTTGCTGACAGGTGTATAAAATCAATCACAAAGCCAAACTGCCTCTGGAAGCAACGTCAGCACAACAACTGTTTGTCGGGAGCTTCCTGAAATGGGTTTCTATGGCCGAGCAGCCGCACACAAGCCTAAGATCACCATGCGCAATGCGACTTTGGAACCCTGAACTGTTCACCGGACGTGCTACCTTGTCCCAGACCTGCTCTTCAACTCTCTGAGACAGCAGGTGCGGTAGAGATACTCTGATTGATCGGCTATGAAAAGCCAACTGACATTTACTCCTGAGGTGCTGACCTGTTGCACCCTCTACAACCACTGTCATTATTATTATCTGACCCTGCTGGTCATCTATGAACATTTTAACATCTTGGCCATGTTCTGTTATAATCTCCACCTGACACAGCCAGAAGAGGACTGGCCACCCCTCATAGCCTGGTTCCTCTCTAGGTTTCTTCCTAGATTCCGGCCTTTCTAGGGAATTGTTCCTAGCCACCGTGCTTCTACACCTGCATTGCTTGCTGTTTGGGGTTTTAGGCTGGGTTTTTGTACAGCACTTTGTGACATCAGCTGATGTAAGAATGGCTTTATAAATACATTTGATTGATTGATTGATTGATTTGTCTGGAATCCAAATTGGAGAATTTTGGTTCCAACCGCCATGTCTTTGTGAGATGCGGTGGGAAATAAATGTGTATTTCCCACCGTAAAGCATGGAGGAGGGGGTGTTATGGTGTGGGGGTGCTTTGCTGGTGACACTGTCTGTGATTTATTTAGAATTCAAAGGAAGCTTAACTGTTGGAAAAGCATTCCAGGTGAAGCTGGTTGAGAGAATGTCAAGAGTGTGTAAAATAGTAAAAATAAAGAAAAACCCTTGAATGAGTAGGTGTTTTAAAACTTTTGACTGGTAGTTTATAGTAAACAAAAATATAAATGCAGCATGTAAAGTGTTGGTCCAATGATTCATGAGCTGATCTGCAAAGAGGAATGGTAGAAACTCCCCAAATACAGGTGTGTCAAGCTTGTAGCATCATACCCAAGAAGACTCGATGCTGTAACTGCTGCCAAAGGTCTTTCAAGAAAGTACTGAGTAAAGGGTGTGAATACTTATATACATTTTATTTAGTTTTAAAAAAAAAGGAGCAAAAAATTTAAAAAAAACTGTTTTTGCTTCATCATTATGGGTTATTGTGTATAGATTGAGGAGAAAAAAAATTATACATTTTAGAATAAGGCTGTAACGTAACAAAATGTGGAAAAAGTCAATGGGTCTGAATACTTTCTGAAGGCACTGTATGTACATTGTAAACTTTCATTCATAGGCTAGGTTGTAGCAATCTCATGATGGGTGCAGGGAGAATTTGAGTATCATGTAGTATCCTAAACCTATCGATGTTACATTGAGCTGTAATAGAAATAAGACCATGCTCCCCCCCCAAAAAAAATATTCTCCCTCATCTTAAACGTCACCTACTGCCACTGGCAACTGCAAATCCTCAACGACAAAGGTCGGAACTATTGCATGGTACATTTAACCCATTGAACAAAAGCAAAACACACAGAAAAATCAATAAGACAAGGAAGGAGAGAATAGTCCTTTGAGGACACGGGCTTCAGCTCAAGGAAATAGCAGATCTTTTTACCAAACCATTTGCTATCCATTCAATCCTCCAACAAATTGCTCTGGGATCTGCTAAATCCATACTCAAAACCAAATGAGATTGCTCTGGGATCTGCTAAATCCATACTCAAAAACAAATGAGATTGCTCTGGGATCTGCTAAATCCATACTCAAAAACAAATGACCCACCATATGATGTGTTGGTAATGCCTGAGAATAGAATCTCGATAAATCAAGGAATCAGAAATTAGGATTCAGTCCTTATGAAGCGCATACAAATATACTATTTTATTTCATTATATACAGTATGTGTACTCTTATATTCATCATGAATGAATTCCAACACATTATCAGAGATTTTGTCATTGGGAAACAACCATTATATGAAAACATGACAAAAAGGTGCTTTATGTTTGTCATAACATTTCATTTAAACCAGGGCCAAATCTTTCGTATCTTTGCATAACAGCAAGAACTAATCTAGTACAGTTTTCCCCATTAACAATCTATCAAATTCAGGAGGTGTCACATCTTGGGTGTAAAGGTCTTTGGTTTTCATATCTTGGCATTTATCCTTATCAACGTGGGGCTTGTTATGGAGCTGGGCGTTAATTGGAGCCAGGCGAGAGTTGAAAAGGTCGCTGATGAAGACAGTAGGGTGGCTGAAATTCACTGACCCAGCCAGATGGGCACAGGGAAACAGAGAGGATGGAGAGGAGGGTCAGAGAAATCATCCACCATCAGCTGGAGTAAAATGTCAGCTTTTCTCACTATTCAATGGCATGATGACACAGTCCTAAAAACATGTGATGCCATCATCCCTGATAAAGTACACAATTTAGTATCAGTTTGGTACCAGTCATATCTAAAAGGATAAGCATTGATGTTCCTATAGTATCATTAAAATGCTGAAGCTGTGATACGGTTTTAGAAAAAAGGGTTCCAAAAGGGTTCTTCGGCTGTCCCCATAGGAGAACCCTTTTTGGTTCCAGGTGAAACCCTTTTTGGTTTCGGGTTCCATGTAGAACCTTCTGTGGAAAAAGTTCTACATGGAACCCAAAAGGGTTTTACCTGGAACAAAAAGGGTTCTACCTGGAATCAAAGGGTTTTCCTATGGGGACAGCCGAAGAACCCTTTTAGGTTGGAGATAGCCCATTTTTTCCCAAGAGTGTATACTGTACAAAATAACAATGCCTATTATCAATTATCAGCTGCACTGTTTATTTCATCCAACTGCATAACAATGTCCATATTCTCTCGAAATGGGTGGTAAACAACAAGTACACAAGTTAAAGAAACAACATAAAAACTCTAACTTTCTATTAGCATCTATACACGCTGTACAATAATGTAAATTATACTGTGTGCAGGTCTATATGGATCTGATTTCCCTCTCACGTATAAAGACTTGGTAGCAATTCATTGTATTGACGCTTTGCCTGTTTGATGGTTCGTCGGAGAGCATAGCGGGATTTCTTATGAGCATCTGGGTTAGAGTCCAGCTCCTTGAAAGCGGCAGCTCTACCCTTTGGCTCAGAGCGGATGTTGCCTGTAATCCATAGCTTCTGGTTGGAGTATGTACCTACGGTCACTGTGGGGACAACGTCATCAATGCACTTATTGATGAAGCCAGTGACTGATGTGGTGTACTCCTCAATGCCATCGGAAGCATCCCGGAAGGTATCCCGGAACATATTCCAGTCTGTGCTACCAAAGCAGTCCTGTAGTTTAGCATCTGCGTCATCTAACCACTTGTTTATTTAGCGAGTCACTGGTACTTCCTGATTACAAGTTTTTGCTTGAAACAGGAATCAGGAGGATAGAGTTATGGTCAGATTTGCCAAATGGAATTCGAGGGAGAGCTTTGTACGTGTCTCTGTGTGTGGAGTAAAGATGGTCTGGAGAGATTTTTTTCCTCTGGTTGCACATTTAACATGCTGGTAGAAATTAGGTTAAAACGGATTTAAGTTTCCCTGTATTAAAGTCCCCGGCCACTTGGAGCTCCGCCTCTTGTTTGCTTTTGGCCTTATACAACTTGTTGAGTGCTGTCTTAGTGCCAGCATCGGTTTGTAGTGGTAAATAGACAGCTACGAAAAATATAGATGAAAACTCTCTTGGTAAATAGTGTGGTCTACAGCTTGTCATGAGATACTCTACCTCACGCGAGCAAAACCTCGAGACGTCCTTAATATTAGATTTTGTGCACCAGCTTTTATTTACAAATAGACATAGACCGCCACCACTTGTCTTACCGGAGGCAGCTGTTCTATCTTGCCGATGGACCGAAAACCCAGCCAGCTGTACGTTATCTACAGTTGAAGTCGGAAGTTTACATACACCTTAGCCAAATACATTTAAACTCCGTATTTCACAATTCCTGACATTTAATCCAAGTAAAAATTCCCTGTCCTAGGTCAGTTAGGATAACCACTTTATTTTAAGAATGTGAAATGTCAAAATATTAGTAGAGAGAATAATTTATTTCAGCTTTTATTTCTTTCATCACATTCCCAGTGGGTCAGAAGTTTACATATACTAATTGAGTGTTTGGTAGCATTGCCTTTAAATTGTTTAACTTGGGTCAAACGTAGCCTTCCACAAGCTTCCCACAATAAGTTTGGTGAATTTTGGCCCATTCCTCCTGACAGAGCTGGTGTAACTGAATCAGTTTTTTAGGCCTCCTTGCTCGCCCATGCTTTTTCAGTTCTGCCCATACATTTTCTATAGGATTGAGGTCAGGGCTTTGTGATGGCCACTCCAATACGTTGACTTTGTTGTACTTAAGCCCTTTTGCCACAACTTTGGAAGTATGCTTGGGTCATTGTCCATTTGGAAGACCCATTTGTGACCAAGCTTTAACTTCCTGACTGATGTCTTGAGATGTTGCTTCAATATATCCACATCATTTTACTTCCTCATGATGCCGTCTATTTTGTGAAGAGCACCAGTCCCTCCGGCAGCAAAGCACCCCTACAACATGATGCTGCCACCCCTGTGCTTCAAGGTTGGGATGGTATTCTTTGGTTTGCAAGCCTCCCCTTTTATCCTCCAAACATAACGATGGTCATTAAGACCAAACAGTTCTATTTTTGTTTCATCAGACCAGAGGACATTTCTCCAAAAATATTTGTCCCCATGTGCAGTTGCAAACCGTAGCTTGGCTTTTTATGGCGGTTTTGAAGCAGTGGCTTCTTCCTTGCTGAGCGGCCTTTCAAGTTATGTCGATATAGGACTCGTTTTACTGTGGATATAGATACTTTTGTACCTGTTTCCTCCAGCATCTTCACAAGGTCCTTTGCTGTTGTTCTGGGATTGATTTGCACTTTTCGCACCAAAGTAAGTTCATCTCTAGGAGACAGAACGCGTCTCCTTCCTTCCTGAGCGGTGTGACGGCTGCGTGGTCCAATGGTTTTTATACTTGCGTACTATGGTTTGTACAGATGAAAGTGGTACCTTCAGGCATTTGTAAATTGCTCCCAAGGATGAACCAGACTTGTGGAGGTCTACAATTTTGTTTCTGAGGTCTTGGCTGATTTCTTTAGATTTTCCCATGATGTCAAGCAAAGAGGCACCGAGTTTGAAGGTAGGCCTTGAAATACATCCACAGGTACACCTCCAATTGACTCAAATTATGTCAATTAGCCTATCAGATGCTTCTAAAGCCATTACATAATTTTCTGGAATTTTCCAAGCTGTTTAAAGGCACAGTCAACTTAGTGTATGTAAACTTCCGACCCACTGGATTTGTGATCCAGTGAATTATAAGTGAAATGATCTGTAAACAATTGTTTGAAAAATGACTTGTGTCAGGTACAAAGTAGATGTCCTAACCGACTCGCCAAAACTATTGTTTGCGATCAAGAAATTTGTGGAGTGGTTGAAAAATTTGTTTAAACGACAAACGACTCGTCGTTCAACTACGACTCGGTGAAACACAAGATATGACATTTTTTTTATGTCCCATTGATAGGGTAGTCTTGATCGGTGCTCATCCATTTTGTTATCCAATGATTGCATATTGGCTAATAAGACTGATGTAAGGAGCCTTCGGATCCTTACATGGCACCCCGACCTACATCCCCAATATCTCCATCTCTTCTTCATGCGATAGACAGGGATTTAGGCCTTGTCGGGTGTCTGAAGTAAATCCTTCATGTCCGACTAATTAAAGAAAAAATCTTTGTTCAGTATGAGGTGAGTAATCGCTGTCCTGATATACAGAAGCTATTTTCGGTCATAAGAGACGGTGACTGAAAATAGCTACAATAGCACAATTGGTTAGGAGCCTGTAAAATGGCAGCCATCTCCTCCGGCGCCATCATTGACTGTGGTGTATTATTGTGTTTATCCTGCCACTTAGAAGGCACTTCCGGAAACCTTAAAATAAGGACCAGGTTGTCAGGATGGGTAATGTACACTAATTACAAATAAGATACACTTCATTTTACTCACTAAATCCTTTGTAACACCTAGTATTTACAATGTACTTGTATTTTTTTTATTGAACATTTATTTTAACAGGGAAGAGGTTGGGACCTAGGTCTTTTTTCCAAATGCCCCCTGTATAATACAATTTAAATATACACATTATACACAATAAAAATATACACATTATCCATACACATTTCTGGGATCTTTCATTTCAGCTCAGGAAACATGGGACCAACATTTTATATGTTGTGTTTCTATTTTTGTTTCAGTATATACAGTACTGTATATACCCATTATCAATATTCACATTATACACAATAAATATACACATTATACACAATATAAATGTACACATGTGTGTATATATATTGTGTATATTTATATTTTGTATAATGTGTATATTCATTGTGTATAATGTGTATATTTAAGGTGCATTTGGAAAAGAGACATAAGTTAAACATGGGACCAACATGTTACGTTTATATTTTTGTTCAGTATATACAGTACTAATCAAAAGTTTACACACACCTACTCGTTCAAGGGTTTACCTTTATTTTTACTATTTTCTACATTGTAGAATGTTTACAAAAACATAAAAACAATGAAATAACACATATGGAATCATGTAGTAACCAAAAAAGTGTTAAACAAATCAAAATATATTTGCGCTGCAATTTCTGAGGCTGGTGACTCTAATGAACTTATCTCCTGCAGCAGAGGTAACTCTGGTCTTCCTTTCCTGTGGCGGTCCTGATGAGAGACAGTTTCATCAAAGCGCTTGATGGTTTTTGTGACTGCACTTGAAGAAACTTTGACATTTTCCAGATTGACTGACCTTCATGTCTTAAAGTAATGATGGACTGTAATTTCTCTTTTGTCTTTTGAGCTGTTCTTGACATAATATGAACTTGGTCTTTTACCAAATAGGGCTATCTTCTGTATACCACCCCTATCTTGTCACAACACAACTGATTGGCTGAAACGTATTAAGGAAAGATATTCCACAAATTAACTTTTAACAAGGCACACCTGTTAATTTAATTGCATTCCAGGTGAATAACTCATGAAGCTGGTTGAGAGAATGCCAAGAGTGTGCAAAGCTGTCAAGGCAAAGGGTGGCACTTTTAAGATTCCCAAATATTTTGATTTGTTTAACACTTTTTTGGTTACTACATGACAGGATTACAAACACATACTGACCAGCTAAAATAGATAGAAGCGTACTATATGTCAGACCAATCCAAACTCCTCTCTCGGCTTGTCCAGCCCACTCATTATCTCAGCCAATCATGGCTAGCGGGAAGGTTGCTGCCTTTTTCTGTGTTTAAAATAACTCGTAATTGAATTGTTTTATAAATATTTATATATTTACAGATGGCATACAAGTTTGTTATTAAGGCACATGAAAGTTGACATGTTCGAGAAGGCATTTCTGCCAAAAAAAACACGTTTTAGATTTTAAAAAAAAGTTAGTTTCCTGAAACGGGTCATGTGTAATTTCAACTGCCTCCAACTGCTTTTAAATGCTAGTAAAACTGAGTGCATGCTCTTCAAATCAAATCAAAGTTTATTTGTCACGTGCGCCGAATACAACAGGTGTAGACCTTACAGTGAAATGCTTACTTACAGGCTCTAACCAATAGTGCAAAAAAGGTATTAGGTGAACAATAGGTAGGTAAAGAAATAAAAAAAACTGTAAAAAGACAGGCTATATACAGTAGCGAGGCTACATACAGACACCGGTTAGTCAGGCTGATTGAGGTAGTATGTACATGTAGATATGGTTAAAGTGACTATGCATATATGATGAACAGAGAGTAGCAGTTAAGTAAAAGAGGGGTTGGTGGGTGGTGGGTGGGACACAATGCAGATAGCCCGGTTAGCCAATGTGCGGGAGCACTGGTTGGTCGGCCCAATTGAGGTACTATGTACATGAATGTATAGTTAAAGTGACTATGCATATATGATAAACAGAGAGTAGCAGCAGCGTAAAAAGAGGGGTTGGGGGGGAACACAATGCAAATATTCCGGGTAGCCATTTGAATACCTGTTCAGAAGTCTTATGGCTTGGGGGTAAAAACTGTTGAGAAGTCTTTTTGTCCAAGACTTTGCACTCCGGTACCGCTTGCCATGCGGTAGTAGAGAGAACAGTCTATGAATGGGGTGGCTGGGGTCTATGACAATTCAAATCAAATGTATTTATATAGTCCTTCTTAAATCAGCTGATATATCAAAGTGCTGTACAGAAACCCAACCTAAAACCCTAACAGCAAGCAATGCAGGTGTAGAAGCACGGTGGCTAGGAAAAACTCCCTAGAAAGGCCAAAAACTAGGAAGAAACCTAGAGAGGATCCAGGCTGTGAGGGGTGGCCAGTCCTCTTCTGGCTGTGCCGGGTGGAAATTATAACAGAACATTACCAAGATTTTCAAATGTTCATAGATGACCAGCAGGGTCAAATAATAGTAATCACAGTGAACAGGTCAGGGTTCCATAGCCGCAGGCAGAACAGTTGAAACTGGAGCAGCAGCACGGCCAGGTGGACTGGGGACAACAAGGAGTCATCATGCCAGGTAGTCCTCCTAGGTCCTGGCAGAGTTGTGCAGACTCAGGACAACTGAGCTTTGGAGGAATACGCAGACTTAAAGAGGAGTCCGTAACTTGCTGTCTAATGATCATGATCTTTACCTCAAAGAAGTTCATGAATTTATTACTGCTGAAGTGAAAGCCATCCTCTCTTGGGGAATGCTGCTTTTTAGTTAGCTTTGCGACAGTATCAAAAATACATTTCTGATTGTTCTTATTTTCCTCAATTAAGTTGGAAAAATAGGATGATCGAGCAGCAGTGAGGGCTCTTCGATACTGCACTGTACTGTCTTTCCAAGCTAGTTGGAAGACTTCCATCTGGAAGGGCATCAAGGAATCTTTGGGTTGTCTGAGAATTTATAGCACGACTTTTGATGCTCCTTGGTTGGGGTCTGAGCAGATTGGTTGTTGCGATTACAAACATAGTAAAATGATAGTCAGATAGTCCAGGATTATGAGGAAAAACATTAAGATCCACAACATTTATTCCATGGGACAAAGCTAGGTCCAGAGTATGACTGTGGCAGTGAGTAGGTCCAGAGACATGTTGGACAAAACCCACTGAGTCGATGATGGCTCCGAAAGCCTTTTGGAGTAGGTCTGTGGACTTTTCCATGTGAATATTAAAGTCACAAAAAATGTGAATATTATCTGCTATTGTCACGCTCGTCGTCCTCCTCGTCTGAGGAGAAGTAGTTGGAAGGATCGGAGGACCAAAATGCAGCGTGGTATATGTTCATTGTGAATTTAATAAACAGAGAACACTGAACAAACTATACAAAACAATAAACAAACAACGAACGTAACACCTGCCTCTGATTGAGAACCATATCAGGCCAAACACAGACAAACTAGACTAGACAAACTAGACATACAACATAGCATGCCCATTCAGATCACACCCTGACCAAACAAAACATATAAACATACAAAGCAAACTATGGTCAGGTTCGTGACAGCTATGACTACAAGGTCCAATAGGAATTCAGGGAACTCTGTGAGGAACCTTGTATATGGCCCAGGAGGCCTGTAAACAGTAGCTATAAAAAGTGATTGAGTAGGCTGCATAGATTTCATGACTAGAAGCTCAAAAGACGAAAACTGCGTTTTTGTTTTGTAAATTGAAATTTGCTATCGTAAATGTTAGCAACACCTCTGCCTTTGCGAGATGCGCGAGGGATATGGTCACTAGTGTAACCAGGAGGTGAGGCCTCATTTAACACAGTAAATTCATCAGGCTTAAGCCATGTTTGTCAGGCCAATCACATCAAGATTATGATCAGTGATTAGTTCATTGACTATAACTGCCTTGGAAGTGAGGGATCTAACATTAAGTAGCCCTATTTTGAGATGTGAGGTATCACGATCTCTTTCAATAATGGCAGGAATGGAGGAGGTCTTTATTCTAGAAAGATTGCTAAGGCGAACACCGCCATGTTTAGTTTTGCCCAACCTAGGTCGAGGCACAGACACGGTCTCAATGGGGATAGCTGAGCTGACTACACTGACTGTGCTAGTGGCAGACTCTACTAAGCTGGCAGGCTGGCTAACAGCCTGCCCGCACCCTCCCGCCCGACTAGCATCACTACTCTGGACGGTTCTGACCTAAAATATGTGGACCACTACAAATACCTAGGTGTATGCTTAGACTGTAAACTCTCCTTCCAGACTCACATTAAGATCTCCAAACCAAAATTAAATCTAGAATCGGCTTCCTATTTCACAAAAAAGCCTCCTTCACTCATGCCGCCAAACATACCCTCGTAAAACTGACTATCCTACCGATCCTTGACTTCGGCGATGTCATTTACAAAATAGCCCCAGCACTCTATTTAGCAAACTGGATGTAGTCTATCACAGTGCCATCCATTTTATCACCAAAGCCCCATATACTACCCACCACTGCGACCTGTATGCTTTCGTTGGCTGGCCCTCACTACATATCCGTCGCCAAACCCACTGTCTCCAGGTCATCTATAAGTCTTTGCTAGGTAAAGCCTTATCTCAGCTCACTGGTCACCATAGCAACACCCACCCGTAGCACGCGCTCCAGCAGGTATATTTCACTGGTCATCCCCAAAGACAACTCCTACTTTGGCCGCCTTTCCTTCCAGTTCTCTGCTGCCAATGACTGGAACGAATTGCAAAAATCTCTGAAGCTGGATTCTTTTTTCTCCCTCCCTAAATTTAAGCATTAGCTGTCAGATCAGCTTACCGATCACTGTACCTGTACACAGCCAATCTGTAAATAGCACACCCGACTACCTCATCCCCATATTATTACTTACCCTCTTTCTCTTTTGCACCCCAGTATCTCTACTTGCACATTCATCGTCTGTTACATCTATCACTCCAGTATTAATGCTAAATTGTAATTATTTTCGCCTCTAGGGCCTATTTATTGCCTACCTCCCTACTCTTCTACATTTGCACACACTGTACATAGATTTTTAAATTTTTATTTTCTTTTGTGTTATTGACTGTACGTTTGTTTATGTTTAACTCTGTGTTGATGTTTTTGTCGCAGTGCTTTTCTTTATCTTGGCCAGGTTGCAGTTGTAAATGAGAAAAAAAATACAAAAATTATATACATATATATATATATATATATATATATACTACCGTTCAAAAGTTTGGGGTCACTTAGAAATGCCCTTGTTTTTGAAAGAAAAGCATTTTTTTTGTCCATTAAAATAACATCAAATTGATCAGAAATACAGTGTAGACATTGTCAATAGGGGGAGCTGTTAGCACTATTTTTTTTTTTACATTTCCAAATTAAACTGCCTCGTACTCAATTCTTGCTCGTACAATATGCATATTATTATTACTATTGGATAGAAAACAATCTCTAGTTTCTAAAACCGTTTGAATTATGTCTGTGGGTGGAACAGAACTCATTCTACAGCACTTTTCCTGCCAGGGAGTGAGATTTCAGAAATCTTGGCCTCTGTTCCCAGGTCAGTTTATAAGTCCCCGTGAATGCTGTGGGGCTACAAACACTGCCTACGCCTTCCTCTAGATGTCAGTAAGTGGTGACAATTTGAATGGGGTCGATTGCGCAATCTGGGACTTTATATAAGCCCAAGTTGCGGAAGTACCTTTCTTTTCTGCCCTGCGCTTGACGCACGATGGACGTCGGACTGGCCTCCTTCCAAGCTTTGGTTTAGCAAGTTCTATATCCCCGGTCATGTTTTTATTCGTTATAGGTGTTAAAGACATCATAAGGTAGTTAATTTAAACCGACTTATAGCAGTTTATAGCAGTTTATTGCGATTTTCTGGCATTTCTTTGTGACGCACTTTCAAGAGTTGGACACTTTTCCGGTACATGCCGAACGTTAGTGGCCATTTCGACAGGACAAGAGGACATCTTTCGACCAAAAGACGATTGTTCTGGACAACGGACACCTTTCCCAAGATTCTGATGCGAGTTAATCTAAAAGTAAGAACTATTTATGCTGATAAATCGTTGTTCTGTTGAAAAATGTTAAATGCATAAGCGGCCATTCATTTTTGGGTAGCTTCGCTTTAGCGCACCTTGTATTGCGCAGTAAGGTTAATTTTAAATATGTAATTAAGCGATTGCATTAAGAACTAATTTATCTTTCAATTGCTGTCCACCCTGTATTTTGTAGTCAAGTTTATGATTATTTATTGATTAGACTAGGTGTCTTTCCAAGATGGCGCCCGACATTTTCTGACCAGCTTGGCTACTTTTCTCATTGTATAACCACGATTTTTGTGGCTAAATATGCACATTTTCGAACAAACTCTATATGTATGTTGTAATATGATGTTACAGGAGTGTCATCTGAAGAATTCTGAGAAGGTTAGTGAAAAAATTAATATATTTTGGTGGTGATAACGTTATCGCTCTTTTTGCCTTGAATCAATGCTGTTGTGATGTTTGCTATTGTGGTAAGCTAATATAACGATATATTGTGTTTTCGCTGTAAAACACTTAGAAAATCTGAAATATTGTCTGGATTCACAAGATCTGTGTCTTTCAATTACTGTACGCTGTGTATTTTTAAGAAATGTTTTATGATGAGTAATTAGGTAATACACGTTGCTCTCTGTAGTTATTCTAGTCGAGTTGTGATGGTGGCTGCAATGGTAAACTATGATTTATACCTGAAATATGCACATTTTTCTAACAAAACATATGCTATACAATAAATATGTTATCAGACTGTCATCTGATGAAGTTTTTTCCTGGTTAGTGGCTATTTATTTCTTTATTTGGTCGAATTGGTGATAGCTACTGATGGAGTGAAAAAATGGTGGAGTAAGAAAAATTGTGTCTTTTGCTAACGTGGTTAGCTAATAGATTTACATATTGTGTCTTCCCTGTAAAACATTTTAAAAATCAGAAATGGTGGCTAGATTCACAAGAAGTGTATCTTTCATCTGGTGTCTTGGACTTGTGATTTAATGATATTTAGATGCTAGTATTTACTTGTGACGCTATGCTAGGCTATGCTAGTCAGCTTTTTTACTGGTGGGGGGTGCTCCCGGATCCGGGTTTGGGAGGAACTAGAAGTAAATGTTGTAAATGACTATTGCAGCTGGAAACAGCAGATTTTTTATGGAATGTTTACATAGGCATACAGAGGCCCATTATCAGCAACATTCACTCCTGTGTTCCAATGACACGTTGTGTTAGCTAATCCAAGTTTATTATTTTTAAAAGCTAATTGGTCATTAGAAAACCCTTTTGCAATTATGTTAGCACAGCTGAAAACTGTTGTGCTGATTAAGCTTGTGTAGTCTTAACATTCTGTATACTCCACTTGTCCTTAGGGTAAAAAATGACCCGCCTTCACTAAACCCCTAAAATAAAGCAGCTTAATTGGATTTTAAACCCCAAATCTATTTTGCATGAAGAAACAACCTGTCATTCATCACAAACTTTGTGAATGTCTGGGTTTTTCCTCTTCACAATGCAGAAAGACTGCATTTAATTAGTGGACACCACTCGTTTTTATTACAACACACCTGTCATAATTGTTTTCTCTACTAAAGTAGAGGTTTATTATTATTATTATTGCTAAAAAAATCAAATCAAATCAAATGTTATTTGTCACATACACATGGTTAGCAGATGTTAATGCGAGCGTAGCGAAATGCTTGTGCTTCTAGTTCCGACAATGCAGTAATAACCAATGAGTAATCTAACCTAACAATTCCACAACTACTACCTTAGGGATAAAGAATATGTACATAAAGATATATGAATGAGTGATGGTACAGAACGGCATAGGCAAGATGCAGTAGATGTTATAGAGTACAGTATATACATATGAGATGAGTAATGTAGGGTATGTAAACATAAGTGCATAGTTTAAAGTGGCTAGTGATACATGTATTACATAAAGATGGCAAGATGCAGTAGATGATCTAGAGTACAGTATATACATATACATTATATTAAGTGGCATTGTTAAACCTCTTGACGCTAGGGTTCAGATTATTTTATATATTTTTTTAAATAACGTTCCCAAGGTAAACGGACTATTTCTCAGGTCCAGATCATAGAATATGCATATAATTTACAGATTAAGATAGAAAACACTCCAAAGTTTCCAAAACTGTCAAAATGTTGTCTGTGAGTATAACAAAACTGATTCTGCAGGCGAAAACCTGAGGAAATCTAACCCGGAAGTGATTATTTTTTTTTTATCTGTGTTTCCTGCCCCGTCTTTCTTCCATTTAAAGGGGTATCAACCAGATTCCTTTTCCAATGGCTCCCTCAGGCTGTGACCAGGCTTTAGACATAGATTCAGACTATTATTTTGAAAAATGAGCGAGATTTTTCTAAACTAGTCAGGTGTCCTCTGATTAGTTCCTGCGCGCGAGAGGGGTAGCTCTCCATTTTCTTTCTCTATTTTATTGAATAGGTTACGGTCCGGTTGAAATATTATCGATTATGTTTGTTAAAAACAACCTGAGGATTGATTCTAAAAAACATTTGACATGTTTCTACGAACATTGCGGATACTTTTTGGAATTTTCGTCGAACGGAACGAGGCTTTGGTTTTCTGAACATAACGCGCAACCCAAATGGCGTTTTTTTGTTATAAAAGTAATATTTATCGAACAAAAAGAACATTTGTTGTGTAACTGGGAGTCTCCGAAGATTATCAAAGGTAAGCGATTAATTTTATTGCTTTTCTGACTTTCGTGACCATGCAAATTTGGGGCTAGCTGTTGTAGCATTGATTGATACACTCACAAAAGCTTGGATTGCTTTCGCTGCAAGAGCATATTTTCAAAATCTGACACGATAGGTGGATTAACAACAAGCTAAGCTGTGTTTTGGTATATTTCACTTGTGATTGCATGAATATAAATATTTTTAGTGATATTTTGCGCCCTGCAATTCAGCGGTTGTTTAGAAAAATGATCCCGCTAAAGGGATCCGTAGCGCAGAGAAGTTAACCACATCAATCACGATGGCCTGAGTTCTATCACTAAGGTAATCATGAACAGGTATCAGCACTCAGGCCTATCAAGGGCAACTTATTTAATAAAATAGCATGATCAACAGTATCAAAAGCTTTTGACAGTTCCACAAGCAAAGCAGCACATTTCATTTTAGTGTATTAAGCATTGACAAGATTATTGACAAGAACTGAAGTTGTTGCTGTAATAGTGTACTTGGATGGTTCTTCCAGATGCTTTAAAATTAGGGCCAGGTTGTCAGGGTGGATATATAAGTACACATTATTTACAAGTAAGTACCCCTCAAAATACACATCATTTTATCTAGCTAGTGTAACACCCAGTAATTACATTGATATTACATGTACTCCGTAGTGTACTTGTGGGTTTATCCTCTCACTTGGATGGCAAGAAGGTTGAGGTTATCATAATGGTAACATACACACATACAATTCTAGTCTGGGATGACACCTGTATGGTAGACCCCAGTGAGGTTGACCTAAATCTGATCTGTTTTTGTGAAATCAGTCAAGTTAAACCCGATGGTACACTTTTAGGGGGCAAGTGCTAGCAACAACATTGAGTGGAGATTTTGAACCTCTGTAATCTCGGACACCCAGCACATCTGTTCACGAGAGATAACAACCTTTTGACAGTTATTACTGAATCAGATGCAGCTGAGAAGAAACTAAACACAAAATTGGTGAATTTAGTGGATACGTGCCCATTTGTAACAAGCATGGTAACAAGCATTTATTGTTACACCTTGTAATTACAGACTGCAATTACCACCATTTGCGTGTTATTTCAGTGTAACTACGAGTTATTACAATTAACTACAATTGTTACAGTGTAATTACACTATAATAAGAACCCCTTAAAATGAAGTGTTATCAAGACTTTTAACAGCGGTGGGAGCATTCTCTACCTTTTTCTCTTGATTTGACTGCAGGCGAAGCTTGCTGCAATTTCTGTCTGAACCACTTTGTTTGATTAGCCTAATTTAAAACATCCATTCACAGTGCATTGTGTGCATCTGACGTATTGATTGAATTAGACAAAGAACCTCCATGAGGGGAAAAAAGAGAAAATGCAATCATATTCATAGAGTCTTGCAGGTTGAGGTTTATTGTCATGAATCTTGTCATGGAGACAGAAATTTGTGATTTCCGCTAGATGGACCAGCTGCAAAGTCATAATTGGTTATAAAACATCAAATACACTTTTTGGTCTTATTTTAAGGTTAGGGTTAGGCGTTAGGGTTAGCAGTATGGTTAGGATTAATGACTTTGTGGCTGTGCTAGTTAGTTACCAATCTACAGAGCTGCCTCTATGTCAAGATTCATGAGAACAAATATCAACCTGCCTTGCATAGTGGGAGCATCGCCGCCTGCCATGGCCTTTTATTTCTGGACTTTCATTTTTAACATTAATTACTGTTAATTTCACCCGTTCTCTTAAATGTTTTCCCTTTTTCCATTTTTCAACAGCCGCACCGTCAATTGGTCCCCATCACATTAAGTCAGTTACCTCTTTTATTCTCTCTCTCTGTCTCTCTCTCTTCCCTTCAACTCTTCAAGAGTGTGCTTTAAATTTGGAACTGAATAGAGGGTCAGAGACAATGGTCTTTTTGATTGAGCAAGCCAATTTAGTGTCTATTATCGTTAGACTTCTTGAACGGGCCCAATTTAGTTTCAAGTGGGAAGTCAGAAATGAAATTCATGAGGGGCTAGATTAATGTGATGTCTGCTGAATACGCACATCAAACAGCGGTAAATTCGAGTAGTGTACGAGGTCTAGGGCTGGGGGCACACACAGTTATGTACATTAGCTTATATAAGGAGAGGGCAGTGTCTTTACACTCACTCTGTCTCTGTCAATGACACCTAAAGACTTTGTCTGGAGGTACTTGTCTTGTCCTATGTTCGTCACTGTCACATGCCCTACAGGTTACACTACAGCCACACAACTCTGTCTTCAAGTGTGACTCACATTGTGAATATCACGGCAAAGCCAGCGGGCCTGACTTGGATAACCTTCGTCCCATCATTCTGTGTTGTGGCAAAGGCAAATTAATAAATCTGAAATGCCTGCTTTGTGCTCGTGTGTGTTTGTTTGTGTGTGAGAGAGAGAAATAGAGTGTGTATCACAGGAGATTGGTAGCAACTTAATTGGCTGGAGCAGAATAAGTGGAATGGTAGCAAATACATTGTTTCCATGTGTTTGATGTCATTCAATTTGCTCTGTTCCACCCACTATTATGAGCCATCCTCCTCTCAGCAGCCTCCACTGGTGTGTATACTATATGTGTGCGTGCGTGCGTGAGTGTATGCGTGTCCCTTTCTCTCTCTGTGTGTGTGTGTGTGTGTGTGTGTGTGTGTGTGTGTGTGTGTATGCTGTGTGTTTGTGTGTGTGCATGTATGTGCATGTGCATGTGTGTTTCTGGTTTTCAGTCTTCTGTGATGTACAGTGCATTCGGAAAGTATTCAGACCCCTTGACTTCTACATTTTGTTACGTTAGAGCCATATTCTAAAATGGAATTTTACTCAGCAATCTGCACACAATACCCCATAATGACAAAGCTAAAACAGGTTTTTATACATTTTTGCAAATGTATTAAATATAAAAACAGAAATACCTTATTTACATAAGTATTCAGACCCTTTGCTATGAGAATTGTAATTGAGCTCAGGTGCATCCTGTTTCCATTGATTATTCTTGAGATGTTTCTAAAACTTGGAGTCCACCTGTGGTAAATTCAATTGATTGGACATGATTTGGAAATGCACACACCTGTCTATATAAGGTCCCACTGTTGACAGTGCATGTCAGAACAAAAACCAAGCCATGTGGTTGAAGGAATTATCCGTAGAGCTCCGAGACAAGATTGTGTCAATTCACTGATCTGGGGAAGGGTACCAAAAAATGTCTGCAGCATTGAACGTCCCCAAGAACACAGTGGCCTTCATCATTCTTGAATGGAAGAAGTTTGGAACCACTAAGACTCTTCCTAGAGCTTACTGCCCGGCCAAACCGAGCAATCGGGGGAGAAGGGCCTTGGTCAGGGAGGTGGCCAAGAACCTGATGGTCACGCTGACTGGAGCGCTAGAGTTCCTCTGTGGAGATGGGAGAACCTTCCAGAAGGACAACCAGCTCTGCAGCACTCCACCAATCAGGCCTCTATTGTAGAGTGAACAGATGGAAGCCACTCCTCAGTATAAGGCACATGACAGCCTCCTTTGAGTTTGCCAAAAGGCACCTAAAGGACTCTCAGACCATGAGAAACAAGATGCTCTGGTCTAATGAAACTAAGATTGAACTCTTTGCCCTGAATGCCAAGTGTCACGTCTGGAGGAAACCTGGCACCATCCCTACGGTGATTCATGGTGGTGGCAGCATCATGTTGTGGGGATGTTTTTCAGCAGGGACTGGGAGACAAGTCAGGATCGAGGCAAAGATCGAGCTTCCTCACCTGTCCATGTCCCCATACCGGGCTCGAAACAGTGATCCTCTGCTTGCAAACACACATGACGTCCCTACTTGACAACATACCAACTGTTTGACCTATTGAAAAATATCTAATTCGATAGCTCCATCTGCGACATTTCAAGCTAGCTGTGGAGTGAGCATACGGTACCTTCTTAACTCCATTACAGAAGGAAACTCTCTCTCGCCCATGTTTACACCAATCCAATACATTTTCACTTTAGTAAAAAAAAGATCAATTAAGTTAGCTACCTAGATATTTTTTTCCGTTAGCTAGTAATAGCCTATTTGAAACATTGCCTTCTCCTGCCCACATTTACCTGACAGATTCAGTAGCTTGAAACTCTCAAAAAGCTTGAAAACCCAATTCGAGTTTTGGCCAAAGTTGAGAAGAAAATACTCAAAATGAACATAATCCATTATGTTTTTATTTTATTTGACTTAGTTTTGGAGTCAAAGATACTAGTTTCAATATAGTTTCCGTTTTTTAAATTCGTTTGTTAATTATTTTATTTCAGTTTACAAAGACTTTTTTCCTAATTCGTTTTAGTTGTAGTTTCAGTTTTAGTTCACTATAATAACCTTGGTGCACAGCATGCATGTGTTTGGCTGAGGGGAGCAAGGAGGGCAAGAGAAAGGTCAAGCCCCCCTCCACTCTAAGGATTCCAGCTGTCTGTTATCCAGCCTGCTTTCTCATAACCTGTGGAAAGAAATATCAAGAGACATCACATTCAAGTCACACACAATCCCAGTCAAAACCCAGGAAACTAACACCACAGGGTGCCTGCACTAAAGGTCACAAAGAAAAGGGCAGTCAAAAAAGACAAAAACAAGGCTTGGGGAGAGATCGAGAAGAAAATAGGCTGTTTTCTGATGCTGCAGAGGATTGTGATTGTATTACAGTAGTTTAGAAGATAATTTTTTCTTCATTGTGTCAAGTATCTCTTTTATGAGGCTGTGTTCTGAAAGTTTTATGTGAAATAAATTGATTTTCTGAGGCATGCAGAGCTGTGTCTGTTGTCAAACGGCGGTGTAAAAGTGTGTTGTGCTTTATTGAATGCGATTTACTCGGGGAGTTAATGATGAAAGTCATACCACTTGACTCGTGCCTCTTCTCACAGACTTCTCTAAAGCGCTCTCATTTCTGCACCAAGCAGCAGACTCAATAGAACTACCCTAACGAGCTACCATTTAATAATGCATGTTGTGATATCAAACGTTTAAACGTTACAATTGTCTCTGGATTGTCCTTAACAATCGTTGACTCTGTCCGTGGATACAGAAGATTTTGAACGTGTGGGTGTGTTTGCATGTGTGAGACATACAGTTCATTCATAAAGTATTCAGATGCCTTCACTTTTTCCACATTTTGTTACGTTACAGCCTTATTCTAAAATTGATTAAAAAAATGTTCTCATCAATCTACACACAATATCCCATAATGACAAAGCTAAAACAGGTTTTCAGAAATGTTGCTAATTTATTACAAATAAAAACAGAAATAACTTATTTAGATAAGTATTCAGTCCCTTTGCTATGACACTCAAAATTGAGCTCAAGTGCATTCTGTTTCGATTGATCATCCTTGAGATGTTTCTAAAACTTGGAGTCCATCTGTGGTAAATTCAGTTGATTGGACATGATTTGGAAAGGCACACATCTGTCTACATAAGGTCCCACAGTTGACAGTGCATGTCAGAGCAAAAACCAAGCCATGAGGTCTAAGGAATTGTCCGTAGAGCGCCGAGACAGGATTGTGTCGAGGCACAGATCTGGGGAAAGGTACCAACATTTTTCTTCAGCATTGAAGGTCCCCAAGAACACAGTGGCCTCCATCATTCTTAAATAGAAGACGTTTGGAACCACCAAGACTCTTCCTAGAGCTGGTCACCTGGCCAAACTGAAAAATCGGGGGAGGTGACCAAGAACCCGATGGTCACTCTGACAGAGCTCCAGAGTTCCTCTGTGGAGATGGGAAAACCTTCCAGAAAGACAACCAGCTCTGCAGCACTCCACCAATCAGGCCTTTATGGTAGAGTGGCCAGATGGAAGCCACTCCTCAAGTAAAAGGCACATGACAGCCCACTTGGAGTTTAGCCAAAAGGCACCTAAAGGACTCTCAGACCATGAGTGGCCCAGCCAGAGCCCCGACTTGAACCCAATCGAATATCTCTGTAGAGACCTGAAAATAGCTGTGCAGCGACTCGCCCTTCCAACCTGCAGAGCTTGAGAGGATCTGCAGAGAAGAATGGGAGAAACTCCCCAAATACAGTTGTGTCAAGCTTATAGCGTAATAACCAAGAAGACTCAAGGCTGTAATCGCTGCCAAAGGTGCTTCAACAAAGTACTGAGGTAAGGGTATGAATGTCATATTTCAGTTTTTTTATATATATAAATGTGCAAACATTTCTACAAACCTGTTTTTGCTTTGTCCTTATGGGGTATTGTGCGTAGATTGATAAGGGAACAAAACGATTTAATCCATTTTAAATAAGGCTGAAACGTAACACCATTTGGAAAAAGTGAAGTGGTCTGAATACTTCCGAATGCACTGTAAGTGAAAGAGAAACTGCCAGGGATGTTCAAGTTAAGTGCTTGGACAACAGGGAGCTCTAGATTTTGGACAAATCACAGGTGATTTTCAACTTGAATATCCCAATAGACACTGGGCATCATTTGCATTGAACATCCATTTGACTCAATTTCATGTGTTTACGCCAAACCAAAGAACTTGATTGCAATTATGAGAATGTTGTTTCTTAGAATTCCATTGTTTCTTAGCATTCCATCCTCTTTCTCGGATTTCCTTTTTTGCCCCACTCTCCTGTTCTGATTGAACAAACCCAGAATGGAGAAACTGTCACGCCCTAATCGTAGAGAGCTTTTTATGTCTCTATTTTGGTTTGGTCAGGGTGTGATTTGGGTGGGCATTCTATGTTCATTTTCTATGTTTTGTATTTCTTTGTGTTTGGCCGGGTGTGGTTCTCAATCAGAGGCAGCTGTCTATCATTGTCTCTGATTGAGAACCATACTTAGGTAGCTTTTTCCCACATGGTTTTTGTGGGTAGTTAATTTCTGTTTAGTTGTTTCACCTTACAGGACTGTTTCGGTTATTCTCTTGTTTATTTTTGTTATAGGGTTCAGTTTTAATAAAACAAGCATGAACACTTACCACGCTGCGCTTTGGTCCGATGATTCCTCTTCTTCAGACGACGAATACCGTTACTGAAACTGCGAGACCTGTTCTTCAGAGAAGCTGATTGGTGCATACAGCACAAAAGGCCAGAACACAAGCATAACCGTAGCATTCTAGGAACAAACCTCTTAAAAATGTAGCATTCGTTTACACTACCATTCAAAGATTTGGGGTCACTTAGAAATATCCTTGTTTTTGAAAGAAAAGCAAAAAAAATTGTCCATTAAAATAACATCAAATTGATCAGAAATACAGTGTAGACATTGTTAATGTTGTAAATGACTATTGTAGCTGGAAACATATTTTAAAGGAATATCTACATAGGCGTACAGAGGCCCATTACCAGCAACCGTCATTCTGTGTTCCAATGAAACATTTTGTTAGCTAATCCAAGTTGATCATTTTAAAAGGCTAATTGATCATTAGAAAATCATTTTGCAATTATGTTAGCACAGCGGAAAACTGTTGTTCTGATTAAAGAAGTAATAAAACTGGCCTTCTTTAGACTAGTTGAGTATCTGGAGCATGAGAATTTGTGGGTTCGATTATGATTTTATGTTTAGCCATTCGCTGTACAACATACATGTTTGCATCTCAGAATTCAGACAAACAACTGTGACCCCATTGAGGATGTCAACATGTAAAGTCTGACTCATCATGACATTTGGCATAGAAAAACACTCTAACCCATCTGAAAAGGCTTCACTGGGCCCTGGTGCAATGGTAGTGCTAGTTTAGGAACTGTTTGTCGTTTAGATCACAATGAATAAGATTATATCAGCACTCCTACTCTGAGATGCTTCATGAAAAGGGGCCAGGCCTAATCATGCCGCAACCAGCTGCATGTCGATGTCATGTTCAGTCACGCAGTCAGTGAAAACCCTACAAGGTCCTATTCCCCTCCCTGAGTGTTAGCCAACACCTGTTTTCTTCTGAGTATTTTTATTTTACCGGGGTAATTTAGCACTGCTTACAGCTGTCTATAATCCCATCAGAGAAACGTTGAGGAAGCGATTCACCTTAAAAAAAAATGTTTTTTTAATGCTGTCAACATCACCAACATCACCGCAAGGCCCGCCATCCTGGGAACCAGATAGATGATGCTGTTTGCAGGCTTGTATAGTATTTTTTGTATCTATCCACCTAACGATTACGCACTCACACAGAGCATGCACAAATGTCTCAAACTAATTGTCCCTCCAAAACCCATTATCGCACATTCATCATTTCCCAATGTCTATTGGTGCATTGGTTCATTGTGCTGCATGCTGAATGCCAAAGACACTTGAGTTGTGGTGGAGAGAGAAGAAAAAAAGTCAAATGTACCGAAATGATAGCCGATTCCTCAGGGTTTATATAGTTCTTAGTGTGTATTGTTCTAAAAGCAATGAATCTGTTTCGGTTTTCTTTGTGGCCCGTGCATAAAGACAACATTATAATTTTACAAAGCTCTCTCTGATTCATGGCAACGTTCATTGTATTATGGGGAGGAATCCAAAGTCTGTTTAGACACAGCATGACAGATTTTGCTCCATGCTATTGTGTAGTAGATTGATAGAGGGCCATTGACTTTCTGCAGATCCGGAATATGCACAATATGCATGTGTGAATAGGAGTAATCGGATGTTACTGCGGGTGTAGCATTTTGCGTAATAACATCTGCTAAATATGTGTGTGTGACTAATAAAATTTGATTTAATGATGGTGCCATGTGTTTGTGTATAGGGAATTGTGTGTGTGTGTGCTTGTCTGCATACTGTATGTTTGTGTATTATTGCGTGTGTGTATGCCTATTGTATGCAATTTTGTTTGAGGTGAGTGAGATCATTTCCCTGTACAAGGACATGTGTTGTATCCATTACATGTAAGGGATTACAAGAAAACGGTAACTGTAATCCGTTATGTTACCAGCAAACATTTTGTAATCAGATTACAGATACTTTTGAAAAACGAGATGATTTTGATCAAGTTTGTTCCACCTGAGCGAGTCTGACCAGAAGTCAGAGACCACTATGATGACACACCAAATGTGTTATATGGATCCATGGAAAAGAGCAGGAATAGGCTTTTGTGGGCTAAAGTCCAAGCTATGTCTTCCAATGGTAAGACTGCTGTCAGCATCCAAAGATTATCCTACTTTAACTTAAACGCATGGAGGTAAGGATAACATCAGTTGTGTAGTCTACGGCGATACGGCTATCACTTATTATTGATATCTACATAGCACATTTATGTGAATCACATTGCTGCGCTCTCATTTGGCTATTTGCCCCTTACAGATTGTGTTTTTTGTGGATGGCTGCCTATCAAATCGTTGTTTTTGAAACCAGTGGACAGCCAGTGAAAATGACCTCTCGCAATAGCTGCATAGAGAAGAGCCCTAATGGCGCCAACAAAGTGTAACGACAGACACTTGGAGACGAGAAGCAAGTACAGGGAGTGAACATTTAATTAACAACGGACATGAAACAGGACATGACAGTGTCTGGACAAGAAAACATAACGACATTAATGCTGACACAGGGAACAAACTGAGGAGCAGACAGATCTAGAGGGGCAATCAACAAAGTCCAGGTGAGTCCAATATTGCGCAGATGCGTGTAATTATCGTGACAGGTGTGCGTAATGATGGGCAGCCTGGTGCCCTCGAGCGCCAGAGAGGGGAATTGGGAGCAGGCGTGACAGTACCCCCCCCCCTCTAGGGGCACTACCCAGCGTCCCACCTGGGCGAGCCTGATGGGCTGGCCGAGGCATGGGCGTTGGACTAGCCGGCCGAGGTGTAGAAGCCCAACGTGCCGGCTGAGGCGTGGGAGCCCAACGTGCCGGCTGAGGCGTGAAAGCCTGACGATCCCGCTGAGGCGTGGGAGCCTGATGAGCCGGCTGAGGTGTGGGATACTGACGGGCCGGCTGAGTGATGATGCGGGTAGGGAGCCTGATAAGCCAACTGAGGCGTGGGAGCCCGACGAGCCAGCTGAGACATGACGTGGGATGGGAGCCTGATGAGCCAGCTGAGTTGTTGAAGCCCGACGAGCCGGCTGAGGCATGACGTGGGATGAGAACCTGTCGAGCCAACCGAGGAAAGGAACCCTCTCGAGCCAGCTAAGGCATGGAAGCCCGATCAGCAAGCTGAGGCACCCTGGGATCCTCCAATAGCGGCACCCGGACCCAAAGTCAGCAACAAAACAAAAAACTCCATGATGCTTCAAATTGTGGTGTCAGCATTCTGTCATGACCGCCGCTGGGAGACGAGAAGCAAGTACAGGGAGTGAACATTTAATGGATAATAGATAAGAAACAAACAAAGAGAGTGCCTGGACAGGAGAAAAATTAATGACATCAATGATGACATGGGGAACAAACTGAGGAGCAGACAGATATACAGGGGCAATCAACAAAGTAATGGAGTCCAGGTGAGTCCAATATTGCGCAGATGCGCGTAATGATGGTGACAGGTGTGCGTAATGAAGGGTAGCCTGGCTTTTCGCCTGGGGAACCTGACAGGCTGGTAGAGGCATGGGCGCTGGACTAGCTGGCTGAGGTGAAGAAGCCATACGACCCGGCTGAGCTCTAGGAGTCTGACGAGCTGGCTGAGCCGTGGGAGTCCGATGTTCCGGCTGAGGCGTGAAAGCCTGACAATCCCACTGAGGCGTGAGAGCCTGACGAGCCGGCTGAGGTATGGGAGCCTGATGGGCCCGCTAAGACATGATGGGTGATGGGAGCCTACCGAGCCAACCGAGGCAAGGAAACCTCTCTGTAAGGACAGACACTTTGAGACGAGAAGCAAGTACAGGGAGTGAACATTTAATTAACAACGAACATGAAACAGGACAGGACAGCGTCTGGACATGAAAACATAACGATATTAATGCTGACACAGGGAACAAACTGAGGAGCAGACAGATATACAGGGGCAATCAACAAAGTAATGGAGTCCAGGTGAGTCCAATATTGCGCAGATGCGCGTAATGATGGTGACAGGTGTGCGTAATGAAGGGTAGCCTGGCTTTTCGCCTGGGGAACCTGACAGGCTGGTAGAGGCATGGGCGCTGGACTAGCTGGCTGAGGTGAAGAAGCCATACGACCCGGCTGAGCTCTAGGAGTCTGACGAGCTGGCTGAGCCGTGGGAGTCCGATGTTCCGGCTGAGGCGTGAAAGCCTGACAATCCCACTGAGGCGTGAGAGCCTGACGAGCCGGCTGAGGTATGGGAGCCTGATGGGCCCGCTAAGACATGATGGGTGATGGGAGCCTACCGAGCCAACCGAGGCAAGGAAACCTCTCTGTAAGGACAGACACTTTGAGACGAGAAGCAAGTACAGGGAGTGAACATTTAATTAACAACGAACATGAAACAGGACAGGACAGCGTCTGGACATGAAAACATAACGATATTAATGCTGACACAGGGAACAAACTGAGGAGCAGACAGATATACAGGGGCAATCAACAAAGTAATGGAGTCCAGGTGAGTCCAATATTGCGCAGATGCGCGTAATGATGGTGACAGGTGTGCGTAATGAAGGGTAGCCTGGCTTTCCGCCTGGGGAACCTGACAGGCTGGTAGAGGCATGGGCGCTGGACTAGCTGGCTGAGGTGAAGAAGCCATACGACCCGGCTGAGCTCTAGGAGTCTGACGAGCTGGCTGAGCCGTGGGAGTCCGATGTTCCGGCTGAGGCGTGAAAGCCTGACAATCCCACTGAGGCGTGAGAGCCTGACGAGCCGGCTGAGGTATGGGAGCCTGATGGGCCCGCTAAGACATGATGGGTGATGGGAGCCTACCGAGCCAACCGAGGCAAGGAAACCTCTCTGTAAGGACAGACACTTTGAGACGAGAAGCAAGTACAGGGAGTGAACATTTAATTAACAACGGACATGAAACAGGACAGGACAGCGTCTGGACATGAAAACATAACGATATTAATGCTGACACAGGGAACAAACTGAGGAGCAGACAGATATACAGGGGCAATCAACAAAGTAATGGAGTCCAGGTGAGTCCAATATTGCGCAGATGCGCGTAATGATGGTGACAGGTGTGCGTAATGAAGGGTAGCCTGGCTTTCCGCCTGGGGAACCTGACAGGCTGGTAGAGGCATGGGCGCTGGACTAGCTGGCTGAGGTGAAGAAGCCATACGACCCGGCTGAGCTCTAGGAGTCTGACGAGCTGGCTGAGCCGTGGGAGTCCGATGTTCCGGCTGAGGCGTGAAAGCCTGACAATCCCACTGAGGCGTGAGAGCCTGACGAGCCGGCTGAGGTATGGGAGCCTGATGGGCCCGCTAAGACATGATGGGTGATGGGAGCCTACCGAGCCAACCGAGGCAAGGAAACCTCTCTGTAAGGACAGACACTTTGAGACGAGAAGCAAGTACAGGGAGTGAACATTTAATTAACAACGGACATGAAACAGGACAGGACAGCGTCTGGACATGAAAACATAACGATATTAATGCTGACACAGGGAACAAACTGAGGAGCAGACAGATCTAGAGGGGCAATCAACAAAGTAATGGAGTCCAGGTGAGTCCAATATTGCGCAGATGTGCGGAATGATGGTGACTGGTGTGCATATTGATGGGTAACTCACCAGCACTGTAGTACTCACGCTGCTAAATCACTAGACCACTGTTACTCAAACTTCCGGGATGCATACAAGCCCCCCCCCCCCCCCCCCGCCCTCCTTTTGGCAAATCTGACCACGACTCCATTCCCATAGGCAGAAACTCAAACAGGAAGTACCCGTGATAAGGACTATTCAACGCTGGTCTGACCAATTGGAATCCACGCTTCAAGATTGTTTTGATCACAAGGACTGGGATATGTTCCAGTTTGCTATTGAGAATAATATTGACGAATTCACTGAAACGATAACTGAGTTTATCCGGAAGCGTATAGGACTATTCAAACCTACCCTAACCAGAAATCGTGGATAGATGGCAGCATTCGCGCAAAACTGAAAGTGCGAACCACCGCATTTCAGGTGACTGGGAATATGGAAGAATAAAAACAGAGTAGTCATTCCCTCCGCAAGGCAATCAAACAGGCAAAACGTCAGTATAGAGACAAAGTGGAGTCGCAAGTCAACGGCTCAGTCATGAGACGTTTGTGGCAGGGTCTACAGACAATCACGGACTACAAAAGGAAAACCAGCCACGTCGCGTACACCAACGTCTTGCTTCCGGACAAGCTTAACACGATCTTTGCCCGCTTCGAGGATAACACAGTGACACCGAAGCGACCCGCTACCAAGGACTGTGGGATCTCCTTCTCTGTCGTCGAAGTGAGTAAGACATTTAACCTTCTCATATGTGAGTTCCAAATATCTCTAACGGTTGCCCTAGCGTGGGTTTTTAATGCACGTGATGTTAGAATGTTCTCTCCATTCCAGAATGTTATTGTTACGCAACAGTACATTTAATCCGCGCTGCCCTCAAACCAAGGCACGCAGCCTGTTTTTATTTATAGGCTGTTTTCAATTTGAAATGATTTTCTAACAAGTTTTTATTTTCTAAGAACAGTTTGAATTGAGGTGTGTTCCGCCACCTTATTCATTCACATTAAATTACTCCTTTTTACTTGACTTTTGTAGACATTTCTGACCCGGACAAAATTTCCCAAGCACTTCCCAATTTTTTGTGCAGTTGAAGTCTGCAGACATTTGTGCATCTCCTGTCAGTACAGGATCTGGTAACAACATTTCTTATTTTGTGTTTCACATTTCACTAATTGTGGTTGTCACCCATTTAGCGAGTTTCCCCCTCACTCCTGGCTCCATCTTCTCCTGTAGCTCCAAGACATAGCGATTGGTCTCCTCTACTGTCTCCCACTAGCTCTTCTGTCAGAAACAACTTGAAGCACTCTGCCTCAGATGGAAATGGCAAGGGGCGTTGCACTCCAGAATGGGACTCATCAAAACAAACAGCAGTGCCAGGAGGGGTGAAATGGCTGGCGGCCTTCCAGCTACCACAGAACTCTTGTACTTCATCCTGTCACGGCCGTCGTAGGGAGGAGACCAAGGCGCAGCGTGATAAGCGTACATTCTTCTTTATTTAAAGAATGAACACTGAACAAAACAAACAAAACAAACCGTGAAGCTAATATGGCTAGTGCAGACAGTCAAATAAACATAGAATAAGTACCCACAAATACCCAAGGGAAAATGGCAACCTAAATATGGTCCCCAATCAGAGACAACGATAAACAGCTGCCTCTGATTGGGAACCATAATCAGGCCACCATAGACATACAAATACCTAGACCTACTAAACCCCTAGACTTACAAAAACCCTAGACAATACAAAACAAGCATACCCACCCTCGTCACACCCTGACCTAACCAAAATAATAAAGAAAACATAGATAACTAAGGTCAGGGCGTGACACATCCACTGTCGGTCTGCCTCCATCACCACCAGCATCTTCAAAGGGACCTAGGACTTCGTCAGTGGACAAGGAGTCCTCAGATTCAGGATTCTCAATGGCTACAAGGTTGGGGGGCAGCTCCTCACTGTCACTGTCATAATCTGATTCCTGACTATCATACTCATTGTCAGAATTTTAAAAATCTCCAGAATTTCCGCATTTGTGAGTTGTCTCCTTTTGAAAGACATTGCTAATGCTACAGCTTATCTCGCTAGCTACATACATAAACAACAACACTGAATGGCTCAGAGTGGGAGTGAGAGGTTACGTGATTGACTGCCAGCACGCACAACTTGTATCAATAAATCACAATCAGAAAATGTTTTGTGTGGTAATTATTTATATATTTACTGTTTTATTCACATGTTTTCAAGTACTATTGACAAATCATGCATTCCAATTCTTGCATAGATTGTAATGGGCACATATGTGTGTAAAATACTTTTTTGAAGGTTGTACTGATTATGATGAGCTAAGCTAATTCCAGCTATGTGTGGAGCTATGTTTGTTGACATACAATGCATTCTGGGTGTCACGTAATTGTCTGTCGGACCAAAGATGTTACAACAAAATGAGATGAGTAAGGGTTCACAAATTTTTTGAGAACTTCCGGAAGTGAATGGTGGGATGTGAACAATGGTAGACGACACGCACCCTTCAACATGTATACAATAAACAGACTAAACTCATCTTGGCTTCTATTATTATCTTTGGTTTCTGTGAGAAAAAAAGCATGGCAGCGCACAGAAACTATCCATCGTCGGATTACTTTCGATTTCTAGAAAGTGTTTTATTCAGTTATTTCGATCAATGGTGAGCTCACCCGTGATGTGATTAATTATAATAGTAATTGCTATTAGCTAATTCATATTGCCGTTTATGTCAGCTGAGAGTTATAAAAATATGACCGCTTGTGTTATGTCAGTCTTTCCTCAGTTAGCGCTAGGACAAATGTAGCCCACATTTTTTCGGTTTGGATGATTGTGTTAAGCTGTGTTATGTGTGTTATGCTGATACTAATGTGAATGTCTGAACATTGCATCCAAAAATAAACTGCTCACATTCTGGACATAACTTTGTAAGGACTATGTTGGTGCAAAATGTCAATGAAAAAACAGTGGCCTGCTCAAATGCTGATTGTTGCATCACTCGAAACTGGCCGTTCTAAATAAGCATTCTAAATAAGTGTTCTAATCACACCGGTTTGATCGTAGCTACAGGGACCACGTGTGAAAAGGTTAAACATGATAACCCTCGCAAGGTTGCAGGTCCAGACGGCGTCCCAGGCCACGTCCTCAGAGCATGCGCAGACCAGCTGGCTGGTGTGTTTACGGACATATTCAATCAACCCTTATCCCAGTCTGCTGTTCCCACATGCTTCAAGAGGGCCACCACTTTGAGAGAGTAGTCAAGGACCATATCACCTCCACCCTACCTGACACTCTAGACCCACTCCAATTTGCTTACCGCCCCAATAGGTCCACAGACGACGCAATCGCAATCACACTGCACACTGCCCTAACCCATCTGGACAAGAGGAATACCTGTGTGAGAATGCTGTTCATCGATTATAGCTCAGCATTTAACACCATTGTACCCTCCAAACTCATCATTAAGCTGGGTCTCGACCCCGCCCTGTGCAACTGGGTCCTGGACTTCCTGACGGGACGCCCCCAGGTGTTGAGGGTAGGTCACAACACCCTGCTGATCCTCAACACTGGGGCCCCACAAGGGTGCGTTCTCAGCCCTCTCCTGTACTCCCTGTTCACCCATGACTGCGTGGCCATGCACGCCTCCAACTCAATCATCAAGTTTGCAGATGACACTACAGTGGTAGGCTTGATTACCAACAATGACGAGACGCCCTACAGGGAGGAGGTGAGGACCCTCGGAGTGTGGTGTCAGGAAAATAACCTCACACTCAATGTCAACAAAATAAAGGAGATGATCGTGGACTTCAGGAAACAGCAGAGGGAGCAGCCCCCTATCCACATCGACGGGACAGTAGTAAAGAGGGTGGAAAGTTTTAAAGTTCCTCAGTGTACACATCATGGACAAACTGAATTGGTCCACCCACACAGACAGCGTGGTGAAGAAGGTGCAGCAGCGCCTCTTCAACCTCAGAAGGCTGTCACGAAAAACACTCAAACTTTTACAATCGAGAGCATCTTGTCGGGCTGTATCACCGCCTGGTACGGCAACTGCTCCGCCCATAACTGGAAGGCTCTCCAGAGGGTAGTGAGGTCTGCACAACGCATCACTGGGGGTAAACTACCTGCCCTCCAGGACACCTACACCACCCGATGTCACAGGAAGGCCAAAAAGATCATCAAGGACAACAACCACCCGAGCCACTGCCTGTTCACCCCGCTATCATCCAGAAGGCAAGGTCAGTACAGGTGCATCAAAGCGGGGACCGAGAGACTGAAAAACAGCTTCTATCTCAAGGCCATCAGACTGTTAAACAGCCATCACTAACATTGAGTGGATGCTGCCAACATACTGACTCAACTCCAGCCACTTTAATAATGGAATAATGTATGTAATAAATGTATCACTAGCCACTTTAAACAATGCCACTAATGTTTACATACCCTACATTACTCATCTCATATGTATATACTGTACTCTATAACATCTACTGCATCTTGCCTATGCCGTTCGGCCATCACTCATTCATATATTTTCATGTACATAATCTTATTAATGCCTTTACACTTGTGTGTATAAGGTAGTTGTTGTGAAATTGTTAGGTTATAATACTTGTTAGATATTAATGCATGGTCGGAACTAGAAGCACAAGCATTTCGCTACACTCGCATTAACTTCTGCTAACCATGTGTATGTGACAAATACAATTTGATTTGATTTGGTCACACGAGACATGAACGCGGTGCCCTGGTCCATCAGGATTTCCCACGGAATACCCACCCGGCTAAATAAATGGAAGAGCTCCCGTGCGATACCTTTTGCTGCCGCCGTGCATAGCGGGATTGCCTCAGGATTCCGGGTGGCGTAATCCATGATTACCAGGATGTATTGGTGTTCCCTCGCGGTCTTCACCAACGGACCCACCAGATCCATTGCCTCCCGCTCGAATGGCACTCCTATAATGGGCAACGGAACCAAAGGGCTTCGATACTGCACCCCCAGAGCTGTGATCTGGCACTCCATGCAACTAAGGCAGTAGTCCTCCACAGTGCGCTTGACTCCGGGCCAGTGGAACCGGTTCCCGAGCCGCTCCCTGGTTCTCTCCATCCCCAGGTGTGCCCCAAGCAGGTGGGTGTGGGCAAGCTGCAACACAGTCCTAACATACTGGCTGGGTATGAGTAACAAGTATTTTGTCTCCCCATTATGCTTTACTACCTGATACAATAAATTATGCTTGATTGCGAAGTGGGGGCAGCGCCAATCACTTATCCCAGGTAACAGTACGCCATCCACCGCAATCACCTGGCCCCTAGCAATCTGGAGATTTGGGTCTTCTAATTGGGCCGTCCCGAACTGACCCGTGAGGATTCCCGTGCTCCAGAAAGGGGAGCCCGAGGTCTTCCTCGCACGGTGGCTCGCTTGCCGGAGCGGGGTCGTCTCCCTTCCGGGTCCGACTCGGGCCCAGTGGACACCTCTTGTGGCGGGGGTTGGGTTACACAGGCCACCGTCTTTTTCCTTTTCATCCTACCTCCCGTGCTCGCCTCCCCAGGTCCCTCCTCCACAGTGCCTAGAAGAGGAGGGCAGTCTCGACCGGGTAGGTTACGGATAGGTTAGGAACAGCTCCCACGCGCATCTGGCACTCCCCCATTGGGGTGGTTATCCTCACGAGCACCGTTGGGTACCTCTTTGTGTCCCCGTGTACACAGGACACTGTCACCTCCTCGTCCCCCGGTTCCTCCTTCCCCTCTCGTGTGAGCCACTGTGGGTGGGCCAGGGTCACCATGCTGCCAGAGTTCAGCAGAGCGCAAGTGTCGATGCCATCGATTCGTACCGGAACCATCGGAGGGGCTGTCACGGTGTGCACCCAACAGGAGGTGAAGGTAACTCGCCATCCGGGTTATCCCAGAGCTGGGGGGTGTGGAGGGCATGGCCTCCTCCCGGCCGGGACAGCTCCACGCGAGGTGCCTGGGCTCACCCCACTCATAGCAGCGTCTCTGATCGGAGTCCAGCAGCCGCCGGCGTCGTCGGTTTGGGTCACTCTCCCGTTTCACAGCCTCGGCTGGTTCCGTCCGGGCCCCCTTCAGCTCCTCGCCTCTCTTTGTGTTGGTTGCCCCCCTCGCCGCGTCTCCTCTTTCAGCTCGGGCCCCTCTCAGCAGGTCCTGGGTGTTCTGGTGAATTTCCACCGCTGTCAGCAATTCCTCCAGGCTATGGAGGTTCTGCATGCTCACCGTCTTCTTCATCTCATAGGCCAGGGCCCAAAGGTATTTATCCAGGATGAGTTTGTAGAGCATCGGGAGGGACGGTACTTCCGTCAGTAGCCAGCCCATGGTCAGCCGCACCAGGTCGCTCATCTGCGCACGGGGGGACAGGGTGGGGTCAAAGGCCCAGTCGTGGACCAGTTGTGCACGGCATGTGAGATTGAACCCATAACAGCTTAGTATCTCCCGTTTGTGTCCCTCATAATTCGCGGCCTGGTCAGTGTTCAATTCAAAATAGGCCTTCTGGGCCTTCCCAGAGAGGTAGTGTGCCAACAGGCTGGCCCACTGGGGCTTGGGCCACCCTTCCCGCTTTGCCGTCCTCTCGAAGGTGCACAGATACAACTCCACGTCATCTTCCTCCCTTATCAGTTCTTGGTTCAGTTTCGGCCCAGACTCCTGAGCCATCCCAAACTTCAACTGGGCTACCTCCGCTACCAGTCTGCGGTTTTGTTGGTGCTGCTCCTCCAGCGCTTGCTCCTGGAGAGCCTGTTGCTTCTGCTGGCTGAGGATGAACTGAGCCACTAGCTCCTCCATGGTAATCTCTGCACACTCGACCCCACGGCAGCAAAATCTACTTGTTGCCCGCATTCTCCACCATATGTGGTAAACCGTGGGGTGTTGGGTTGAGCGTGCAGAGATTGACACAGAGACAGGGAGGCTTTAGTTCGCAAAAACAACATTACTAAGACAGAAAATAAATATATCAAAGAAATAACTTAGGTTTTGCTCAGTCTTTCTTCTTTCTTAACTGGTGTTCGTCTCTCTCCCTGCGGTGTGCCATTGTGCTCCTTTTATTTAGACTCCATGGCTGGTTGGCACTTTCCTCTAAATACCTCCACTTAGAGCTGTCCGTGTCGGGGTGCCCAGCTCCCGTATTCCCAGCAGAGGGAGCCAGCGTCGCCTCACGTACCTCCCTTCTATTATCATCCCCCGGGGTAGACCTCCTGGGATACCACAACATGTGCATCAAAGCTGGGACCAAGAGATTGAAAAACAGCTTCTATCGCAAGTCCATCAGACAGTTAAATAGCCATCACTAGCACTGCCTATATACACAGACTTGAAGTCATTCTCCACTTTAATAAATGGCACACTAGGCACTTTAGCATGTTTTGGGGATATGATCTTTGTGCCTCTAACTTTCTCACTCATTATTATTTGAGATTAATTCATAATTATCCGTAATCATGGTAGCATCCACATTAATGTAGGACTAGAAGTGTTTATAAAAGTGACTCCAATGGCACAATCTATTGGGCACAACATAACCCGAAACACAACCAAAACAACTGCAAATGCATTCAACAAGTTTGTAGAGTCACAAGCTTGATGTATTCATTGCGTGCTACAAATATGGGACCAAATAATAATCTTTGACTACTGTAACTCACTATAAAGCCCCGTTTCCACTGGCACTTTTAATTGGGGCCAAATTCAAGCTTGCTCGAATGGAATTCTCAAACGCAAGCTGGGTTGAGGGAAACATGGGCCAGGGCAGCCCAGATTCACAACTGGTGCCAGCTTGATTAGGATTCGGGCTGGTGACGCCATTACTATGCAACCACCAAGATGATCACTGCTGGATGCTAACACGTTTAGCTAGCTCGTCTCAGCTTGTTTCTGTTAGCTAGCACATGGACAAGCAGTACTGCAGTATTGAGACATGACACAAATTACCACCATAGCTGGATACTTCATTCATTTTTGCACTACATAAACTTTTATGAGAACAATCAGCCCTCAAATGCTAGCTAGCAAATCAGAGTTGAAAAAAATAGCTAGCTAGCTAACATGAACTAGCAGGAATTTTAGCTGGCCGAGTCATATTGAAAGCTAGCTAGCTAGCTAGCTACATCATATCAAACCTGTCACATAGTTTGCTTGGTTAGCTAATAGTCAATGCCATAGCAAGAAATATATAAATTAAAATAGCTAGCTTAACGCTAACCATTTAGCTAGCTAGCTAATGACAGCAAGCTAAATACATGGCTCTGAGTCTGGCTGGCACTGGCAGGAGTATGGGTTAATGTAAGTTACAGCATAGTGAGGGTGAATTAAATTATTCAAATATCTTTCTAGCAAGCTAGAAACATTAGCAAGCCAGCTGCTGTCACATATTGGCTATCGAGCATCATGACATCGTTTCTAATTCTGGAGGCTGTTGAAACGCAATTTCAGCTGGACTTCAAAGTGCCAATGGGAACGGGGCTTAAATGAATTTGTCCAAATACTTATGACACCTTCAAAATGGGGGGACTAGACACAAAGTGCTTTCATTTCTAACTGGTAAAACAGATATGTAAGAAAATACCCTCAAATAAAAGGTGACATTCTGTACTGCCGCCTCATGATATCCAATCCAAATTGTTGAAGTATAGAGCCAAATGAAATGTTTTAGAGTCACTGTCCAAATAAATACAGAGGGGAATGTATATAACTTATCCCAGTTCAAGGGTTGTGCTACTTTTGAGCTTTCCTCAGCCAAACCCATGCCCCAAAAAGGGCCCCAAAAAATCTCTAAACCAATTTAATTTCAGCTTCATGACACGCAACTGTCACAGCTCAAGTATCAAAACACAGGGATCAAGTTACAGCATTACGCAGAACACCAAATTACAAGGAGAGAGTAGAGAGGGAAGTTGAGTTGAAAGCACAGGTCTTCTTTTCAATACGTGGAGGGAAATAGTCTTCAGAAGAGTAGAGAATACGTTCATTACAGACCCACTAACTGGCTGACGATTGGACAGAGGATCCACCGCAGTCATCCCGCTTGCTTTGAACCTTTGAGTATTCATCTCTGACTCATGCTCGCCAAGATAGGGAGAGATAGAAGAGAGGGAGAGATGAGTGAGACAGACAGAAAGAGAGGGAGATACATTCACTTCACCCTGTCCCTCATTGTAAGTTGACTTGCGTTAATGAATACAGCGGAGTACAATCACGGCAGGTTAGTGGCGGGCAGCCATTCTTTGAGGCTGGTTTCATTTCTTTAACGAAAGTGTCAGGAGAAGCTCCTTTTACTTCCTCATTCTCACTTGCTCTCTCTCACTCTCTGTGCAGTGAGTGGGAAGTGTATTATCTCAACCAAGTGATATGACAGAATCTTCCCTTCAATGTAAGTGTGTCGTGAGGGCAATGGCATGACTCAGGGTAAGCCCGATAATGTGATTCCCCCTAAGGTTAAAATGCACCTTGTTCACCGCAGTCTGAAAACAATTAAGATCTCCATCTTTGGTGCTCATCCTTGTACTGAACAGCTGAAATGACTGCAGATAAAACTGTACATGATGAAGGAATAGAGATTCAGCATACACACGTAGGTAGGAAAACACACACTAACCAGAAATGGAATGTTCGAATGATGTAGCTACAGTATTAAAGCATTACTCCGTTCCTTCCGTTCAACTGTTTAGCTCTGGACTACCTTTCTTCTGATCTAAGGTTTACCAAGAGACCAATACAAGCCTTGTTGTTTGACTGTCCCACTGCTTCACTGTATAGCATTGTTCATTATTAGCAATTATTAGTAATTAGTCATTTTTGATTGCTCACCTACCTCTGACATCCATTTGGTGTCAAGTACTAGTCCACATTTTCCTTTCTGCAGTCCTCTTCATAAAACACAGCCTGTTCCCACCACAACACTTGAAGCACAAAGGAAACAGAAGTGAATCAATGTCAATATAATTGCACTTCTGTATAATTACAACGTATTGGTGTTCATTCAGTCAAGCAATTTCAAATACAAATGTTTCTTTGTTAAAAGCTCAGGTGGTATCTAATTGGTCACATGAGTTCTATTTTTCAAAGAACCTCTTTAATGTAAAGTTCCCATATTTGGGGACCCTATTTGATTTTTTTGATTTTTTTTTAGTCTGGTATGTTTCAGAAAGCAGGTTTAACAAACTGAGTTTAAACCTGAACTCTGGGTTGACTAACTCTGAGCTGTGAAACTCAGAGTTTTCGGTTTCAGAACAGGTGATAACAATTAGTTTAATCAACTCTGAGTTAAGTTTACCCTGAGTAAAGCACGTGCATGAGGAGATAAAAGGCCCTCATCAATGGAACACAGATAACATTATTCATCATGGCAACAGGAGAAAAAAGGGCTCGAACCTCCTACTTCTCCCCAGTGGAGTTGGAAATATGAATGAATGCGTATGCAGAATATGAGTATATATATATATTTAAAAGCAATACAGTAGCAGCAGCAAAAGAACGTGACCTGGCGTGGCAGAAAATTGCTGACCGAGTGAGTATTAATTGGAAAAAAAGAAAAGTTTTATCTTGAGTGTTCCACTTATTCAACATTTCTATAGTGTGCGTGTATATATATATATTTATGAAGGTGCAACCCAACAGGCACAAAAAAAATGCATTTTTCAGCCTTCCCAACACTGCCAGTATTTAGTATTGTCTATTTGAAAGTAACATCTAAATGCCTTTATACATACAAGTCTCAAAATGTGTGCTTACTGGACATCCATTATAGCCAATAGAGGGCCGAAAAACAGGTGGGGGTCCACTCACAGAGGCTGAAGAGATGGCCCTCAGTCAAAGTTGCTGAAGGCATCTCTGAAGGAAGCTCATCTGACCCAACCAGGACACAAGGGCCTACATAACAGGTTAGTTATTCAAATGAATGATATATGTACTTTTGCCAGTGTTACCTCAGTGACCCAGTGTTACCTCAGTGACCCAGTGTTACCTCAGTGACCCAGTGTTACCTCAGTGACCCAGTGTTACCTCAGTGACCCAGTGTTACCTCAGTGACCCAGTGTTACCTCAGTGACCCAGTGTTACCTCAGTGACCCAGTGTTACCTCCGTGACCCAGTGTTACCTCAGTGACGCCCCCACCCATCCATCTTAGACACAACTTGGCACATTGATTTTCTTGTAGCGGTACAATTATTTGTAATTGACTGCTGTTACTTTTTCAGATTCTTAGTTGTCCTTCAGGCTTCATAATCTATTGTAAGATGACTTAGAGTTATATATTTAAAAACATTGTGATGTGGTCTGCATACTGTTGTAAGAACAAAAATTCTAATTAGGTGGGGCAATCTTCTGTGTAAAGTTATAACTTAACTGTCTAATCTTCATCTTCTACTAGTTACTGATAGTATAATCTGTCTGGCGGAGCCTTCTGCCATAACAGACCTCCATGCAGTCGTAAGTATTCTAAATACTTGACAGATTTTTCATAGTGGGTTAGAGTAGAACACCAAAATTGTTAATTTTCATTACTGGAGGATGATAAAGACACCTTGTCAGCTGCCACAGAGAGGGAAGATACAGAGAGGCACATTGAGGTTTACACCATAAAATTAACATCTAACAGTTGATGATAGTGTTGTACCATAATAAAACTTGCACCTTCTTTGTCTCTAACAGAGCATTGCTGGAAATTACAATGAGGAGGCGGGTCCATCCACCTCCACAGCACAACTTACCTCAGTAAGATGTTGTTCAGCATTGGCCCATGACTTACAATGAAACTAAGTAGACCTGGCACTGTGAAATTCAATGTCATTTATTTTTTGTTCCTATAGCTCCCCGTGAAACAGCTGTACAAGGTGTACTCAGAGAAACAAATTGAAAAATGTTATTTAGAAATTGATCACATAAGGCTGCAGATGCAAAAGATAAAAATAGAAATACATCAGTTAAAGGTGGGTGAGGTGCCCACAGGTGGATGATTTTACTTGTTTGAACAACATAAAAAAAATATGAACTACTGTACTGCATTTGTACTTTCAGGAAATAAAGGAAGGCATATTGTCTTTATTTGACACTGGGGAGGTGATGGGTCAATCAGAAATGATGGTAGCATATCGTGTGTCTGACTGCTCTTCCATCTCGTGCGCCAGCGGGGTGGTCTGGATCGTTATCAGGATCGTTCACTGGTTGAGTAGGACATTGTTCTCCTCTAATTGTGGCAATGTTGTGGAGAATCACACATGCCACAATAATGTCACATGCCCTTTCTGGGGTGACCCTGAGCCTACGAAGGTGCTGGAACGACTGGCTCGTGTCCTGCAGTGAGCCAAGTTACAATGTTGCTGCGGGCTGGGATCAGGATCAGGGTAAGGGGTCAGCAAATAGGGCTGGCAGGGGTACCCTCTGTCACCGAGCAGGCAACCATTGAACTCTCCTATGATAATGAGGATACAGTTTCAGTTGCAATAGGAGAAAACAAAATATTGATTATAATAGGATACAGCTATATATAAACTCACGATGGGCAAATCTAGCACTCAGTGTACACTCACAAAAAATGTGCGAGTCATGCACAGACTCAGGCCACTTTGCTTCCACGTTGCTGATCACGTGGGCTGCGTCACATATGATCTTCACAGTGCAGAACAGTAATTAGCTGTATTGTGAAGTATCTTTCATTTGGAAAGCTAAAGGCTACTATTTAGGCCTACCTGCACATTATGCTGTAGAAAGATTTCCTATTCACATAATCTCCCTCATTAACTGAAGGAGCTGTGATAGGAATATGAGTGCCATCTATGCAGCCAATCACACCTGGAAACCCTAAAATATGTCAAATTAACTGATTAGTGGTTCAAGTCTCAAAGCTTCATGCTAAATTAATGAATTATTGCTTAGACTGATACCTGCAATTCTGTGGAATTCTTCTTTGACGAGTCTTGTGGGTCTGTGACTTGGGAACACCACAAAGGTGTACAGTAAACGTTCCAGTGCAAGTGTCACATTTCTGACAGCTCGACAGAATATGCTCAGCATCACCAATGTTATATAGAAAACTCCCGTTGGCAAAAAACGAAGTGCAACACAAATAATTTGTTCCAAACTGAGAGCACGTCCACGATGTGTCACATGAACGATATGATGGCTGAGAATATTGTTCAGATGAATGATCGATTGTGCAGAAAAACGGAAACGCTCAAACAGATAATCATCAGGGAATGATAAAACATCCAGCGGGGTATGATCACCCTCTCCCGACAGATTTCTGTGGAGTATTTGTGCTTCAATATCAACTGGCTCTTCAAGAAAAGGACATGCCATGTCTGACACCTCCTTCAGTCTGCAGGCTTCAGCTAGAGGAGTATGTTGCCATAGTAACTGACTCAGAGTTCAGCTGAACTGGCTTTGTGAAACCGAAAACCCAGAGTTTCCTTCAACTCTGAGTCAACTAACTCTGAGTTTTCACTAAACCCGCTTTCTAAAACAGGGCCCTGTTCTCACACTGCAAGAGCAGGGTGTCTGCGGAAAGCTGAGTATCTTGGCTATTGATCAGTGCCTTCAAATCCTTGGTGTGAGTTACTATCATATATGGGCATACACATTTATAGGGGAAGGCTGAGCCAATGACCTCATTTCAAGATGGCTGCTACCTACATTCCGGTTAGAGTTGTAAAGCATATACGAAATAAACACGGAATACGTTGATAAACACCGAAAGCTGTGACTCTACAGATAATGAGGATATATTATTTGTCTGTCTGTGACCTACCGTTATTGATCACCAGCCACGAGTCAAAATGTTTATTTTTCTCCAAACTTCAAACATCTTATGAGGTAATCTTCGATATGGTCTGTGTTTGAGCTACATGAGGTGTGTGAAATAAATCATTAGGTTGGTAGGAACCAATCTAGCCTATTGCCAATGTTATCTGATGATGTATGACTTAATGGCAACATCGAATGTCCACCGAGTGACTATATCTTTGCGAATCAAAAATATAATGTTGCCTGCTTAGGCGCTGTAGGCATCCATTACACAGGGGATTGGCTACTATGGCACCTTGCCAGTCTTGTAGCCAATGAGATAAGCTTTCCAGGGATATGCATTTGACCTAGGTGGGACAAAGCAAGGCCTAGAACCTTTTATGTGTAATACGAACTATTGCCAACTGGATCAGAGACGAGACGACGCCCCCTGAGTACATTACAATGTAAACAGATTTCAAAGCTTTAATTTCATCGCTTTCACATAAAAGAAGGCTTCTCAAGGAGGAGAAAAACGAAGAATATCAAACAGGAACCTAAAAAGAAGGCAGCTATGAATAAGTATACCGACATAGAAGAATTCACAATAAGATCTGTAAGTCAATTATTTTCATGACTTTATATAGCTAATTTACTTTATGTATTTTGTTTTTTCTAAGTTGTCTGCTTTTTGTGCTTTGGATTTAGTTTATATAGGCCAATGTAACCATTGCTTTCTATGTTATATAATTCCAAAGTAGTTATTATCTATGTTTCATATTAGTTCACTGTTTGCTGTTCTAAGTTTCATCCTTGCAACGTTGGAGAGGCCTCTAAACTCTCATGGCCATTGTTTATTTGTGGTTTTCACCTCTGCCTTTGTCTCCAAAGTGTTACTGTTTGCATTGTGTGTGTGCTTCACACCTTCTATGTGAGTGACTGTACAGATAACGTTTAGGCTTGGTGTTTTTACTTTATAGTAATGTCGTTTTGTAAATTTAGTCAACTATAATTCTGTGTCTTACAATATGTCCCTTCATTTTATTCATCACAGAGTGGAGGATGCAGAGGATTAGGATGATGACATTTGGGAGCCACCCCTCCCCAGCAAGCGCCCCCGCCGATCAAGGTCTTCACCCCCCACTGCTGTGTCAATCACCCCATCTGATGGCTCTACATCCACCACTTGACAAAGACCCCACTCCCCTTCAAACACCCCCACTGCAGTTTCAATCACCCAGTCTGAAGTTCTACATCCACTACTCTGCAAAGACTCCACTCCTCTTCAACCACCCCCACTGCAGGCCCTGGGACCAGTCCCCTCTCTGCAAGTTCATCTGGAGGTGTGGGGGCAGGGAGGAGATCTGGGCCTCAACAGAGAAAGGGGAGAGAAAGAGGCAGTGGAAGCAGCACAACAGAGGGAGATGAAACTGAGGACAGGTGGCATACGGTTCTTCAATCAATCACATTTATGTTTAAAGCCCTTTGTAGATGATGAGGAGCCAGAACAAATGACCTGAAGGCCCACAGTTGGTTAGTGATGAAACATACACCCCCTTACAGCTGTTTCAGCCCTGTTTTACCACCTCTGTACTGGAAACACTAATTAGTTATACCAACACCTATGGGGACAAGAAGCAGCAGGAGGGAAGGAAGATGTCCTGGAAACCTGTCACCAACTACATTTCCTTGGTGATTTACATAGGACTGGTAAAGGTATCAAGACTAGTTGACAACTGGAGCAAGTCCCCAATCTATCGGTTCGAGTTCCCCACCTCCATCATGAGTGAAAACTGATTCTTGGCCATCAACCGTACTCTTCACATGAGTGACCCAAAAAAAGGATCAGGACAATGACCAGAAGAAGGGGACTGCATGGTATGATCGTCTTGCAAGAGTCAAACCCCTTTATAATGACATGGTGGAGGCATGCAAAACTTACTACCAGCCTGCTCAAAATCGATCTATAGATGAGCGCATGGTTGCCTCAAAGCCTCGAATTGGCTTGAAGCAATATGTGAAAAATAAGCACACCAAATGGGGCTACAAGCTCTTTGTGCTAGCCAATTCAGCCTCTGCCTACACGTGGAAATTTTTTCATCTATGAAGGCAAGGCGATCACACCCACTGGGAAGGGCCTTAGTTATGACTCTGGATGTCATAAGGTGAATGCACCGTACTCGATAAGCTATGCTAAATGACATGCAGCATGCCTTACTTGGCAGTGGGTATAAGCTCTTTGTGGACAATTTTTATACTAGTCCTGTGCTTTTCATAGACCTCTTGAAAAATAAAATAGCAGCTTTTGGGCCCATTCGTCCTAACAGAATCAGTGACAAGGGGGACCATAGGTTGGATCAGGACTAACAAGCTGATTTTTGTGAAATGGAAGGACACTGGAGAAGTAACCATGCTCACCACACAGCATAAGGCATTCAATAATGACCATAATTCAAGGAGGGTGAAAAATGCCAATGGGGCATGCGTGAGGAAGAATGTTTCTGTGAAGGACAACAATGCCAGCATGGCGGCGTCAACCTCTCTGATGCTCTGATAGGCTACTACCAAGTTCTCCACAAGACCAGGAAGTGGTATAAGATGTTTTTACCACTTTGTCGACATTGCTACAGTAAATGCTTTCATTCTCCACAAGCAGACGGCCAAAGCAAAAGGTCAAATCCCTCTCTTCCAGTTGGCTTTTCGAGATCAGCTGGTGTCAGAAATGGGGGCCCAAAACAACCTCCCAGCCATCACAAGACCCCCCACTCAAGGTGAGCGCCACTATCCAACGCACATGGCAAAAGACAAAAGGAAGAATTGCAAGCATTGCACAAAGCACAGCGGGGGAAAGGGTGAAATTCCAGACCTGTCTGAAATGCTAGTTCGCTTTTTGTTTCATGGCAGACTGCTTCAAAGACTATCACGACATGCACAAGCTATGTTGAAAGTGAAATCGAATCATCTACACCTGGGAGGTAAAATGAACACGAATGCCCTTTGTAAATAGTTCAGCTTATTTCTATTTTTGCACTTTTTTTTTGTGAAGGACACGTGTGTAACCAATTTTCTTTTTTTATGTACATATGTTGCTTTTATAAACAGTTAATTTGTATGTTGGACCAATTCATTGGATATGTCTAGGCTAAATGGTCAGGCACTTTGAGAGGTTGAAAAAACGCATAGATATGCCGTCTGTCCCCCGACACCACCACAATGTTTGAGAGAGGTTGGTGTTGTAGAAATTTAGTTTTTATGATGAACAATAACTTTTAGGCACATCCAGTGTGCAGAAACAGTGCAATTACCACCTTTGGACACTTTGAAGAGGTTGAAAGTACACTTGAATGTACGCTGGATACCCCAAAACACCACCGCAATGTTTGAATGAGGTTGATATGGTGTTTTTATACTGATCAAATGGCGTTTAGGGATTGCAAATATGTAGTAGCACTGGAATAATCTAATTTACAGACACATGCCACTTTGTAGAGGTTTAGGGACACTTGGAAGCATCCCGTGACCACACTTACTAAAACATCTGGCAATTTCTGGTTGTTAGGTCTATCAATCACATTTTTTTCTGGTATTGTTCACATATTGTGGAAGCCATATGATGTGTTTCCAGCTCTAGACATCAATAATTCACTTATAGCTTGTCAATGGACAAATAAAAAAACTGTTATTTTGTGTGTGCTTGATATTGTGAATCCTGAACTATGTAACTCTGATCTATCTTCTGATGACTTCCTTATAATTTCCCAGATGTTTTCTATCCAACTATACCACGTTTTTGCATGTCAGAATCATGTAATAATGCATGAATAGCAATTACTTTTGGGTATGTCCGTTTAGGTGGAAATCTACATTTTGCAATTACATTTAAGAGGTTGTAAAAGCTCAGGTGGTATCTAATTGGTCACTTGAGTTCTATTTTTCTGAGAAAGACTTTTATTTTATTGTAAAAAAAAGAAAGTCTTTACAAAGAATGTCTATTTTAGTGGCATTTACAGTGGATTCGGAAAGTATTCAGACCCCTTGACTTTTTCCACATTTTGTTACGTTACAGCCGTATTCTAAATTGGATTAAATAAAAATAATTCCTCATCAATCTGTACACAACACCACATAATGATAAAGCGAAAACAGGTTTTTAGAAATAATTGCAAATGTATAATTCATAAACAGATACCTTATTTACATAAGTATTTAGACAATTTGCTATGCATCTTGAAATTGTTGCATCCTGTTTCCATTGATCATCATTGAGATGTTTCTACAACTTGGAGTCCACCTGTGGTAAATTCAATTGATTGGACATGATTTGGAAAGGCACACACCTGTCTATATAAGGTCCCACAGTTGACAGTGCATGTCAGAGCAAAAACCAAGCCATGAGGTTGAAGGAATTGTCCATAGAGCTCCAAGACAGGATTGTGTTGATGCACAGATCTCGGAAAGGTACAAAAACATTTCTGAAGAATTGAAGGTCCCCAAGAACACAGTGGCCTCCATCATTCTTAAATGGAAGAAGTTAGGAACCACCAAAACTCTTCCTAGAGCTGGCCGCCTGGCCAAACTGAGCAATCAGGGGAGAAGGGCCTTGGTCAGAGAGGTGACCAGGAACCCGATGGTCAATCTGACAGAGCTCCAGAGTTCTTCTGTGGAGATGGGAGAACCTTCCAGATGGACAAATATCTCTGCAGTACTCCACCAATGAGCCCTTTTATTGTAGAGTAGCCAGACAGAAGCCACTCCTCAGGAAAAGGCAGCCCGCTTGGCAACGTTGCCTTTAAATGTCAATCATGCTGTAATGTTGAACTTCTGCAATATGGGTTGAATAGAGCCTTAAGTTCCCTGTCAACATTTTCTTCAACATCATCGTTTAAAAAGCAATGTGTGAAGCACACCGATAAAACCTGCTTCATAAATGAAGTATCTAGCTCTTCTCCTTCAGACCCTCTAGCCTTTTATTCATACAGATACACACAATAACTCCCTTCTTCCTGTATAATCTCTACTATTTTAGATGGACTATGGAAGAGTCAGTTTAGATACCCTCTCCCTACCCCTTCCAATTCCTGTGTGATTTACAATGGCCCTTCACCCCTGTCATTATGAACATGCAGCTAGCCGCTCCACAGCCTCCCCCTATGGTCCCTGTGTAATGAAAATATAATGATCTACATCTAACACATCGTATTTCAACACGTTGTCCCTAATGGGTTTAAATGGGGGAGTTTGACAGAGCAAGACCCCTATTTCATAGGCTAACATCTGCAACCCAAAGTTTGACAATGGATTGATTTCGCGGCTGGTTAGAGGGATTATGACAATGTTCGGGAGACTGACAGAGCAAGACCACTATTTCATTAGCTAACATCTGCAACCCAAAGTTCGGCAATGGATTGATTTTGCGGCTGGTTAGAGGGATTATGCCAATGTTCTGTAAATAAATGGCATGCAGGGAGATGGTTCTCTTTTATCACGTCTACACATCATATGTAAATACGGGAACCGTAGAGAAGCGAATGATAGCACCTATTATGTTGGGCAACTGATGATGATTCATATAAAAGCTACCAGAGGTAGTATTGACTGTAACCCTGATTTCACAGTACTGAATCTGGCTTCATTGATACTGTAGTGTAGGAACTGAACATACTGTCAACAGTAGTACCTAACAATTTAGATTTAGAAAGGCCATATGAAGTACGTGCATTGTCATGTTAAACGGCCTGGAGAAAAGATTGACAACGAGATCAATATTTACATATTGACTTACCTAAGTTACACAGTTACACATCGATGACAGAGAATAAAAGTTTGTGTAGAAGACCCGGCTAATCTGTTTCCTCCGTTAACTTCAAAGTCAGGATTCAGATCCCTTTATTTGATTTTCAACAGTGTGTAATTATTGTAATGATCTTGGCAGACAAATCCTAATTGCACACAATGTTTATGATCAGCAGGAAGTGAGAGCAAGGCATCTGCTATCCTTGATCAGCACACTTCATTAGGCTAGAGAGTAAAATGTTCTGCTGCAGTAAAAAGTGGTAACACTGCGCAGCACTGCTGAAATAAATACCGTCATGCTGCTGAGAAAGCAGGCCTTATTAACTACCGATTATGAATGCAGTATATAATCGCAGGATTGTGTGTGCTTGCAAAAGAAAGAGTGACTGTGAGTCTACCCATGTGTGTGTTAGCTTGCAAGAGAGAAAGACCATGACTGTGGGTACACTGTGTGTGTGTGTGTTTGTCTGTGTTCACATGCTTGTGCATGTGTGTACGTGCGTGTCCACACGTTATAGACAGAGAGCAATTGTGGTTAAATAACTCCATCCATTGGGCATGTGAAGCTGTCAGGTGATTGTGTGGAGGCCAGGTCATCTGATGCAGCAATCCATCACTCTCCTTCTTGGTCAAATAGCCCTTACACAACCTGGAGGTGTGATGGGTATTTGTACTGTTGAAAAACAAATGATAGTCCCACTAAGCACAAACCAGATGGGATGGCGTATCGCTGCAGAATGCCTTGAATTCTAAATAAATCACTGACAGTGTCACCAGCAAATCACCCCCACACCATCACACCTACTCCACCATCACACCTACTCCTCCATTCACCTATTCTGCGTCTCACAAAGACACAAAATCTAAAATTTGGACTCATCAGACCAAAGGACAGATTTTCACCGGTCTAATGTCAATTGCTCGTGTTTCTTGGCCCAAGCAAGTCTCTTATTATTATTGGTGTCCTTTAGTAATGGTTTCTTTGCAGAAATTCAACCATGAAGGCCTGATTCACGCAGTCCCCTCTGAACAGTTGATGTTGAGATGTCTATGTTACTTGAACTCTGTGAAGCATTTATTTGCGCTGCAATTTCTGTGGCTAGTAACTCTAATGAACTTATCCTCTGCATCAGAGGTAACTCTGATGCAGAGGTAACTTCCTTTCCTGTGGCGGTCCTCATGAGAGCCAGTTTTATCATCGCGCTTGATGGTTTTTGTGACTGCACTATTTTCCACGTTGACTGACCTTCATGTCTTAAAGTAATGATGGACTGTCTTTTCTCTTTGCTTATTTGAGCTGTTATTGCCATAAATGGAAGTGGTCTTTTACCAAATAGGGATATCTTCTGTATACCACCCCTACCTTGTCACAAACTACTGATTGACTCAAAGGCATAATTTGTGGAATTTCTTTCCTTCTTTAACTTTTAACAAGGCACACCTGTTAATTGAAATGCATTCATGGTGACTACCTCATGAAGCTGGTTGAGAGAATCAAATCGAATTTCAAATCAAATGTATTTATATAGCCCTTCGTACATCAGCTGATATCTCAAAGTGCTGTACAGAAACACAGCCTAAAACCCCAAACAGCAAGCAATGCAGGTGTAGAAGCACGGTGGCTAGGAAAAACTCCCTAGGCTATGAGGGGTGGCCAGTCCTCTTCTGGCTGTGCCAGGTGGAGATTATAACAGAACATGGCCAAGATGTTCAAATGTTGGTCAAATAATAATAATCACAGTAGTTGTCGAGGGTGCAGCACCTCAGGAGAAAATGTCAGTTGGCTTTTCATAGCCGATCATTAAGAGTATCTCTACCGCTCCTGTGGTCTCTAGAGAGTTGGGGTCTGGGACAGGTAGCACGTCTAGTGAACTGATCAGGGTTCCATAGCAGCAGGCAGAACAGTTGAAACTGGAGCAGCAGCACGGCCAGGTGGACTGAGGACAGCAAGGAGTCATCATGCCAGGTAGTCCTGAGGCATGGTCCTAGGGCTCAGGTGCTCCGAGAGAGAGAAAGAAAGAGAGAAAAAGAGAATTAGAGAGAGCATACTTAAATTCACACAGGACACCGGATAAGACAGGAGAAGTACTCCAGATATAACAAGCTGACCCTAGCCCCCCGACACAAACTACTGCAGCATAAATACTGGAGGCTGAGACAGGAGGGGTCAGGAGACACTGTGGCCCCATCCGATGATACCCCCGGACAGGGCCAAACAGGAAGGATATAACCCCACCCACTTTGCCAAAGCACAGCCCCCACACCACCAGAGGGATACCTTCAACCACCAACTTACCATCCTGAGACAAGGCCGAGTATAGCCCACAAAGATCTCCGCCACGGCACAACCCAAGGGGGGGCGCCACCCCAGACATGAAGATCACGTCAGTGACTCAATCCACTCAAGTGACGCACCCCTCCTAGGGACGGCATGAAAGAGCACCAGTAAGCCAGTGACTCAGCCCCTGTAATAGGGTTAGAGGCAGAGAATCCCAGTGGAGAGAGGGAAACCGGCCAGGCAGAGACAGCAAGGGCGGTTCGTTGCTCCAGAGCCTTTCCGTTCACCTTCACACTCCTGGGCCAGACTACACTCAATCATATGACCCACTGAAGAGATGAGTCTTCAGTAAAGACTTAAAGAGTGTGCAAAGTTGTCATCAAGGCAAAGGGTGGTTACATTGAAGAATCTCAAATATAAAATATATTTGAGTTACTTTTTTGGTTACTACATGATTCCATATGCATTATTTCATAGTTTTGATGTCTTTACTATTATTCTACAAACTAGAAAATAGTGAAAATGAAGAAAAACCCTGCAATGAGTAGGTGTGTCCAAACTTTTGACTGGTACTGTATTTCAAGAGATCCCAAATCAACAGTTTCATAACAATTCTGATAAACTATTGATAAAATAAAGACAGAACAATACAAAACAGTGTTTTCTGGACTAGAGAGCCATAGGGTCTAGTCCAGTGGTCACTAACCGGTCGATCGGGAACGCACAGTAAAGTTGATACTGTGAGATTTCAAAACTTTTTAAAACCATGACTAGAGAGAGACAATACATACAGCAAAGAGCTGCTATTTTTATATGTAAGACCATGTTTAAGTTATTATTCAGCACAGTCAACACTTTGTTCAATAAGCCATAAAATGTGCATCCCTACTTCCACTCACGCTACAACAAGCACTGCAGCTGCAATGAATGAGTATAGGGAAGTGTTCCGATAAGCTTGCATATTTTTGAATATCAAGGAATATTTATTTTTCTTTGGTCATAGGAATACCAACATGAATTGGTGCTTGAGGCAGAAATAATGCAGTGCGGCTTGAGTTTCACCATCAACTGGAAGACTGTATACCCTTTTCTCAGCGGAGGGAGAGCAGAGGGACGCTCCCTCCCACCCCTCAGACTGACCATCAGATGCAGAAAGTGATCTTGACTCAGAAAAGGTTGGTGACCACCCGTCTAGTCTGTGTGACTATGTTGTAGTGCCATGCATCTAAATTCCCTATAAAACCAGTAGATGGTGAGGCCTCATTTCTACCAATGCTTTCTTACATTTTGAGGGACTGCAAAGATGAGAAAACAACATGTTTTTTTGTTGTTGCAGTTTTCAGTAATAAGCGATAAAGGCAGAAAAGCTGAAAAACATGATTCCATCATGGTCCCTGACTCATTATGGCTCAGGAGTTCAACGGAGAGGAAGAACAAAGTTTCTAAAGTGGAAGTTAAGAAGGCTATGTTTTTCAGACGAATGGCTCTTTTTTTCAGGCTAATGTTATTTCTCCCCTTTTCATATTTTCTGATAATAAGTGGGCGGCCAAGACGCAGGAGGGCTCTAATGGCCAAGGTTCCCTTTAAGTGTTTGGCAGCGCTGACATTTTATAGAGCAACCCAGGGTGAAGTTAAAATCAGTCTCGAGCTGCACGCTGTTCTAAGAGTGCCAACACACTATCACAGAATATTGTGAAATGGTAACCCCTTCAAATTACAGCCCGTTAATTACAAGGTATTTACTCTGTAATTATGTGGTAAAAAAAGTAAATGCGCAGTAAGAAAACATGAATACGTAGGAACAATTTTATCTCACGTTTACATACTAGGAACGAAGCAAGTAGGAACTATATACTTCATTAGTAAATACAAATGTAAAAAATTACTATATAGGAAATTACAAAGAAGACAGTAAGTACGACCAGCTTTTTACTATGTTAATACATAGTCCGGATTTTAGAGTTCCTCTGTCCAGTGTCTGGGTTCTTTTACCCATCTTAATATTTTATTTTTATTGGCCAGTCTGAGAAATGGCTTTTTCTTTGCCTAGAAGGCCAGCATCCCGGAGTCGCCTCTTCACTGTTGACGTTGAGACTGGTGTTTTGCGGGTACTATTTAATGAAGCTGCCAGTTGAGTACTTGTGCGGCGTCTGTTTCTCAAACTAGATTCTCTAATGTACTTGTTCTCTTGCTCAGTTGTGCATCGGGGCCTCCCACTCCTCTTTCTATTCTGGTTAGAGCCAGTTTGCACTGTTCTGTGAAGGGAGTCGTACACAGCATTGTACGAGATCTTCAATTTCTTGGCAATTTCTCGCATGGAATAGCCGTCATTTCTCAGAACAAGAATAGACTGACGAGTTTTCGAAGACAGGTCTTTGTTTCTGGCCATTTTCAGCCTGTAATCATACTCACAAATGCTGATGCTCCAGATACTCAACGAGTCTAAAGAAGGCTAGTTTTATTGCTTATTTAATCAGCACGACAGCAATGAAATACAATGAAAACAAGGTCCTAGTGGACTAACAAAGGCATGACCATTTGGTTACGCAATGGAAAGGGGAAGGGTATGTAAGAAGAGGGAGAGACAAAGAGTCAACTTCTTATACATACATTTGGAAGCTACGCTCACGGGAATATGTATACTTTGTACATGAATGACCGCTCATTCGGAAAATAAATGCAGAATCATAAAACACGGGACGAGATGTTAAAACTGTCCATTGTGCCAATAGATGTTATGCACTCACATGAGATTTGCCGTGATGTTGACAGAGTGGCATGGGAGGTTTCTTTCTTAGACTGGGTTAAGATGTCAATTTTGGGACATGTCCTCAGTAGTGTGTCTTCGAATCAGTGGGTGTTTCGTCCTTTAATCACTAAACACCCTCATCAAAGGTGGCCAGCTAAAGGGTGATCAAGCCTTAGCTTGTGTCCCATGCCCAATTAAGATTTCCCATAGGACTATGCAAGGCAGGGGCGTCCTCTTCCCTGAGCCAGCCCTACAGCTGACCGCATACCTCATATGCCCTCCTCAAGTTGGAGGGATCTGAATTGGGTTCTCAGGTGGGGGTGGGGGGTGGGGGGTCATGAAGTTATAGCCCAGCAAGGGTCCTTCCGTTTGATCCAGATCCACTGGCTGCCTCTTTCAGCTGCTTGAGAAACTGCTCTGACGGTCTGACGCAGAGCCTGTCCATGGATTCCAAGTTCTTCCAGCAACCTGATGGTGGAAGAAGCCACGAATCCTCTGCATCCCACTTCAACTGGCCAGACTTTTGCATTCTAGCCACGCTGATTTGCGTCTGCTGCCAACTCTGTGTAACGCAGTTTCTTAAGCTCGTAGGCCTCTTCAACAGAGTTTTCCCACGGGACTGTGAGCTCTATGATGTACACAGCCTTTTGTGAAGGAGACCAGAGTACCATGTCTGGCCTAAGGTTGGTAGAAGCAATTTTAGGTGGAAAAATGAGTTGCTGGCCAATATCGACAAGCATCTTCCAGTCCCGGGCCATGGCTAGATGTCCAGTTTCTGGCTTCGTAGGAGGATGCTTCGGCTTATTCTGTCCCTCCCGGATGAATGTTGTTGTTTTGACGGGATTGCTTGTTTTTGGAGGTAATGAATTGTTGCACTCCTCTTGGTCTCAAGTGCTGCAGCCAGGCTCTTGAGGACCTGATTGTGCCTCCAGGTGTAGCGGCCTTGTGAGAGGCTGGTCTTGCAACCTGTCATTATATGCCTGAGAGTCGCTGGAGCTAGGCAGAGGGGGCAGGTCGGGTCCTCGCCATACCATTGATGTAGGTTTTTGGGTGATGGAAGCACATCATAAACAGCTCTTATGATGAAGCTGATGTTGCTTGCCTCCATTTGCCAAAGCTCACTCCAGTTGATCTTTCTCCTCTCCAGGCCTTCCCACCGCGTTCATTGCCCTTGTTTAGCAAGAGAGACAGCGTTTTCACTTCTTGCAGTCTCCTCCTGTCTGCACACCTCCTCGACCACCAGCTTCCTGCGTTCAGATGTTGTTGCCTTATGGAACGTTGGTTTGCTTGCTGCCAGGCCAAAGCCTCCTCTTCCATGCTGGATATTCCCCACAATGTCTTGGTGTCTCAGGGCTGATGTTGCTTGCTGCACAGCCTTGGATGATGTCCATTACCATCCAGTTTGTAGGGGAGGTGCAGCCTTGCTAATGGTCTGGTCTTTGGAGTCCTTCAATGTCATCTGAAGTCTTACTTTAGAGCACTTGTACTCCTCCGTTAGACTTGTGAGAGGTAGTTCAAGGACCCCTTTGCCATAGAGGCCGATGTTACTCAGGCATCGTGGGACACCCAGCCATTTCTTCACGTATGAGGTAATGGTTCGCTCCATCTTCTCCACTGTTGTTATTGGGACCTCATAGACGGTGATTGGCCACATTACCCAGGGGAGAAGTACAAAATGTAGGCACCAAAGCTTGAGCTTCCCAGGCAGTAGGGTCTTGTTGATGGTCTCAAGACCGTCGGCGATGTCCTGCCTTACTTGCTGCACTTGATCTTTATCCCGGAGGCTTTCGTTGTACCATCTACCCAGGCTCTTGACGGGTTGCTCAGACACCGTTGGTATCGGATCATCTCCAATGCAGAACCTCACATCTTTAAGCTGTCCCTTGACTATGGAGATGCTTCGTGATTTGCTTGGCTTGATTTTCATCCGGGCCCACTTGATGTTATCCTGCAGTTTTGCAAGTAGCCGCCTGGTGCATGCTGCAGTGGTGGTCAGTGTAGTCATGTCATCCATGTATGCTCGGATAGGTGGGAGACGGAGCCCTTCCTTAGTTCTCTCACCGCCGACCACCCATCTCAATGCCCTGATGATGACTTCCATGGCCATAGTGAAGGCCAGAGGTGAAATTGTACAGCCTGCCATTATGCCTACTTCCAAGCGCTGTCATGTTGTTGTGAAGTCAGGTGTTGTGAAACACAATTGCAGGTCTTGGAAATAGACATTTACCAGTGTAGTGATGGGTTCTGGTACGTGGAAAATGTTGAAGGATGCCCAGAGGAGTTCATAGGGAACTGAGCCAAAGGCATTGGCCAGGTCGAGGAAGATGACATAGAGGTCTCTCTTGTCCTTCTTAGCTGTTTGGATCTGGCGCCAAATCATACTAGTATGTTCCAGGCAACCAGAGAAACCAGGAATGCCTGCTTTCTGTACAGATGTATCAATGTACTTGTTCCTTTCCAGGTAAGTGGACAGCCTCTGTGCTATTATACTGAAAAAGATCTTCGACGTTGAGAAGGGAGATTGGTCGGAATTGACTGATGTCTGTCGCATCCTTCTCTTTCGGGATTAGCACACCACCAGCCCTTCGCCATGCCTTTTGTATTATTTCCTTCTGCCACACTATCCTCATGAGCCTCCAAAGAAAGCGTAGAACATCCGGGGCGTTCTTGTAGAGCTTGTATGATATTCCATTAGGCCCATGGGCCGAGGCCGCTACCGCTCTTCGGACAACGTTCTCTACTTCCTTCCATTTTGGAGGGTCAGTGTCCAGATTGAATTCTGGTGGTTGAATAGGTGGGATGTCTTGTGGGATGATTATCTGCTCATGCCTTTTCGTGTCCTGGTGGACCTTTTCCAGATGTTCTTCCAGTTCTGTCTTTGGAGTTTTTAGGATTCCGCACTTTCCCTTTGCGAAGAGGTCTTTGACAAAATAAAAGTTTTTTTTATAGAACCGTGTTTTTGAGTGTTCCTTCTTCCTACGAAGTTTCCTTAAGTTTTCCGCTCTTCGCAAGGTTGCCAGCCGACATTTGATGTCTGCTTGGAGTAGCATGAGACCTTCTCTCTCTGCATCAGAGGCCTTCTTCCACTGCATTCTCAGCTGCCTTCTCTCTCTGACAAGTATCTCGATATCTTGCTGCCTCCTAGATTTGGCTGGCGCGGGTGATGTCTTGCCACTTCTCCTTTCGTTTACTCCAAAGCGCTTTTCTCCGTAGTGGTAGATAATGTCTCCCATCCTTTCAAGCTTTTTCTCTGCTGTTCCTACCTGTTGTTCCAAGATTTTTGTCAGGTCATTGTTGATTGTTTCCCACTCTCTCTTTTCAACAGCTTTGGGCCACTTCACACTCGGTCTGTGCCCTTTGATCTTTTCCTCTTTTAGAGGTCTCTGTGGTTGGGTGAGTTCATCCACCAGCATTTCTGTGCTTGTGTTATCCTCCTCCGTTACAGGGGTGCTGATGCTCTGCGAACTTTGGTTTGCGTCCCGTCGCTGTGCTTCATTCGACTGATTTGACTGGCTGCTTCGATGTTATTCTCTCCCAACCACAGCTGCCCACCTGAAGTGTGTGTCCTGCTGCGGTTATGGTTGTCTCGTGCTGTGTTCCTACTCGTAGTCGTTTCTGTTCCTGGGTCCGTAGCCATGTGATCAGTCGTTGAGCCATCTTGCGCCCCAGCTCTCGCAGGCTCTAGGGGTATGTTCCTTTGTTGACTTTCAGTAGCACTTAGCGGGTGTCTCCAACATACTGAAGCAGCGCCGGAGACTGCCAACATGGGTAGCTAGCCCATGACAGCCCCAGTGGGGTCCATTCCCTCCGGTCAGCTGTCTCTCCAAGCTGTCACACAGACTTTCCTATGTTGTCAGCTGTCCTTTCACAGCAGTCACTGGACTGGTCCAGATAATCAGAATCATTAAACACGGGACGAGATGTTAAAACTGTTCATTGTGCCAATAGATGGTATGCACTCACAGGAGATTTGCCGTGATGTTGACAGAGTGGCATGGGAGGTAGGGTGGTGGCAGCCAGAGACGAATGATCACTGGGCCATCCCTTTGCCCTAGTAGAAGACCGCCCTAAATAGAACCATGAACCTCTCGTAGGAACCCAACTCTTCCTCTCCTCTCTCCCAGACGGCTGTAGACCACTCCATCGCCCGTCCAGTCAGTAGGGAAATGACTGTGGCAACCTTGGACCTCTCGGTGGTGGGGGCTCCAGTCTGATGGGCAATATGGAAGGAGCACTGGAGTAGGAAGCCACTGCATTTGGATGGAGTCCGGTCATACTTGTATGGGAGGGACAGCCGGGCATTACCTCCCTGGACGGACTGCTGGGTAGGCTTGGGGCTGGCTCGTTGGGACGGCTCAAGGTAAAAGGCCTTCTGCTAGTTGTTGGTGAATCCTCTCGGGGTGGTGTTGAGGCAGTGGAGGTCCTCATCCATAGCCACACCCATCTGCGCCAGCTGATCATGATGTTGATTGAGTAGGTGTCCCTGTTCACCGAACGTCTGGGAAATGTCTTATCTTCTGCTGCTTCCATAATTTGTGAGGCAGTATTCTGTCACATACAGTGGGGCAAAAAAGTATTTAGTCAGCCACCAATTGTGCAAGTTCTCCCACTTAAAAATATGAGAGAGGCCTGTAATTTTCATCATAGGTACACTTCAACTATGACAGACAAAATGAGAAAAAAAAATCCAGAAAATCACATTGTAGGATTTTTTTATGAATTTATTTGCAAATTATGGTGGAAAATAAGTATTTGGTCACCTACAAACAAGCAAGATTTCTGGCTCTCACAGATCTGTAACTTCTTCTTTAAGAGGCTCCTCTGTCCTCTACTCGTTACCTGTATTAATGGCACCTGTTTGAACTTGTTATCAGTATAAAAGACACCTGTCCACAACCTCAAACAGTCACACTCCAAACTCCACTATGGCCAAGACCAAAGAGCTGTCAAAGGACACCAGAAGCAAAATTGTAGACCTGCACCAGGCTGGGAAGACTGAATCTGCAATAGGTAAGCAGCTTGGTTTGAAGAAATCAACTGTGGGAGCAATTATTAGGAAATGGAAGACATACAAGACCACTGATAATCTCCCTCGATCTGGGGCTCCACGCAAGATCTCACCCCGTGGGGTCAAAATGATCACAAGAACGGTGAGCGAAAATCCCAGAACCACACGGGGGGACCTAGTGAATGACCTGCAGAGAGCTGGGACCAAAGTAACAAAGCCTACCATCAGTAACACACTACGCCGCCAGGGACTCAAATCCTGCAGTGCCAGACGTGTCCCCCTGCTTAAGCCAGTACATGTCCAGGCCCGTCTGAAGTTTGCTAGAGAGCATTTGGATGATCCAGAAGAAGATTGGGAGAATGTCATATGGTCAGATGAAACCAAAATAGAACTTTTTGGTAAAAACTCAACTCGTCGTGTTTGGAGGACAAAGAATGCTGAGTTGCATCCAAAGAACACCATACCTACTGTGAAGCATGGGGGTGGAAACATCATGCTTTGGGGCTGTTTTTCTGCAAAGGGATCAGGACGACTGATCCGTGTAAAGGAAAGAATGAATGGGGCCATGTATCGTGAGATTTTGAGTGAAAACCTCCTTCCATCAGCAAGGGCATTGAAGATGAAACGTGGCTGGGTCTTTCAGCATGACAATGATCCCAAACACACCGCCCGGGCAACGAAGGAGTGGCTTCGTAAGAAGCATTTCAAGGTCCTGGAGTGGCCTAGCCAGTCTCCAGATCTCAACCCCATAGAAAATCTTTGGAGGGAGTTGAAAGTCCGTGTTGCCCAGCAACAGCCCCAAAACATCACTGCTCTAGAGGAGATCTGCATGGAGGAATGGGCCAAAATACCAGCAACAGTGTGTGAAAACCTTGTGAAGACTTACAGAAAACGTTTGACCTCTGTCATTGCCAACAAAGGGTATATAGCAAAGTATTGAGATAAACTTTTGTTATTGACCAAATACTTATTTTCCACCATAATTTGCAAATAAATTCATAAAAAATCCTACAATGTGATTTTCTGGATTTTTTTTCCTCATTTCGTCTGTCATAGTTGAAGTGTACCTATGACGAAAATTACAGGCCTCTCTCATCTTTTTAAGTGGGAGAACCTGCACAATTGGTGGCTGACTAAATACTTTTTTGCCCCACTGTATATGCCAGGAGCCAGGAAGCAGGTGCAGAAGGTGAGTTTAACCTGTCTAGGACTGGGGTTCTGCTAGCAGCCAGTGAAAGTGCAGGGTGCCAAATTCAATCAACAGAAATCTCATAATTCAATTTTCTCAAACATACAAGTATTAGACACCATTTTAAAGATAAAATTCTCGTTAATCCAACCACAGTGTCCGATTTCAAAAAAGCTTTTCGGGGCGAAAAGACCAATGTTAGGTCAGCAACTAGTCACAGAAAGCATACAGCGATTTTCCAACCAAAGAGAGGAGTCACAAAAAGCAGAAATAGAGATAAAATGTATCACTAACCTTTGATATTCTTCATCAGATAACACTGCCGGGACAACATGTTACACAATACATGTATGTTTTGTTCGATCAAGTTCATATTTATATCCAAAAACCTCAGTTTACATTTGGCTTTGCGTCCAAAACATCCCGTGAATTTGCACATCAAATCACAGAAAACTCATAATATACATTAATACATTAATAAAAGTCATATTACAGTCCGTAGAAACATGTCAAACGAAGTATAGAATCAATCTTTAGGATGTTTTTAACATAAATCTTCAATAATGTTGCAACCGGAGAATTCCTTTGTCTGTAGAAAAGCACTGGAACAGAGCTCGCTCTCACGTGAACGAGCGTCACGAGCTCAAAGCATTCTGCCAGACCTCTGACTCATTCCCCTCTCATTCACAGTAGAAGCATCAGACAAGGTTCTAAAGACTCTGGACATCTGGTGGAAGCCTTAGGAAATGCAACATGACCCATATCCCACTGTATCTTCAATAGGGAATGAGTTGAAAAACGACCAACCTCAGATTTCCCATTTCCTGGTTGGATTTATTTCTCAGGTTTTTGCCTGCCATATGAGTTCTGTTATACTCACAGACATCATTCAAACAGTTTTAGAAACTTCAGAGTGTTTTCTATCCAAATCTACTAACAATAATATGCAAATATTAGCAACTGGGACTGAGGAGCAGGCAGTTTACTCTGGGCACCTTTTCATCCAAGCTACTTAATACTGCCCCTGCAGCCATAAGAAGTTAATGATGGTGTTGGAGTCGTGTTTGACCACACAGTCGTGGGTGAACAGGGAATACAGGAGGGGACTAAGTACACACCCCTGAGGGGCCCCAGTGTTAAGGATCAGCTTGGCAGATGTGTTGTTGCCTACTCTTACCACCTGGGGGGTGACCCGTCAGGAAGTCCAGGATCCAGTTGCAGAGGAAGGTGTTAGGTCCCAGAGTCCTTAGCTTAGTGATGAGCTTCGTGGGCTCTATGGTGTTGACTACAGCTCAGCGTTCAATGAACAGCATTCACACAGAGGTGCTCCTTTTGTCCAGATGAGAAAGGGCAGTGTGGAGATTGCGATTGAGATTGCATCATCTGTGGATCTGTTGGGGCGGTATGCGAATTGGAGTGGGTCTAGGGTGTCCGGGAGGATGCTGTTGATGTGAGCCATGACCATGACCAGCCTTTCAAAGCACCTCATGGCTACCGATGTGAGTGCCATGGGGCGGTAATCATTTAGGCAGGTTGCCGTCTTTTCCTTGGGCACAGGGACTATGGTTGTCTGCATGAAACATGTAGGTATTACAGACTCGGTCAGGGAGAGGTTGAAAATGTCAGTGAAGACACTTGCCAGTTGGTCCACGCATGCTTTGAGTACACGTCCTGGTAATCCGTCTGGCCCAGCGGCTTTGTGATTGTTGACCTGTTTAAAGGTTTTGTTCACATCGGCTACCGAGAGCGTTATCACACCGTCATCCAGAACAGCTGGTGCTCGCATCTGGGTTTCCTTTTGTAGTCCGTAATAGTTTTCAAGCCCTGCCACATCCGACGAGCGTCAGAGCCGGTGTAGTAGGATTCAATCTTAATCCTGTATTGACGCTTTGCTTGTTTGATGGTTCGTCTGAGGGCGTAGTGGGATTTCTTATAAGCGCCCGGATTAGTCTCCCACACCTAGCTTTTAGCTCGATGTGGATGTTGCCTGTAATCCATGGCTTCTGGTTGGGATATGAACGTACAGTCACTGTGGGGATGACGTCGTCGATGCACTTATTGATGAAGCCAATGACTGAGGTGGTGTACTCCTCAATGCCATTGGATGAATCTCAGAACATATTCCAGTCTGCGCTAGCAAAACAGTCCTGTAGTGTAGCATCCGCGTCATCTGACGGGAAGGGGAAGTCACTGGTACTAGTCACTGGTACTAGTCACTGGTACTTCCTGCTTTAGTTTTGCTTCAGCCACGTCTCAGTGAAACATAAGATGTTACAGTTTTTAATGTCCCGTTGGTAGGATAATCTTAATCGTAGGTCATCAATTTTATTATCCAATGATTGCATGTTAGCAAGAAGAACGGATGGCAGTGGGGGTTTACTCGCTCGCCTACGGATCTTCAGAAGGATGCCCGATCTGCGGCCACTTTTCCTGCGTCTTTTCTTCACGCAAAAGGCTGGGATCTGGGCCTGGTCCAGTGAAATATAGATATCCTTCTCGTCGGACTCGTTAAAGGAAAATGTTTCTTCCAGTCCGCGGTGAGTAATCGCTGTTCTGATGTCCAGAAGTTATTTTCGGTCATAAGAGACTGTAGCAGCAACATTATGTACACAATAAGTAAAAAAATAAGTTACACAAAATGCAAAAAAAATCTAACAAAATAGCACAATTGGTTGGGACAATGTAAAACGTCTGCCATGTTCTTCAGCGCCATCTTTTTGGATTAATCAAGGTGATAATGAAGTCCAGGTGTTCGTAATGAAGATTGACAGGGCCGGTGGCAAGTAGACCGGTGATGTCGAGCGCCGGAGTGGAGGAAGGTGTGACAGTCATTGGATTATGATGTTATCATTTCAATGTTCAACACCAAACCCTGTCGTCTTGTTCTTTGAGTCTGAGAACAATGGTAGGCCAAAAAAAAAACTATGTTAGGCCTATGTTCTTTTTTCTTTCACTGAACTGTATATTGTACTGCCTTACTGTGCTGTACATTGTAGCCTACTGTTATTATTTACACTGAGTGTAGAGAACATTAGGAACATCTTCTTAATATTAAGATGCACCCCCTTTTTCCCTCAGAACAGACTCAATTCATCGAGGCATTGTTATGCTGGTGAATGAGGACCCAAAAGCGACGTAATAGTAACAGAGTCTTTATTCCAGTATTAAACAAATAATGATTCTCCTGGATATTATCAATGGTCAATCCAAAACAGGAAACTGAAATCCTCTCGTCAATAGAGAGGAACGACTGGAGACGCGACCACAGACTGCAGGTCGCTTCAGGAAGGCACTGGCCGTAGCTGACATAGACACCTGCTCACACGCAGCATCTGAAGAAGGCAAAGAACACGACAGGGCGGAACAAGGACACAGGAACAGCAAACATCAAACAAGAATCCGACAAGGACAGAAGCGGAAAACAGAGGGAGAAATAGGGACTCTAATCAGAGGGCAAAATAGGGGACAGGTGTGAAAGAGTAAATGAGGTCGTTAGGAGAATGAGAAACAGCTGGGAGCAGGAACGGAACGATAGAGAGAGAGAGCGGGAGAGGGAGAGAGGGAGGAGGAGAGAGAGAGAGAGAAAGAGGGAAAGAACCTAATAAGACCAGCAGAGGGAAGCACAGGGACAAGACATGATCAAAGACAAAACATGACAGGCATGGACTACAATGTGTCGAAAACGTTCCACAAGGATTCTGGCCCATGTAGACTCCAACTGCTTGTCACAGTTGTGTCAATTTGGCTGGATGTCCTTTGCTGGTGTAACATTCTTGATACACACAGGAAACGGTTGAGCGTGAAACAACCGCAGCATTGCAGTTCTTGACACACTCAAACTGGTGCTCATGGCTCCTACTACCATACCCCGTTCAAAGGCAATGAAATCTTTGTCTTACCCATTCAACCTCTGAATGGCACACATATACAATCCATGTCTCAATTGTCTCAAGGCTTAAAAATACTTCTTTAAACTGTCTCCTCTCCATCATCTACACTGATTGAAGTGGATTTAACAGCTGACATAAATAAGGGATCATAGCTTTCACCTGGATTCACCTGGTCAGTCTATGTCATGGAAAGAGCCGGAAAGAGTTTGGGGTACAGGAGGCGCATGTGCATACAGATAGGACACATGAGGTGTGAGTAGCTCCGTTTTGTACCAACAAAATTGTGGCTATATGTAGAAGCCAGGCAACACAGTTAAAATTAGGCCTCTAAAATTGATAGATACAGTGTTGGATTTAGGTATAGGCGACATGGGCAGCCGCCCAGGGAGGCATCTTGCAGGAATGGCGACATTTGCGAAATCGGTTTTCTATTGCTCATTTGCACGTCACGTCAATGATATCATGTCACCGTGTGGGACTGTGGGTCAATTAACCTTGTCGGAGTGGGCGCCCTGATTCTAGTTTGTGAGCTAGGCAGGCTACTGCCTGGGAAGGTCTCCCACTCAGAAGTACGAGACCAGTCTGCACACCACCAAGTTGAATTGGTTTAGTCTTGGGGTAACGTATTGATGCTCGAGTACCAAATCAACACAAATGTGTTTCTATTTGGCTTTGTTACTTCTTTTTTATATTTATGAGTCTTATTTTTGTATATATTTTTATATTTATATAGTTTTAAATGTTATGATTATTTATTTGTGTTCCAAATGTCTGAATAAAAATTACAGTTAGTGCAGAATGGTGCCATTTTTGTTGGCGGGGGGGGGGCGCTGAAAGGGGGGTTAGCCAAGGGAGCAATACAAGCTAGAACCGCCACTGGATTCATCAATATATCCCCAAGCAACTGGGATAGAATGAGCAGTTTGTTATGTACAGCAAACCAATCAGTTGGTAAAGTGGTGTGGCAACAGGAATTCAACAAGCCAGGTCTTCCCCCAGAGGAAAAGACAAGGAGCAACTTGCTATACAGGAAAACATAGCTAAAATGCTTTCAATGCTCACTAAAACAAAAGACTATAACAGTCTGTTGTTAATAAGTAGATTAGCTAAAAAAAATTAAGTAGAGTCTATCGTGTCAGACATGCACATACAAGGCGTGTGCATGAATGCACGACACAACAAAATTTGCCTTCTGGAAACAAACTTTTGAAGATGAATTGGAGTAGCAAGAAAACAGAATGAGATGAATGAGATGAAACGGCATGAGAATAGTGTCCTTACCGGAAGAGGAGGGAAAAGGTGACCTTTCCAGCTACTTGGTCAAGCTAATATCAAAGGAACTTGACGTGGATATATCACCAAAGGATCTGTAACAATGCCATAGGATCGGCGTGAAACAGAAGAACGCTAAATACCCTCGCATGATAATCTTCAAGCTGTGGAACTATCAGACCAAAGTCATTCTGAAGGCACAGGGGGGAAAGGAGATCAAAATCCATGGCCAGTCCATTTAATTCGTCCAGGACCTGTCTGCTAGGCTGAGAAAAAAATGCAAGCAATACATTCTGATCAGACATTCACTGGAGGAAAAAGGAATCAAATATCAAGCGTTGAAGAAGCCCATTCTAACTGCAACATTTTAACAGTGTAATTAGTACATTTCATATATGCTGTCGCAAAAATAATAATTTGGTTGGGTTTTATGAAGGCCTTGGCTAACAGAATACTATTTTCTGTGTTTCAAATAACTTAATAGCATTTTCATTAGTTTATATAACTGTAGGCTATTTTTAAAACAAAAAAACACAAACACAAATTCAAGTGTTCAATAAATGTGACATCATAATTGTGATGTGAAGCATCACTACTTCACATGAGTGGCATTTGAATGTAAAAAAAAGTTTTAGCAAAATGCCCTTTTTGGCAGAAATGCCTTCTGGAACATGTGAACTTTCATGTGCCTGAACCTCATTGAGCATTCTGCGCTGTGCTCTTGTAGTCATCTTTGCAGGACGGCCACTCCTAGGGAGAGTAGCAACAGTGCTGAACTTTCTCCATTTATAGACAATTTGTCTTATCGTGGACTGATGAACATCAAGGCTTTTAGAGATACTTTTGTAACACTTTCCAGCTTCATGCCAGTCAACAATTCTTAATTGTAGGTCTTCTGAGATCTCTTTTGTTCGAGGCATGGTTCACATCAAGCAATACTTCTTGTGAATAGCAAACTCAAATTTTGTGAGTATTTTTCATCTCATTGATTGGACTCCAGGTTAGCTGACTCCTGACTCCAATTAGCTTTTGGAGAAGTCATTAGCCTAGGGGTTCACATACTTTCCCCAACCTACACTGTAAATGTTTAGATGATTTATTCAATATAGACAAGAAAAATACAATAATTTGTGTGTTATTAATTTAAGCACACTGGGTTTGTCTATTGTTGTGACTTAGATGAAGATCATATAACATTTTATGACCAATTTATGCAGAAATCCGGGTAATTCCAAAGGGTCCACATACTTTTTCTTGTCACTGTATTTGGTCCCCAAAGTTTTCTGAGCCTTTTTCATTGTTGGACATAAATGACTATAAAATCACCAGAAAATCAAATCAAAGTGATCTGTAAAATACAACAACAAAAAACAGTTTGGGCTTCTTGCGGTAAATTTGCAGTGTACAAATTATTTACAATTATGTTCTGGCCCAGGACCATCCACTCAATATTTATTTTTTTCTTCCCATTAATGTTATTGTTAGGCCAAGAAAACGTATGCAGAATAAAACTATTAAGAAGAACTTTAAACGACTGAGCAAAAACCAGTGAAATGTCTCCTTTGACAAATGGCCAGGGATGACAAAGAGTTGTTCAGCGGAAAGTAACAACTTGGTAATAAAGAGAAGCCGAGTGAAATATACTTTTCCCTCCATGGAGGCCATGCGTGGTACTGGATTTATGACTCCATTTTGGATCCCGAGGTGATTTTCTAGGTCTGTATAGACGCGGGCCGATTCTCAAACAGAGCCACAACCTTGTTGGTTTCATATAAAATTGGTGGGCGGAAAGAGTAACTGAATCTCTTTAATATGGTGCTGTTTGCTGCCTCAGGAAGACCTATAGTGGTGAATTGCAGTGTCATTCCCTGCCTTCTCTTTAAATATTAATTGCACCCATCATGGTCAAGGAGAGTTTCAACCAAGTTTGTAAAGGCATCGTTTGAGACAGCCATAAACGTATGCAGTTCTCCTCCTGACTGCTTCCAAGTGATTACTTTAGTTTAAAACACCATGTTTTCCAAAACACTTAGAATAAAATATTTGAGGCTAATATCGACGCAGACAGCAGAACACACTCTTAATCACATCTCCATTTTCAAAACAAATGCCCAGCATCCCAATTTACAGTACTCATCCTTTTACTGGCCTGCTTCAATCTGCAGTAACACTCAGCGCACCAGCTGTGTTCAGGTGATAGAACGCAGGGCAGAGAAAATGAGCCCTGCAAACTATAACCAGACTTCATCCAATGAGTAGGCCCCTACTGTGCTCTATCATCCCATTATACCACTATTCATCCATCTTCTTGTCACACCCTGGCCTTAGTTATCTTTGTTTTCATTATTATTTTAGTTAGGTCAGGGTGTGACATGGTGTAGTATGTGTTTTTTGTATTGTCTAGGGTGTTGTATGGTTTAGGGGGTTAAGTAGAGTAGATGGTTTAGTGTTCAGTGTAGGTGTCTAGGAAAGTCTATGGTTGCCTGAATTGGTTCTCAATTAGAGACAGCTGGTTATTGTTGTCTCTGATTGGGAGCCATATTTAAGGCAGCCATAGGCTTTAGCTGGTTGTGGGTAATTGTCTATGTTGAACGTTTGTTGCTTGTCCATGCACTTACGTCATTTAGCTTCACGGTCGTTTGTTGTTTTGGTTTGTTTTGTGTATAGTGTTCGTTTTCGTGTTTTTCCTCTCTTCTAGTAAAAGAAGATGTATTTTGCACACGCTGCGCCTTGGTCATCTCTCTCTCCCTTTGACGATCGTGACACTTCTTTAATTTTCTCCTGTGGATAATAGGGGCGGGTGTATTATTTATGCTTATTCCTCTGGAGACTACATGATTCTGGTATCAGGGTGCTCCAGGAGGAGCCAAAGACACACTGTCCAAAAATATTTTTTTAGTAAACTTAAAGTTTGTAACCCTGCTCCCTCAAAGTCAAGTCCAATCTAAATTCTATGTTAAATTAGCTCCATCTAAGTGAAACTGACAAATGTGGATTGAATGACCCTACACCCATTAAAACCTCACCACTATTCCACTACTTGGCCCTATTTGATCCTACACCAGGCCGGCAGCCTGGGAGGACGGGACACTATCGTTCAACAGACCTTGTAATTTCTCTGCAGTAATAGCTTGTTTCACCAAAGTACTTCTCTGCAGCTGCCACCACAACATACAGTGGGGAGAACAAGTATTTGATACACTGCCGATTTTGCAGGTTTTCCTACTTACAAAGCATGTAGAGGTCTGTAATTTCTATCATAGGTACACTTCAACTGTGAGAGACGGAATCTAAAACAAAAATCCAGAAAATCACATTGTATGATTTTTAAGTAATTAATTTGCATTTTATTGCATGACATAAGTATTTGATCACCTACCAACCAGTAAGAATTCCGGCTCTCACAGACCTGTTCGTTTTTCCACACACTCAATCAAACAGACTCTAACCTCTCCACAATGGCCAAGACCAGAGAGCTGTGTAAGGACATCAGGGATAAAATTGTAGACCTGCACAAGGCTGGGATGGGCTACAGGACAATAGGCAAGCAGCTTGGTGAGAAGGCAACAACTGTTGGCGCAATTATTAGAACATGTAGAGAACAATTGGAAAATTGTTCTCCCCACTGTACATAGTTGATAACCATGGCTATGAACGCTAAGAAGCAAACCTTACTGAAGCACTTGTTATTCCTATCACGCTCTATTGGTCTCAGCCTATTTACAGGGAACCGCTTAGGATCCCTCAACATGGACCCTTCTTCCTCTACAACTCTATTCACTGCCTCAGCATACCACACCTTCTGTACTACTCTGACCCTGGCAACCATGACTTGCCTTTCTCTCACCGGACACTTCTACTCTCCAGGGTTAAGGACAAAAGCTCTCACAGGATAACTGACACATCCTAACTTGACTTTGTCTGGTGAAGACTGCATCAAAACTCAGCAGGACAGACAGCAGTGATGATTGTACCTTACATTCAAAATATTTATACTATATGATCTGCACATGTACCCCGAAAAGGTCCCAAACAGTACCATATGAGTTCATATCTTTACCTCTGAAGGTACCTTATCTGTACATTGACCTTTTTGTAGTCCAGGGAACACTGTCACCTAATTGTACCCTTATTTCTTTAGAGTGTGTGGATGTTCTTGGCGATAAATGTGTACCTGGTGGCACTGCAGAAACATCTATGCACCCGTGACCAATAGGTTGCAAGTTCAAATCACGAGAGCATTTATGCTCCTTTTACATCAAGTTTCCCTGAGCACTGCTATTTTTAGGTTGGTAAAAGACAATAATAATTGATAATCAGACAATTATTGACTTGACTGAGCAACTTTTGGCAAAGTGTACCAGTGTGCCACAAGCACATCTGAAGTATCCTATAAGAATAACTGTAATTGCAAAAACAGTAATACAGTAATGATTTACTGTAAAATGATCATATTGTCAGTATCATAAAATGTACTTTGTTAGTACAACAACAAAAAAATACATTGAAGCACATTGACTTGACTTAAAATTAAAGCAGCATGATAAGATATATATATATATATTTTACAATTAAGAATTTAAGTAGTTTTATTGAATTGACTTTGGAAAATGAGCTGAAACAACTAAAAGGCAAGATTACTTTTTACAGTGCATGGTTGATTTGATGTACAGGGGACTAATATACTGTATACCAATATACCATGTGCTCGCCAGAGGTAGCCTGACTGCCATTAGGTACCGAGATGAGATCCTCAGACCCGTTGTGAGACCATATGCTGACACATGCACATTTGTGGCCTGCTGGAGGTCATTTTGCAGGACTCTGGCAGTGCTCCTCCTTGCACAAAGGTGGAGGTAGCGGTCCTGCTGCTGGGTTGTTGCCCTCCTACGGCCTCCTCCACGTCTCCTGATGTACTGGCCTGTCTCCTGGTAGCGCCTCCATGCTCTGGACACTACGCTGACAGACACAGCAAACCTTCTTGCCACAGCTCGCATTGATGTGCCATCCTGGATGAGCTGCACTACCTGAGCCACTTGTGTGGGTTGTAGACTCCGTCTCATGCTACCACTAGAGTGAAAGCACCGCCAGCATTCAAAAGTGACCAAAACATCAGCCAGGAAGCATAGGAACTGAGAAGTGGTCTGTGGTCACCACCTGCAGAACCACTCCTTTATTGGGGGTGTCTTGCTAATTGCCTATAATTTCCACCTTTTGTCTATTCCATTTGCACAACAGCATGTGAAATTTATTGTCAATCAGTGTTGCTTCCTAAGTGGACAGTTTGATTTCACAGAAGTGTGATTGACTTGGAGTTACATTGTGTTGTTTAAGTGTTCCCTTAATTTTTTTGAGCAGTGTGTATCGTGAATCATCCATACATTTGAAAAATAAAAGAGAGATGATTTTTAGGCCATATCACCCAGCCTACCTGGGAATACTGATTACTGTAGCTTGCCTCATGAATGTAAGCCTGATGTTAGGCTGATGCAATGCCACTCTGCTTTATCCACAGTCACATGTACGCATGTGCACACGCACGCATACACACACAAATGCACACACACACACACTGCATCTTACACGCATGCACATGCACCCACCCACGCACACACACACAAACACATTTTTTCGTCATCTGCCATGAATCTGCAGAGTGCCCAGCGATAATATAAACTCATTTTATTCAGAAGTGGTGGTGGTGGAAGACACCAAGTGTTAAACATGGATATGTAAATTATAGCTCCAGGGGTAGATTATACCAATTCATCTCTGTCTTTGGCTTTTGTCTATCTTCTCTCACCCTCATAAACATGCATGGGTCCCTCTGAAACACATTACACACGTTGGCTTTATAAAAAGCAATATAGGAGCCCTTTGATTCTCTTTACACAACATACAAGATAATGCATTATAAATCCCAGCCCAGGAGTATAAAATATATATTATGAGCATGTGTCCTGAATTTTTAAAGCGCTGTGCGAAGGTGGCCTTCAAGTCCTCGGCCCAAAGCTGCAGTTCTTTGTTGCTGAGGAATAGACAAACCCAGGTAATTAACCAGGTAATTAACCAAATGGTGTGAAAAACAGCTCCCCAGACCGCAACAATGAGGAAGTCTCATTTGGAATATCAAAGTGATGTTGTCTTCCTACCAGAGTGACACAGCACATTGACTCTCCACTTGAGTCATCGAGTGGATGCTCTTACCTTGAGTGACTTCCGTTCACTTCTGAGGGTCATGTATGTGGATGTGAATCAGGTCACAAGAAGGGCAACAGAGCTCTTTTTCAGAACCAACTAACACTGTAAATATACAGTACAATGTAAGAAAGAAAAGAGCAGTGTCCTATGTTTCACCCCAGCCTATATGCGACTATCCTGTAACATTTTAATCCATTTAAGAGGAAGAGTTTGCTCCCTGCAGTAGACGCTGTAAGAGTTTGCTCCCTGAGTAAGCCAACCAGGGGTTTAGAGATCTGCCAACTGCGAGCGAATTTAACAGCCCTTATTATTAGTTGGAGGAGACATTTTTGGGGAAAGAAGTTCTGAATCCTTTGAAATATCTGTGAATCCGTGGGGGGTCAATTCTGCGAAATAGCAACATGCTCTTCTTTTTCCGGTCCAAACAGTATCTGTTTGAAGGACTTTAACATTATACTAGTACTTTGCTGGGCATTTTGCTATTTGGCCCTGTCTTTCTTAGTCTCCTGTTATTACCATCATGCTACCTTTGTTATGTTAATGCTAACGTCCCATTGTTTCTCTCCCATAGCTTGATAGCGTGAGCTCAAACCCTTAAAGTCTCGGACAAAAACAACAACAACACCAGTATGATGCTTCCTATGCTAGCAGGCGCCCAGGAAAAATCTTGACGCTCTTTGATGTGGTGCTGAGATGGTAACATCACTCTTTTCTGACAATATTTATTTATTTTTCTTCCACTCCTTCCCCTCCAGGCTAGCAGGGGAGAGTTTTATGCTGTCTTGTGCTTCGAAAGTCAGGTGGAAGAAAAAACATAAGCCGGGGGGTGAGAGAAATACAAGAAAAAAGTCTAAACATTTATTAGCCCCTGAAAGAACCATCAGACTCTTCTCCATCTTCCATTTTCCTCCCCACTAATGTGCTGAGCTGTGCAGGAGATGCTAACGTCTTAATTACACTACCCCTCAGATAATGATAACACTCGCCTTGGCCTGTTTAACAGGGCCTGGGAAGAAAGCACTATCTGAGACACAGTTAGCGGTCGCCAGGGCAATGTTACATCAAGGTGAAAGCACATATCTGCAGAGCTGTGGACTTGAGTCACATGACTTGGACTCGAGTCACAAATATGATGATTTTATACTCGACTTGACAAAATCAAAAAGACATGCAACTCGACTTTGACTTTAACACCAATGACTTGTGACTTAACTTGGACTTGAGCCTTTTGACTCGAACTGATTTGATACCCTCCCCATGCCCAAATATTAAAAATGATGCCATTAAAAAAAGTGTGCAGCGCATCAACAGTTTGAGTCGGACAGCAGCCAAACAAATTGTGCCAGCGGAGGAAAAGTTGCACGTGGCAGTGCAGAGGAACGTTGGCGGGTGAATTCAGACGAAGCCCTTGGAAAGATGAAGCAAAGACTACGCTGCAGTCAACAAAAAATGGATTGCAACTTGCAAAACATGCGGGAAGAAAATTACAGACGGAGGCGCAACAATTTCCAACTTTGTTTGACATTTGAAGCTGCACAAAGAATGGTAAGTCGTGGCTAATATAGCCGACAGCTATATATAACTTTGCTAGTGTAACATAGTGTAGGCTAACGTAACGTTAAATCAATGAGCCTCCACACAGTCAGTCGGTATGGGAGCGTGATCATTGCACCCAAGATTGAGCTACAACTGGCTAGGCAGTTGGTAGCCTAAATCCTGCCTGATGTTACTGCTGTTCCTAAAACCATTGACATATGTTAGCCTACTGTAACCACACACAGAGAGGGTGTGTGTGTTAAGGTTGGGAGATTGTGTACAAGCCTACATCGCCCGATTGCGATCCTCAATAGTCGATTGCTATTGGGGGGTGCGGTGCTACTGCCGCCGCTCAATTATTATTATTATTCTTCCTAAATCTGTTTTAATATGCTTACCTCTTACAGATTTGAACAATACCAGATGAACAAAAGTGTCACAAGTGAACCAAAACAGTGTCCAATCTCACAGTTCATGGAGACCCGTGTAGGGCAGTACAGCATGAATCATCCACAGCAGAAAGCTATCAACAATGCATCACTGTACGAATAGGTTATCGATTGCACCTCGCCTCTGTCTATTGTGGAAAACAAGAGTTTTCGTCACTTCCTGTCAGTGGTTGACAGTAAGTACAGCCCAGTGGGTCACAGAACATAGACATCAAAAGTAGAGAACCTCACTACAGAGAGACGTTCAAAACGGAAAACTCAGTTGAGCAACACAGACAATGTTTCAGTCACAGTGGACATTTGGTCCGACCGAAAGATGAGGGGGTTCCTTGGTGTCACTCTGCACTGTATGGAGAAAGATGGAGAGAGGATACAACTCAAGTCCCATCTCTTGGCCTGTGACCACTTCAAAGGCCCACACACGGCCGAAAGAGTCTGTGAGCAGTTTGATGCCATCTGTGATGAGTACAGCATTAAAGATACATTAACCTACATGATTAGTGACAATGCTGCCAACATGAGAAAAGCATTCCCGGTGTGCTTCCCCATTGAACAAGAAGATGAAGTACATGACGAAGATCACATTGATGACCCAGAGTTCTGGAATGACCTCACCCTGGAAGACCAGCAACCAGTGGATGCTACTAATGCAAAAAAAAATGTGTTTGCAGTGTTTTGCCCACACTCTCCAGCTGGTGGTGGGAGATGGCTTGAAGGAAACAAAAGTGATGACTCCTTCTCTTTCAAAGTTATAAAAAATCAGCTCACTGCTTCATACAAGCACAACATTCAAAGAGGTGGTTGAGGCTGAATTCAGGGAAAGAGGCATCCCTGCTGCTGCCAACACAAGATCGAACTCGACAAGTGAAGGCTGATTTCCAATGTGACCATTTAAAGCTCTGTCATGTTCTAGAAAAGGTTGGGCACAAGGAGTTGTTTTTCACAGTACAGGAGAGGAATAAGTTGAAGGAGTTGGTGGACATCCTGAAGCAACAGATTTGACACAGGGGGAGAAGATAGTCACAATCAGTTCTGTTGTTCCCTCTGTCCTGTCCCTGAATCACCACCTGGAGCAGCGGAAGCCTCAAGTCCAGGCATCCCTGAACAAACGATTTCTTGGAACCTTCATCAATGTGAAAATGGCCAGGACACAAGATGGAATCACTGCCCCCTTTTCAGATCCAGTCTACCTCAAAGCAGCTGCCTTGGATCCGGCTTTTCTCTGATGTGGGTGGAGCACCATGTGCTGGTCAAGGAGGAGGTCAAGGAGGAGGTGGCACAAAGAGTGAAAGGTAAATATTATTGAGTTTAATGTAACTAATTTTTCCATTTGACTGCAACAATAATACTTTTTCAGTTTAACCCATTGTATCACCAATACTCTAATACCGGCCTTTTTGTTTCTGCTTTTACATGTTTTGCTAGAACTGATTCTGCAAGATGCTGCAGGGACTAAGCAAGCTGTGCCTCTTGTTGATGAGGAAGAGCGAGAGGACCATAGTCTTGGACATGAAGAAGGGCTGTTTGCAGCATACTGTAAGAGGCAGAAGAAAGCTGTTGGGACCACTCCAGCACTACAGCTAAGTCACAACTTAGACATATGCGAAGGACAGAATGCCCTCTTGTTCTTGGGCAATGAATATGACGGCTCTTCCTTTACTGTCCCAAGTGGCCATCAGGGTCTTGGCAGTGCTTGCCTCCAGTGCTCCGGTGGAGCGTGTCTTCAGCCATGGTGGCATCATACTGCGGCCTCATCGTGCACAAATGACTGACAGACTTTTATCGAATTTTGTCTTTTGCAAATGCAATGCATCATAGGGCCCTGAGATAAGAATAAAAATTAAACTGTTTATGCATTTTACACACACACACACACACACACACACACACACACACACACACACACACACACACACACACACACACACACACACACACACACACACACACACACACACACACACACACACACGTAGTCTCCATGTTCAGGTTTTACTTCTCATCTTTGGGATCTGTATTTTTTTTTTCAGGCCAGTGTTCAAATTGTTGGCCTACTTGAAGTTCAGTAGCAGTTGTTTTGATGTACCTTTTAATAAATGATTGTAACTTTATGGAAGGATTGTTTTAGGTGTCTAGAGTATATCTAGAGAGAAAGAGAACACTACAATATTTAGTTTTTGTTGTCATATTGATGTGTCTTTCTCATGGCTACCCATGCATTTCCATGGAAAAATAAAGTTTATTTGGAAAGTAATAAATATATACATGTTTAAAAGCATTTGATTTGCGTAAATTTAATATACTAACTATTACTCTTGTTAAAAATATGAAATGGTTTTACATTTGGTGAAGAGCACATTATGACTTGTTTAGGACTCAAAACTCAATGGACTTGAGACTTGACCTGGGACTTGTCGGTCTTGACTTGAGACTTGACTTGGACTCGCCTGTCTTGACTTGGGACTTGAGTGCTAAGACTTGAGACTTACATGTGACTTGTAAAACAATGACTTGGTCCCACCTCTGCATATCTGTGTGTAAATATCTCAAAGCCTTTCATGTGTTTTTTTCCTATTCTCTTCCCTCTGCTGTTCTGTGTAATAGGACATGCAAACTGTAGCCCAGTACCAAATCTACTCACAGTACATAGAATGTCTTACTTCTAATTCCCTACACAGATCAACTATCCACCAGCCTTGAGTTCCATTGCAGTGCCCTGTAGCTGACACCAGGCAGCCTGTGAGTTCTGCATGTCTACCCATGGTGTGCTACCCAGTGGTGAGTCAGGCCTATCTCCTCTCTGCAGAATCCCCAGTATGGAGCCTGCTGGTAGGTGTGATGAAGGCTCTTAAAACAGCCCTGGTGACGAACGGCAGCTATAGCTGTCCCCATAGGGGGATTTTTCTGCATGCTACCACTCAGCTAGAGTCTTTAATGATGACACTATCAAAGCCATGTCGGACTGCCGAGATCACCCAGTGTTAACTCCCCTATTAGCAGGCCTGCTTACACAGCCAGTGGTGGTGGCTAGGTGAGGGAGGAGGGGTTGAGGAAGCATGCAGGGAGAATGGCTTCCAGCAGCAGTAGATGGATGAGAGAGAAGAAGATGGGAAAGGGGAGTTAGGGAATCCATTATCTACTGCGACTGGCTACTGTAAACAGAACCTAAAGGTTCGTAGCTCTTTACACTCACAACCCTTATACGGGATGAAAATGGCAGATTTGGTCACTAATGAGCGCCTAAATTGGAACTCAGTGGTTGTACAGTAACATGCTATACATGACGTCAGAGCTCAGGGTCTCAGTTCTACATCGCTGTATGGTATTCAACTGACAGACGTTGTAAACGTGAGCGCCATGCCAACGAAGATGTCCCCATCCCTCTTGCTAATTAGGCTAATTTGACGGTTGTCCTATGTCCTCCTATGCTAAAGTTATGCCTTACATGAATGACCAGACACTGTTTACAAAACTGTTTATGATAAACATATGTGTTTATTCAACATAATGTGGGACTAGCTATGTATTTCAATGTCTTGTTTGTTGATCACCTATGGAAGAAATTAAACGTACAGAATATTACAATTTGGTCGTACGGCGGAAATTGGTTTGTGTGAGCAAAACCTGTTGTGCGTCACCCAGGACATAACTCTTTATGTTCATGTATTTATCGATCAGAAAGTATAAGTACAATGTGAGCATGTTTGACAAATGAAACGTTAAGGTTAATCTAAAGAAATTGAAATTATTTCCTTGGTTTTCCTTGTTGATTGAAGAGGGTGCTGTTAATTTCCTGGTCTGAGAATAGACGGACAAATGGGGCACTTTCGAGCGCATGGTTAATTAATTGTACAGGTAATGCGGTAGTAGTTTATCCCGGGGAAGCATACATGTTTATATCCAGGACTGGAAAGTAACTGATTACATGTTATAAATTACATGTAATCCGATTACAAAAAAAATCTAACTGTAATCAGTTACGTTAACAGGCAAGATATTGTAATCAGATTTCATTGACACCTTTCTGAATTCAATTCAGCATTGTAAAAAGTGCAAGTCTAAATTTGTTCCAAATGACAGTGTTGGCTCAGCCCTAATTTATGTGCTCTCTGTCACCTGGAGTTGCATGGCAAATGGTACAGGAACACAAGGAAAGCACAAAGGACAATGCCCAAGGACTAGTCAGCCCTTCCCCCTCTGAGGGTCCAAAATGTCTCTCTCTGTTACAGTATCCAGAGGACTGACTATTGAATGAGTAACCCAGTAATCTGGGTTGGCGCCCCCCCTTGGGTTCGTGCCGTGGCGGAGATCTTTGTGGGCTATACTCGGCCTTGTCTCAGGATGGTAAGTTGGTGGTTGAAGGTATCCCTCTAGTGGTGTGGGGGCTGTGCTTTGGCAAAGTGGGTGGGGTTATATCCTGCCTGTTTGGCCCTGTCCGGGGGTATCATCGGATGGGGCCACAGTGTCTCCTGACCCCTCCTGTCTCAGCCTCCAGTATTTATTTGCAGTAGTTTATGTGTCGGGGGGCTAGGGTCAGTCTGTTATATCTGGAGTACTTCTCCTGTCTTATCCGGTGTACTGTGTGAATTTAAGTATGCTCTCTCTAATTCTCTCTTTCTTTCTCTCTCTCGGAGGACCGGAGCCCTAGGACCATGCCTCAGGACTACCTGGCATGATGACTCCTTGCTGTCCCCAGTCCACCTGGCAGTGCTGCTGCTCCAGTTTCAACTGTTCTGCCTGCGGCTATGGAACCCTGACCTGTTCACCGGACGTGCTACCTGTCCCAGACCTGCTGTTTTCAACTCTCTAGAGACAGCAGGAGCGGTAGAGATACTCTTAAATGATCGGCTATGAAAAGCCAACTGACATTTACTCCTGAGGTGCTGACTTGTTGCACCCTCGACAACTACTGTGATTATTATTATTTGACCATGCTGGTCATTTATGAACATTTGAACATCTTGGCCATGTTCTGTTATAATCTCCACCCGGCACAGCCAGAAGAGGACTGGACACCCCTCATAGCCTGGTTCCTCTCTAGGTTTCTTACTAGGTTTTGGCCTTTCTAGGGAGATTTTCCTAGCCACCATGCTTCTACACCTGCATTGCTTGCTGTTTGGGGTTTTAGGCTGGGTTTCTGTACAGTACTTTGAGATATCAGCTGATGTAAGAAGGGCTATATAAATAAATTTGATTTGATTAATAGATATCAAACATGGATAATATAGTGTTATTCTATCTGAAACTTGTTCAGAGTATAACGCTGATGCTATCTATATGGATGTATTATCTCTTTGGTAACTTATTCAATCTGTACAGGGTGGACTCTGAATTAGTCTGTGCAAAAAGGTTGTATGGTCCTCTCTGGAATTCTGTCTTATTTACATTGGTCTCATCACCAACAAAAGCTCTTAGAAGCTGTTACATCCTGTGGAGAATGGGCCTGGGAGTGTTTAGGTTACTGTAAACTTGGTATCATTTGATTGATCAATGGTGGTTGGCTTTGGGTTGAAAGGTTACACCTTCAGATGTTGTAAACTGAATGAAATGCCTTTGGTCTCTCTCTTATGTAGCTCTGTCCTTGAGCTGTTCTTGTCTAATAATGTTCTGTGTTATGTCATGTTCCATGTTATTTGTGGACCCCAGGAAGAGTAACCTGGAGACTTATATCTCCCTCACTAACTTTAAGCATCAGCTGTCAGAACAGCTTACCTTTCACTCCACCTGTACACAGCCCATCTGCAAATAGCCCACCCAACTACCTCATCCCCATATTGTTATTTATTTTTGCTCTGTTGCACTCCAGTATCTCTACTTGACATTCATCATCTGCATATCTATCGGTGTTAATGCTAAATTGTGTTAATGCTAAATTGTAAATATTTCGCCACTATGGCCTATTTATTGTCTTACCTCCCTAATCTTACTACATTTGCACACACTGTATATATATTTTTCTATTGTGTTATTGACTGTACGTTTGTTGAACCCATGTGTAACTCTGTGTTGTTGTTTTTGTCGCACTGCTTTGCTTAATCTTGGCCAAGTCGCAGAGGTAAATGAGAACTTGTTCTCAACTGGCCTACCTGGTTAAATAAAGGTAAAATAAAAAATGAAATAAAAAAGTAGCTGCTGCTTTTGCAACCTACTCAAATACCAAATCCTGTATCCAGTCCATGGAAGAAGGCTGTAGGATCAATTTTCATTTCCTAGGCTTCTAGGCCTCTGGCCTAATAGGCATGTCTTTGTTCATGCATTTTCTTCTATTTTAACCTTAGGATCTATGTGCCTAGAAGCATGCTTTGTAATGCTTGTTAATGCTTTGTAACTTAGGCTTTATGCCTTGTATGTGAATCCATTCATTGTACAATGTTAATTAAATATCTGCCTTTTGATTTAGACAATTGTTAGACCAATTCTTAATAGTCAACGTCGACTAATGCTTGCTTGTATATATAGATAAACATTTGAATAGGCTAATTGCTTAGTCTTAGTCTTAATGTGTGTGTGTGTGTGTGTGTGTGTGTGTGTGTGTGTGTGTGTGTGTGTGTGTGTGTGTGTGTGTGTGTGTGTGTGTGTGTGTGTGTGTGTGTGTGTGTGTGTGTGTGTGTGTGTGTGTGTGTGTGTGTGTGTTGTGTATACATACACAGTACCAGTCAAAAGTTTAGACACCTACTTATTTAAGGGTTTTTCTTAATTAGTACTATTTTCTACATTGTAGAATAATAGTGAAGACATTAAAACTATGAAATAACACATATGGAATCATGTAGAAACCAAAAAAAGTGTTAAACAAATCAAAATATATTTTATATTTGAGATTGTTCAAAGTAGCCACCCATTGCCTTGATGACAGCTTTGCACACTCTTGGCATTCTCTCAACCAGCTTCACCTGGAATGCTTTTCCAACAGTCTTGAAGGAGTTCACACATATGCTGAGTTCTTGTTGGCTGCTTTTCCTTCACTCTGCGGTCCAACTCATCCCAAACCATCTCAATTGGGTTGAGGTCGGGTGATTGTGGAGGCCAGGTCATCTGATGCAGCACTCCATAACTCTCCTTCTTGGTCAAATAGTCCTTACACAGCCTGGAGCTGTGTTCTGGGTCATTGTCCTGTTGAAAAACAAATGATAGTCCCACTATGCTCAAACCGGATGGCATATCACTGCAGAATGCTGTGGTAGCCATGTTGGTTAAGTGTGCCTTGATTTCTAAATAAATCACAGACAGTGTCACCAGCAAAGTACCCCCACACCATCACACCTCCTCCTCCATGCTTCACGGTGGGAACCACACATACAGAGATAATCCGTTCTACTTTGTATCTCACAAAGACATACAGTAGCAGTTGGAACCAAAAATCTCAAATTATGACTCATCAGACAAAAGGACAGATTTCCCCCAGTCTAATGTCCATTGCTTGTTGTCCTTGGGCCAAGCAAGTCTCTGCTTTTTATTGGTGTCCTTTAGTAGTGGTTTCTTTGCATCAATCAAATCGAACCATGAAGGCCCGATTCACGCGGTGTCCTCTGAACAGTTGATGTTGAGATGTCTGTTACTTAAACTCTGTGAAGCACTTATTTGGGCTGCAATTTCTGAGGCTGGTAACTCCAATGAACTTATTCTCTGCAGCAGAGGTAACTCTGGGTCTTCCTTTGCTGTGGTGGTCCCCATGAGAGCCAGTTTCATCATAGAGCTTGATGGTTTTCAAGGGTTTTTTCTTTGTTTTTACTTTTTTCTACATTGTAGAATAATAGTGAAGACATCAAAACTATGAAATAACATACGGAATCATGTAGTAACCAATAAAAGTGTTAAACAAATCAAAATATATTTTGTAGTACACTGCATTTGTACAAGTACACTGCATTTGAAGAAACTTTTTCAAAGTTGACTGTCCTTCATGTCTTAAAGTAATGATCGTTTGTCTCTGCTTATTTGGGCTGTTCTTGCCATAATTTGGATTTGGTATTTTACCAAATAGGGCTATCTTCTGTATACCACCCTTACGTTGTCACAACACAACTGATCGGCTCAAACTTACTAAGAAGGAAAGAAATTCCACAAATAAACTTTTAACAAGGCACACCTGTTAATTGAAATGCATTCCAGGTGACTACCTCATGAAGCTGGTTGAGAGAATGCCAAGAGTGTGCAAAGCTGTCATCAAGGCAAAGGGTGGCTACTTTGAAGAATCTCAAATTGATTTGTTTAACCTTTTTTCGGTTACTACATGATTCCATATGTGTTATTTCTTAGCTTTAATGTCTTCGCTATTATTCTACAATGCAGAAAATAGTGAAAATAAAGAAAAACGTTGAATGAGTAGGTGTGTCCAAACTTTTGACTGGTATTGAAAAAATATACTGTATATACAAGCAAGCATTAGGAAAGGAGTTGATGTGGGCTATTAAGAATTGGTTTGAGAATTGTCTAAATCAAAAAGGCAGATTTTTAATTAACTTCTTATGGCTGGGGGGCAGTATTGAGTAGCTTGGATGAATAAGGTGCCCAGAGTAAACTGCCTGCTACTCAGGCCCAGAATCCAAAATATGCATATTATTAGTAGATTTGGATAGGAAACACTCTGAAGCTTGTAAAACTGTTTGAATGATGTCTGTGAGTATAACAGAACTCATATGGCAGGCAAAAACCGGAGAAAAAATCCAACCAGGAAGTGGGAAGTCTGAGGTTTGTAGGTTTTCAAGTCTTTGCCTATCCAAGATACAGTGGAAAATTTGGTCCGATTGCACTTCCTAAGGCTTCCACTAGATGTCAACAGTCTTTAGATCCTTGTTTCAGGCTCCTACTGGGGGGGAGAGCTGTTTGAGTCAGGTATAAGAGAGAATAAGAGCTGTTTGAGTCAGGTGTCTGGCAGAATGCCATGAGTTCAGTCAGGCGTGCGCCCGTGAGAGTTAGCTGCGTTCCTTTTCCTTTCTAAAGACAAAGGAATTGTCCGGTTGGAATATCATTGAAGATTTATGATAAAAACATCCTAAAAATTGATTCTATACATCGTTTGACATGTTTCTACAAACTGTAATGGAACTGTCATCTGAACTAAGTGCCTGCCCCTTGTGAATTTGGATTTGTGAACTAAACGCGCGAACAAAAAGGAGGTATTTGGACATAAATTATGGACTTTATCGAACAAAACAAACATTTATTGTGTAACTGGGATTCCTGGGAGTGCATTCTGATGAAGATCATCAAAGGTAAGTGAATATTTATAATGCTATTTCTGACTTCTGTTGACTCCACAACATGGCGGGTATCTGTATGGCTTGTTTTGGTCTCTGAGCGCTGTACTCAGATTATTGCATGGTGTGCTTTTTCTGTAAACCTTTTTTGAAATCTGACACAGCGGTTGCATTAAGGAGAATTATATCTTTAATTCCATGTATAACACTTGTATTTTCATCAACATTTATGATGAGTATTTCTGTAAATTGCAAAATCACTGGATGTTTTGGAAGCAAAACATTACTGAACATAATGCGCCAATGTAAACTGAGATTTTTGGATATAAATATGAACTTTATCGAACAAAACATACATGTATTGTGTAATATGAAGTCCTATGAGTGTCATCTGATGAAGATCATCAAAGGTTAGTGATTAATTTTATTGTAACGGGTGTCGTCGGAAGGAAGAGACCAAGGCGCAGCGTTCTTAGAGTTCCACATAATTTAATCACAAAGTGAAACTAAAACAGGACAAAACAATAAAGAATACAACAACCGAACAGCTTCGATGTACAAACTCCCTGCACACAAACAAAGAACACGATCCCACAAAGAAAGAGGGAAAAGGGCAGCCTAAGTATGATCCCCAATCAGAGACAACGATAGACAGGGAACCACCTGATTGGGAACCACACTCGGCCAGGAACAAAGAAATACAAAACCTAGAATTACAGAACATAGAATGCCCACCCAAATGTCAGGGCGTGACATTTATCTCTAGTTCTGCTTTTTGTGACTCCTCTCTTTGGCTGGAAAAATGGCTGTGTTTTTCTGTGACTAGGTACTGACCTAACATAATCATATGGTGTGCTTTCGCTGTAAAGCCTTTTTGAAATCGGACACTGTGGTGGGATTAACAACAAGTTTATCTTTAAAGTGGTGTATAATAATTGTATGTTTGAGGAATTTTAATTATGAGATTTCTGTTGTTTGAATTTGTTGCCCTGCACTTTCACTGGCTGTTGTCAAATCGATCGCGTTAACGGTATTTCAGCCGTAAGAAGTTGTAACATTGTACAATGAATGGATTCACATGCAAGGCATAAAGCTTAAGTTACAAAGCATTAACAAGCATTACAAAGCATTAAAAGGGGTCTGAATACTTTCCGAATGCACTGTATGTGATTCAATAATATATTAGGCCTACCTTTTTTTCTACGTCCTGTTATTTATGTTTCTATATATTGTACATTTCACTCTTTATTTATCCTCACTTTGCCATTAAAAAGCCTCGCAAGAAAGTCAGCTCTGCATTGTTGCCTCAATGACACCTCCACTGCTAGGGCGGCCTCCCTTGAATTTATTTGTTGAATGAGAGAGGCGTATGCTTTAAATCAAGCAGACTTGATCTGTTCTGAAAGATTAAACATTTAGGATTATAATAAATACCGCTTTGATATCATAATGAGTCAAACGTGCATTTTACATTTCCATATTATAAAACTCATGTCACTTACAGTAAACCTTTCAGTGATACCCATCCCGGATCCGGGAGCATCCTCATCAAAAAAGCTGACTAGCATAGCCTAGCCTAACGGGACAGGGATATCATATAATATAATTTTCATGAAATCACAAGTCCAATACAGCAAATGAAAGATAAACATCTTGTGAATCCAGCCATCATTTCCGATTTTTTAAATGTTTTACAGCGAAAACACAATATGTATTTCTATTAGCAAACCACAATAGCCAAAGACTCAACCGCATATTTTCACCATGTTTCTACCGCATAGGTAGCTATCACAAAACCGACCAAATAGAGATATAATTAGTCACTAACCAAGAAACAACTTCATCAGATGACAGTCTTATAACATGTTATACAATACATTTATGTTTTGTTCGAAAAATTAGCATATTTGAGGTATAAATCATAGTTTTACATTGCAGCTACCATCACAAATAGCACCGAAGCAGCCAGAATAATTACAGAGAGCAACGTGAAATACCTAAATACTCATCATAAAACATTTATGAAAAATACATGGTGTACAGCAAATGAAAGATAAACATCTTGTGAATCCAGCCAATATTTCAGATTTTTTTAAGTGTTTTACAGCGAAAACACAATATATATTTCTATTAGCTCACTACAGTAGCCAAACACACAACACAATTTACTCCCCGCATAAATAGCTTGCACAAAACCGACATTTTGTTCGAAAATGTGCATATTTAGAGATACAAATCCTGATTATACATTGTGAATACGTAGCATCGATTCACCAGAATCTCCAGAGATATTTTGGACACTCACCTAATCTGACCAAAGAAATCATCATAAACTTTACATAAAAATACTTGTTGTATGGCAAATGAAAGATACACTGGTTCTTAATGCAACCGCCGTGTTAGATTTTTAAAATAACTTTACCATAACAAACAGCTTGCGTTATTGCGAGACAGCGCTCGCCAAAACGGCAGAGAATAGGAATCAACATTTTCCACAGAAATACGAAATAACATCATAAATTGTTCTTACTTTTGCTGAGCTTCCATCAGAATCTTGTACAAGGAGTCCTTGGTCCAGAATAAATCGTTGTTTGGTTTTAGAATGTCCTTTTCTTCTGTTGAATTTGCGCCACAATGCTAGCCAAGCTTGATGACGTTCCCATCTTCTCTCTACGCAAAGAACGGAAAACTCCAAAAGTCCCAATAAACGTTGAATAATCTGATAAAACTCGGTTGAAAAAACATACTTTACGATGTTATTATCACATGTATCAAATAAAATCAGAGCCGGAGATATTCGCCGTGTAAACTGAACGCTTATCAGAAGACAATATCGAGGTGCTTTGCGCGCCTTGATAGACAAAGGAAATTCCTGACCTGCCACTCCAAAAGCTCTTGTTCGACCTCAGATCAAGCTAGACACCCCATTCCACCTTCCACTGCCTTTTGACATCTAGTGGAAGGCATATGAAGTGCATGTATATCGATAAATATAAGCCAGTTGAATAGGCAGGCCCTGAAACAGAGCCCCATTTTCAGAATTTTCACTTCCTTTCTGGAAGTTTGCTGCCAAATGAGTTCTGTTTTACTCACAGATATAATTCAAACAGTTTTAGAAACTTGAGAGTGTTTTCTATCCAATAGTAATAATAATATGCATATTGTATGATCTAGAATAGAGTACGAGGCCGTTTAAATTGGGCACGATTTTTTCCAAAGTGAAAATAGCGCCCCCCTATTGACAAGAAGTTACAGTATCAAAAATGTTTTTGTCTTATGTTGCACCAACCCCACATTTTTCATGAATATACTTATTATGTTACTGAATGTATCCATAGTATTTTAAGATTTAGTGATCAACAAATGCTGAAAAAAGAATGTACAGTAAATGTAAAATGCACATAAAATCAACAGTATAATGTTTGGATTCAGTTTTGTATCAGGTGAACTGTAGTGTCCTCCCATCTGTCTGATAATTTCCCCATAATCTCCAAAGTGTTCCCTTTCAAATACTACCATGGTTATGCATATAGTTCTCATATTTCTTCTGTGTGAAACATTTCAATTTGGCCCTATCCATATACGTCAATTCCCACAAATGTAAAGTGTTAAGTCCCATGAGACCTGATCCAAGACGAGCAGTCAATTAAGGCGCGTGTTTGTGTGTGCGTTCGTGTGTCTCCGGTTCCGTCAAACCATCTCTCATTCATGCATATAAATAAAATGAAAAAACCTGTCTGTTGTTGTGGTATCAGTGTGCACAGCAGCACACATACACACTACCCAGGGTCTTGTTGCATGCCTGTCAGTTTCCCAGGAACCCGCAAAGGGTGAAGCCTTCTATTGGCATCCTACAGTAAATGTCAAACGCCTTGTTAAAGCTTTGAGGATAATTCAATTCAAACTTAATTAAGTTTTTTTTTGCTCAGACCATCATACATTATGTGTCAGTCATCCAGGCAGGGCCATTACAATAGTGGGGCTAGTATAGCGTGGGAGAAGAAAGACACATTGCTAATGTGATGTAATTAGTAAAGTTGCACTTTTCAGGAATGTTTCCCGCTCTCTCTCCCCCTGGCGTTTAGGAAAAGGAAAGTGATTTGAAAGTGAATGGCATTTTGAAAACGCCAATTTCCCCTTGTGATGGATACCGCCGGCATTGGCAGCATAAATCCGTTCAATGCCAGTGTGCTTGGCTGCCGAGAATTCGTTGCAATAAATGTCATGTTCTGAGCGCAGCTTTCTAAAATGGAATATGACATTGTCTTTAATGCATTCAGATTAATTTTGGCTGTGCATGTATAGGGGGTTGAGTCTCCTGCTGCAGTGGAGGGAAAAGGAGTCAGTATCAAATGCAGGAGAGGCCAACAGAGACAGCAGTGTGAGCAGGCTTTTGTTCCAGCCCTGCACTAACACACTTGATTTTAACTAAGTCATAATCAATTTAGACAACGTATAATATAATGTTTGTTTATGCTGGTCTGGAACAAAAGCCTGCACACATACCAGTACCCTCAAGTACCAGTTTCGCCAACCCCTGCCTCTGCATGGATGAAATGACTGGAACTTTTATTTTATTTAACTAGGGAAGTCAATTAATAACACGTTATTTACAATGACGGCCTACCAAGAGGCAGAATAACTCCTGCAGGGACAAGGGCTGGGATTAAAAATGTGAATGTAGGACAATTCACACATCATGACAAGAGAGACTCCGCAACACTACATAGAGAATGAACTCTCCTGTTGTGTTCGTTTCATGTTCATTACTTCTGTGTTCCCGGTCCGAAATGACTGCCCCATTATAGCTGATTATAAATCCATAATAATACATATATTATCACCTACTGTTGTGTTAGATATTTTTATCAGCTTAAGTTCTTGTGAACATTACAAGTTTTGAACTTCTATTTGCTGTTTAAGACATGTAGGTCTCATTGACCTGAGCTCATACAACTAGTTTTTGTGTAGAAAAAGCATAATGTATGGATTATTTTGACTATAAGAACTACTCAGATGAAACAAATTGTGCTATTTATCACAGACTATTTTGTGTCAAAGTTTAACAAGGACATTTGCTTTGAAACCACTTCAAATATTTTAATAGTGGCACAAAATAACATATTTTGTGTTCCCGGTCAAAACTGACCAGTATGATTTTATTAGTAAAGAAAGGATATAGGCCCAAAACCTCACATTAAAACTTTACCATATTACAAAATGAATGTCTGAACACATTAAAGAACAACAGTGACAATAACAGTATTACTAACAAAAACATCTGTCACAATCTGTCTGTCACGGCTGTTGAAGGAAGTGGACCAAGGTGCAGCGTCGTGAGCGTACATTTTCTTTAATTATAAAAAATGACGCCAACAAAACAACAAACGAGAAAACAACCGTGAAGCTAAAGGCTATACTGCCAACAAACAAAGACAACTTCCCACAAAGACAGGTGGAAAAAAGGGCTGCCTAAGTATGGTTCTCAATCAGAGACAATGATAGACAGCTGTCCCTGATTGAGAACCCTACCCGGCCAAAACATAGAAACACAAAATCATAGAAAACAAAACATAGAATGCCCACCCCAAATCACATCCTGACCAAACCAAATAGAGACATAAAAAGGCTCTCTAAGGTCAGGGCGTGACACTGTCAATCAATGGTGGTTACATTTTGTGTGTTCTCATGCACATGTTGGACAATACATGGTGGTTGTTGCATGTCCCTTGCAAATATATGCACTGCATTTAAGGCACCTAATGCTCGTTTTGACATCTCTTGGTGCACACAGATTGCACCTCCTTCATTTTGTCTCTTCGGTCTCTGGCAGCCGTAGATCTAGCTTCTGGCCCTTGTATATCTTTCACCAATCCAGCAGAGGATGGTGTTGGAGGAAGGTGTTGGCGCCTTTGAATGAGGGGTGCCACCATGGCTTTCCCCAACTCTTTTAGGAATAGTCTCCTCTTGAAGAATTTCCCCTGCTTCCAGCCTGGATTCACCTCCATCCACACCACAAACGCGTTGTTGGCCGACACATCTAGGATGTTGAAGAACACCACCATGGGCCAACGTGCCGTCATCCTCTTACAAGAGTATGTGCCAGTAACCTGCAAAAGTGCAACAATCAGTAAATAAAATAATGAGTACATACAAGTGATACTTCATGTCATGCATAGTAACATGTGAAAAATTGCCTCAAAGCGTTGTTTTAATTTATCACATCTAAAACATATTTACATATTCAAATGAATAGAATTGACTCCATATTGTTCACAAATTCAATGAGCATTTCACCAAACAACAACATGTCTTGTTGTTATGGTGCAGATAAAACAATCTGGTAATAGAAAAAAAAGTACATGAGACTTGAAAGACAGAAAGTAACATACCTTATCAAGGCTGTCAACTCCCCCTTTGTTCTTGTTGTAATCCAGGACAACGTTGGGCTTCTTGTCCTCCTTGGTACTCACAGCGGCATCCCATTCTTCTTTATCTCCAGGCAGTAGGACACAAGAGTGTGTGTATCGGTGAAGGCAAATTTAGAGGAAAAACGAGCCCTGTCCTTGGTAGTGAGTAAGGCATGAGGCAACAGACCTGTTTCTTCTGACCGTCCCCGCCATGGTCATTTTCTTTTTGGAGCCGCTCCTGACCAAGAGCATATGAGGTGAAGAAATTGTCACATGTTATGTTGTGCCCCTGGAGACCTGTAGTCATTTCCAGGACCACCCGCTTCCCCTGGTTCCTTTCGGGAACACCCACATTTATTTATTGTTTTTGACCGGGAACACCACAGCTGTACAAAAGTTAAATAAAACACCCAAAATGTTATGAAAACCATCAAAATGTATTTTGTGTGTTCAGATGCTATGTGTGGACAAAGTCATGGAACCTTATAACAATCAGATTAAATTAACTACATTTTTCAGAGAGAAAACTTGTAAATCGGTCCAATCCGACCGGAACACAACAGGAGGGTTAAGACAACAACACATGACAAAACAGCATGGAAGCAACACAGCATAACAACACGGTAGCAACACAACATGGCAGCAGCACAACGTGGTAGCAGCACAAACATGGTACAAACATTGTTAGGCACAGACAACGCCACAAAGGGCAAAAAAGGTAGATTCAATACATCAATTGAAGCAGCCACAACTATCAGTAAGAGTGTCCACGATTGAGTCTTTGAATGTAGAGATAAAATTGTCCAGTTTGAATGTTTTTCGCAGCTCGTTTCAGTTGCTAGCTGCAGCAAACTAACTTCTCACGAGTCACCAACCCTGATCCGGTAGCACCCCCCCCCCCCCCCACTGAGTAGCATAGCTAGCATAGCGTCACAAGTAACTTGTAGCATCTAAATATCATTAAATCACAAGTCCAAGACACCAGATGAAAGATACAGGTCTTGTGAATAAAGCCACCATTTCAGATTTTTAAAATGTTTTACAGGGAAGACACAATATGTAAATCTATTAGCTAACCACGTTAGCAAAGGACACGATTTTTTTACTCCCAATAGTTTTTTCCTGCGTCAGTAGCTATCACTAATTCGACTAAATAAAAATATATATAGCCACTAACCAAGAAACAACTTCATAAGATGACAGTCTGATAACATATTTATGGTATAGCATAGTTTTTTTTTGGAAAAATGTGCATTTTTCAGGTATAAATCACAGTTCTACATTGCAGCTGCAATCTGAAATAGTGCTGACCCAGCCAGAACAATTACAGAGACCAACGTCATATAACGAATTACTCATCTTAAAACATTTCAGAAAAATACACAGCGTACAGATATTGAAAGCCCAACATCTGGTGAATCCAAACAATATTTCAGATTTATTAAATGTTTTATAACGAAAACAAAATGTAGCGCTAAATTAGCATAGCTATACCAGGCAGATTCGGCTAGGCGCCCACGGCCAGTTCACATGCACAACAGATATGATATAACATCGTAAATTGGGTCTTACTATGGCTGATCTTTCATCAGAATGTTGAGCAAAGTGTCCTTTGTCAAGATGAGTCGTTGGTTCCGTTCAGAATTGTTCCTTTCCCACTCCATTTAGCACAGGTACTGGTCGAGTGGCACGGATCTCTCAAACGTAAATAAAATCAGACAACGGAACACCACAAAACTCCCGAAAAAATTCAAATAATCTGATTAAACTATATTGAAAAAACATACATTACGATGATATGGTCACATGTATCAAACAAAATTCGACACGGAGATAGTTTTCATCCATAACGCCAGCAAAACAGTACACAATCGCAGCTCCAACTCGTGCGAATCAGAAAACCGGAAGTTGTCGGTCACGCCAAAGAAATAGGTCTTATTTCACGTCAGTACCAGATAAACAAAGAATTTCTCCTCTGACGTCCTCTTGACACCCAGAGGAAGGCGAATGAAGTGTGTTTCTGGTCATAGGGGTCATGACCATATATAGGCTGAGCGTTGAAGCGAGCATAGACTTCTTGCATTCTACTTCTTGGTCAGGGAAAGTGCTGTCAAATGACTTGTGTATCACTCAGAGACAAAATTGAAACGGTTTTAGAAACTAGAGATTGTTTTCTTTCCAATGGTATTATTTATATGCATATAGTAAGAGCAATAATTGAATAAGAGGCAGTTTAATCTGTAGAGCAAATTATGCTAATGGGAAAATAGCACCCCCTGTATTCTCAAGAAGCTAAGCGACCCAGGGATGTGTGTGCTCTGGGGATCTTTAACAGAATGTGACTGGCAGAACAGGTTTTGTGTGTGGAGGATGAGGGTTTTAGTAGGTATCAGGAGGGAGCGAGGCCTAAGAGGGTTTTATAATTAAACATCAACCAGTGGGTCTTGCGCCAGGTACAGAGATGACAAGTTACAGAGGAGTATAGAGTGCAATGATGTTTCCTATAAGGAGCATTGGTGGCAAATCTGATGGTCGAACGGTAAAGAACATCTAGCCGCTCTAGAACACCCTTACCTGATGATCTATACATTTCGTCTCCGTAATCTAGCATGGGTAGAATGGTCATATATCAGGTGTAAGGTCCTTTTTCTGACTTTGCCCCATATTGAATTATGACTAAAGTGACCCTTTTCCTGTGTTGGTTATAATTTGAGATATCTCAATAGCATTTTGAGTCTCTGCAGGGTGCTGACTTATGCAAAATTTGTGACAGGCACACAAAAAACATATTTTTGTAGAATTCAAATCTCAGATAAAGGTTACTTAAGGTTACTAGGTTAGGTTACTTAAGAAAGCAACGATAGGAGGGTGGTTGGTCGGGGAGGATGTGTGGACGTATAACGCAAACGTCTAGCAACCTAATGCGTGTTCGAATCACACGATGGACAACTTTAGCATTTTAGCTAATTAATCACAGTCAACACACCTATATTGTATATGTTATAGTAGTAATATAACAGATTTAAATAGAAAATATATTTCTCCAATATGTATCGAACCTGTGGAACCATGATAATTTAAAAATATATTTTTTTAAGCAATGCCCTTGTGCTCATTTTTTGAGAATTGTTTGGCAACTGTATGTGCATTATAAACCTGAGACTCTCTTCTATTAGATGTGTGTGATCGAGTAGAGTAGCACACTAGTAAGGTAGCCTATGCTTTCAATGAATATTCAATGTTAATTTGAGTGCTTAAACTTTGACCCACACAATTTCTGACTACGCCACTGGTAGTATGTAGCTGTTAAGGCACTGGATTATGAGTTGTCTTGTTTGGTAAATGAACAAAGGAATTACGCAGTGTCATGGTGCATTTAACCACTGTGGTTCATTTACCACAGTGACATAATTGCCTCAATACGTATACATCCGTAGGCTAATAAATCCATTTAATACGCCATCACAAAAAATATAATGATTTTGTTTAGGCAGGTCTTAAGAAACATGAGAAATTATTTTATTTTAAAATGATCAGAATAGCACATTGAGTTTACTGTTCCAAAGACTGCATTGAGGCCCAGCATTGGTCAGTCTAAAATTCCTTTTAATTCTGTCATGAAATACATGCATTTCCTATTATTAAGTACTTTACGGTGTCTATGCCTTTAGTTTTCCATGTAGACCAATTTAAATAACTGATACATGGAACTAGAAAGTACTGAATTGCGTGAGAAGGCTGTAGGATCAGTCCAACTGTTGTTTAATTCTGATTTATATATATTTTCATAGAGGCTTTAAAAATTGTAATTAATCATGTTGTTGTTTCTAATTAACCCATTTGTATATTTATCTTTTGAAATTATAACTGGTTTGGCGTGTATTGTTTTTGTGAGGCCTGCGAGATATTTTCCAGGTTTATTTGCCATTAAATCGTATGCTTGATTTGAGTTTAACCTGCAGTTGTTGGCTTTCTTCAAAAGTAAAATATCATATTCCTGCTTAAATTCTGAAATTGTATTTTCTTTTTTACCTTTTAATTTTTGTATGGGCTTTTTGGAAAATAGTGATTTATTTTTCTGTAATTTAAATTTCTAAATCAGATTGAATTTTTGTCGTGTTTGAGATTATCATACCCTTAATGTACACCTTAAAAACATCAAATTATATTGGGGGGATGGATTTTCTCTGTCCTCTATGTCTATATTGGTAATGGTAAATGTTTATATTTGTTCATTTATGTATTTAATACATTTTGGGTCTTGAAGATGTGCTCTGTTCATTCTCCATATTCTGTTACTAAGTGTATTTTCTGTTAGTGTAACTAATCATGATACCGGAGAATGATCCGATAGCACTATGTCATGCATTTTTTAACCCAGTTAATTGTTCAGAGCATTTTTGGAGAAAATAAATGTAGTCAGTTATTGAATAGCTTTTCTTATTTTGAGAAAAAAAAGGAATAGTCTTTTGTAGTTGGGAATAGTAATCTTCAGGTGTCCTGTAAATTATTTGTAGAGATTACATTTTTCAGCCTCTTTCGAGGTTCCTTGAATTTTCCTTTTTTATTGCTACATCTGTCTATCTTATCGAATGTATGAATTAGGTCTCCTGCTAAGATAATAGTTCCTGTCTGGATTTGATCTACTAGAGCTTGCATTCTATCTAAAAATGACCAGATTTGCCCCTGGTGGAATTTACAATGAAATCAATGTGTATTTTTCACTACATAAGGTACAATTCAACAATAGAAAACGGCCTTCTTGGACTGTGTGCTGGGATATAAGGGAAAAGGGTGAATTCTTATTTATCAACCCAGCTCCTCTTTAAATATTCAATTTATCCTTTATGAAATGTAACTCTTGCAGGAAAATCACATCTGCTGACAATCTCTTTAACACTAAAAAAGCTAATGTAGACATTTTGACTGCTCATTATTTGTATTTATTTATTTTTATTTATTTTTAAGTCATGTCCCCTTCCGTCCTTGACTTTTCCTAATATCAGAAACAGAACTGGAGTTATAACCAGTTTAAGGACAGCATGTCATTTTTAGAATGGTTTCTCCCCGTTGCCCCCCCGATGGTAGGGCCTGCTCCGCTCCTTCTTCCGACAGTTGAAAGTGCAATACCCAGCTGATACTCACCCCGATAATTGCCTCAAAACTGAACCTAAACTATACTGAAACTAATTCCACACATTTAACAACAGAAGAAATACATTTTGTAAAGTGTGATGGGGAGAAACGATGAGTTGGGTGAGTTGATGAGCGAAGGGAAGAGAACAATGCATAATGATGTAATCATCAATTGTGATTAAAGAACTGGGTGGGCCATTCTATTGTATTGATCCATTCTAATTACAATCTTAAAATGGTATGTACCATATATCAGTCCACCAAATCAAAGCAGTCTTATCAGTCTACGCGGGCCTACTTAGAGTAGGTGTAATTGTACATGCTGAGCGGCTTTCAGTATCTGGGAAAATATCCACATCGGGCAGCAGGTGAGTGAGGGTTGGAAAGTGTGGTGATGAGGCTTGTGGAACCTTATGTTGGCAAGGGGAGAAATGTCCCCATGGACATTTTTTCACTTCACTGTCATTTGCGAACAAGTTGCTTGCAAATAAAAGAAGTCTGGCTGGCACCATGAACAAAGTGAGACAGGAGCTCCCTCCCTGTGTGTGAAATAAGGCACCTGCACAGCCATTGTACTCCACAACTGTGCTGAAGAATGACAAGATGATGGAGATACAATAAAGAGAAAACTATTATGCACTAAAACCAAATGAAGGTGTGTCAAGCATGTGAAAGTTATGACAATTGTGTGAACAGTTAGGACAAGGGATGACAGCTAAATTAAATCCAACTGATGACATTTCGTGAAGACACACATAAGCACGAGCTGGCAATAATTGACTATTTTTGACTGATGTCATATCGACACTTATATACAGTGGGGAGAACAAGTATTTGATACACTGCCGATTTTGCAGGTTTTCCTACTTACAAAGCATGTAGAGGTCTGTAATTGTTATCATAGGTACACTTCAACTGTGAGAGACGTAATCTAAAACAAAAATCCAGAAAATCACATTGTATGATTTTTAAGTAATTAATTTGCATTTTATTGCATGACATAAGTATTTGATCACCTACCAACCAGTAAGAATTCCGGCTCTCACAGACCTGTTAGTTTTTCTTTAAGAAGCCCTCCTGTTCTCCACTCATTACCTGTATTAACTGCACCTGTTTGAACTCGTTACCTGTATAAAAGACACCTGTCCACACACTCAATCAAACAGACTCCAACCTCTCCACAATGGCCAAGACCAGAGAGCTGTGTAAGGACATCAGGGATAAAATTGTAGACCTGCACAAGGCTGGGATGGGCTACAGGACAATAGGCAAGCAGCTTGGTGAGAAGGCAACAACTGTTGGCGCAATTATTAGAAAATGGAAGAAGTTGAAGATGACGGTCAATCACCCTCGGTCTGGGGCTCCATGCAAGATCTCACCTCGTGGGGCATCAATGATCATGGGGAAGGTGAGGGATCAGCCCAGAACTACACGGCAGGACCTGGTCAATGACCTGAAGAGAGCTGGGACCACAGTCTCAAAGAAAACCATTAGTAACACACTACGCCGTCATGGATTAAAATCCTGCAGCGCACGCAAGGTCCCCCTGCTCAAGCCAGCGCATGTCCAGGCCCGTCTGAAGTTTGCCAATGACCATCTGGATGATCCAGAGGAGGAATGGGAGAAGGTCATGTGGTCTGATGAGACAAAAATAGAGCTTTTTGGTCTAAACTCCACTCGCCGTGTTTGGAGGAAGAAGAAGGATGAGTACAACCCCAAGAACACCATCCCAACCGTGAAGCATGGAGGTGGAAACATCATTCTTTGGGGATGCTTTTCTGCAAAGGGGACAGGACGACTGCACCGTATTGAGGGGAGGATGGATGGGGCCATGGATCGCGAGATCTTGGCCAACAACCTCCTTCCCTCAGTAAGAGCATTGAAGATGGGTCGTGGCTGGCTCTTCCAGCATGACAATGACCCGAAACACACAGCCAGGGCAACTAAGGAGTGGCTCCGTAAGAAGCATCTCAAGGTCCCGGAGTGGCCTAGCCAGTCTCCAGACCTGAACCCAATAGAAAATCTTTGGAGGGAGCTGAAAGTCCGTATTGCCCAGCGACAGCCCCGAAACCTGAAGGATCTGGAGAAGGTCTGTATGGAGGAGTGGGCCAAAATCCCTGCTGCAGTGTGTGCAAACCTGGTCAAGAACTACAGGAAACGTATGATCTCTGTAATTGCAAACAAAGGTTTCTGTACCAAATATTAAGTTCTGCTTTTCTGATGTATCAAATACTTATGTCATGCAATAAAATGCAAATTAATTACTTAAAATTCATACAATGTGATTTTCTGTATTTTTGTTTTAGATTCCGTCTCTCACAGTTGAAGTGTACCTATGATAAAAATTACAGACCTCTACATGCTTTGTAAGTAGGAAAACCTGCAAAATCGGCAGTGTATCAAATACTTGTTCTCCCCACTGTACATTATAATGCCATTACTGCTTTTGTGCTGAGTTTCACTATTTATCAAGGCCACTTGGTGCTTATAATGATGTTTAGGCTACTGATGTTTTCATAATTTGACTGTGTGTCTTGGTGGTTGGGTTTTTATTTTTTATTTTGTCATTATAAAAGGAAGCTTTTCCATGTTCCAGCACATTTCTGTTTCATAGTTGTTACAAAGGCACTCTACAAATTACATTTGTGACCAACCTGCTCCATTCGGTCTTATGTAGCAACATTTGAAATTGTGTTTTTTAAATTGGATAAAAGTAGAGCTTAAAAATGGTATATTATACACTACAGTTGAGGAACAAGGGGAAAGGAATTCTGCTTTTGAGAAAATGGCCCTTGGATGTTTTGGTACACCTACTGGAGAGCTTTTTTCCCACACCCATTCAGTATCGTTCGCACCCTCTTAAGCCCCACCCATCTCGTTAAGGATTCACATGTGAGGCCAAAGATTTCAAGACTAAAGGCTGGTTTATAATACGTCTTTCGACGTGTCTGTATACAGTTGTCGCAGTGACATTATGAACATTCTATTGTCGTCCGACATAAAACTTGTCGTTGTCGTTATGAAAAAGTATAAACATAAAAACGACAGGCTGCATGACATCAGCAGACTGGTGGTCCAAAATAGCATAACTGATGTATTTTAACACCAATAAACCCATCTGTATGAAAATGAATTTAGTATATGTCAATCAGGCAAACCAGGCAACTAAAATAATCTTTCTAAACAATGTTTTGGTTCGTCTCTACCTAAAGTTAAGTTAGCTGGCTAGCCAGTTCATATAATGACCATATCATATAGCTGACAATGTCTTAACTTTAGCTAATTTGTATTCATTATTACAGGAAAATATAATCACAATAACACCATTATTTACAAGCGAGCTAATTACAGAGAAAGGGTGGCAGGTAACCTACCGGTTAAGAGCGTTGGTCACTGGTTCAAGTCCCAGAGTCAACTAGGTGAAAAATCTGTCGATGTGGCCTTGAGCAAATCACTTATCCTTAATTGCACCTGTAAATCACTCTGGATAAGAGCATCTGCTAAACTCAAAAAGTAAAAGAGAAAATAGCTTATTGTTGTGAGTGTGATGAAAAAAAAGCAGCTCTTTCTACTGGAGAATTTTCGAACTTGGTCTCATTGGCCTAACGTTATATGCTAATTTGACTTTGGTGCAGGTCATGTGGTTCTTCACATTACCTTCACTGGTAAACACACTATATCAAATAAAATCAAAGTTTATTTGTCACATGCACAGCATACTGAAGGTGTAAACGGTACAGTGAAATGGTTACTTGCATAGTGGACTCTTTTGACTAGAAATGTAGCTAGCTAGCTAAACAATGAACCATAATCCCAACTCAAAACGTTACTACTCTGCATGAATCTACAGGTAGCTGAAGCTAACCAAATAGGTTCAACGTTAGCTAGCTAGATTTAGACAATTAGAAACGTATAATATCTTAAAATGTAGCTAGCTAGACTCTCTTACCTGTATACCATAGTACCCTCCGACTCCATTTTGTTGCTCCCAGCCTATAGACAGAAACTAAAACAGGAAACGCTCGCGCTCAGGTCTGTTCAATGCTGATCCGACCAATCTGATTCCACGCTTCAAGATTGTTTCGATCACGTGGACTGGGATATGTTCCGGATAGGATAGGAACAACAACGTTGATGTATACGCTGATTCGGTGAGCGAGTTTATTAGCAAGTGCATCGGTGATGTTGTACCCACGGCGACTATTAAAACCTTCCCCAATCAGAAACCGTGGATTGTTGGCAGCATTCGTGCAAAACTGAAAGCGCAAACTACTGCTTTTAATCAGGGCAAGGCGACCGGAAACATGACCGAATACAAACAGTGTAGCTATTCCCTCCACAAGGCAATCAAGCAAGCTAAGCGTCAGTATAGAGACAAAGTTGAGTCGCAATTCAATGGCTCAGACACAAGAGGTATGTGGCAGGATCTACAGTCAATCACGGATTACGGAAAGAAAACCAGCCCCGTCGTGGACTACGATGTCTTGCTCCCAGACAAACTAAACAACTTATTTGCTCGCTTTGAGGACAATACAGTTCCACCGACACGGCCCGCTACCAAAACCTGCGGTCTCTCCTTCACCGCAGCCAACATGAGTAAAACTTTAAACGTGTTAACTCTCGCAAGGCTGCCGGCCCAGACGGCATCCCTAGCCGCGTCCTCAAAGCATGCTTCAAGAGGGCCACCATTGTTCCTGTTCCCAAGAAAGCTAAGGTAACTGAGCTAAACGACTATCGTAGCACTCACTTACGTCATCATGAAGTGCTTTGAGTGTCACATAGAAACATATTTTTTATGGGTTCCACATCTTTTTATTTCTAGGTGAAACTCACAGCTAAACAAAAACAATAAATCTCAAAACGAAACGTGAAGCTAACAATAGTGCTAATAGGCAACTATCCATAGTCAAGATCCCACAAAGCACAAAGGGGAAATGGCTGCCTAAATATGATCCCTAATCAGAGACAACAACAAACAGCTGCCTCTGATTGGGAACCATACCTGGTCAACATAGAAACATAATCCCCTAGGTGACCCACCCTAATCACACCCCGACCTAACCAACATAGAGAATAAAAAGCTCTCTATGGTCAGGGCGTGACATTGAGAGACTAGTCAAGGATCATATCACCTCCACCCTACCTGACACCCTAGACCCACTCCAATTTGCTTACCACCCCAATAGGTCCACAGACGACGCAATCGCAATCACACTGCCCTAACCCATCTGGACAAGAGGAATACCTATGCAAGAATGCTGTTCAAATCAAATCAAAGTTTATTTGTCACGTGCGCCGAATACAACAGGTGTAGACCTTACAGTGAAATGCTTACTTACAGGCTCTAACCAATGGTGCAAAAAAAGGTATTAGGTGAACAATAGGTAGGTAAAGAAATAAAAAACAGTAAAAAGACAGGCTATATAGAGTAGCGAGGCTATAAAAGTAGCGAGGCTACATACAGACACCTGTTAGTCAGGCTGATTGAGGTAGTATGTACATGTACATATGGTTAAAGTGACTATGCATATATGATGAACAGAGAGTAGCAGTAGTGTAAAAGAGGGGTTGGCGGGTGGTGGGTGGTGGGACACAATGCAGATAGCCCGGTTAGCCAATGTGCGGGAGCACTGGTTGGTCGGCCCAATTGAGGTAGTATGTACATGAATGTATAGTTAAAGTGACTACAGCTCAGCATTTAACACCATAGTACCCTCCAAACTCTTCATTAAGCTCGAGATTCTGGGTCTTGAACCCGCCCTGTGCAACTGGGTCCTGGACTTTCTGACAGGCCGCCCCCAGGTGGTGAAAGTAGGAAACAACATCTCCACTTTACTGACCCTCAACATCTAGAAGGCTAGGTCAGTACAGGTGCATCAAAGCTGGGACAGAGAGACTGAAAAACAGCTTCTATCTCAAGGCCATCAGACTGTTAAACGGCCATCACTAACATTGAGTGGCTGCTGCCAACATACTGACTCAAATCTCTAGCCACTTTAATAATTAATAATTGGATGCAATAAATGTATCACTAGTCACTTTAAACAATGCCATCTTATATAATGTTTACATACCCTACATTACTCATCTCATATGTATATACTGTACTCTATACCATCTACTGCATCTTGCCTATGCCGTTCGGCATCGCTCATCCATATATTTATATGTACATATTCTTATTCATTCCTTTACACTTGTGTGTAAAAGGTAGTCATTGTGAAATTGTTAGATTACTTGTTAGATATTACTGCATGGTCAGAACTAAAAGCACAAGCATTTCGCTACACTCGCATTAACATCTGATAACCATGTGTATGTGACCAATGACATTTGATTTGATTTATACACCCTCTCTGAACGCTTCTCTCTCTCTGTCACAGATGCCATGGTTGCCCTTTGTTTCAATATGTAATCCAGAGACAGGTGATATCTTTAAAAAAGCTTAGTTAGAAAGGATTATATACATATACTGAGCAGCTCATGTTATAGACAGAAGCATCTATTATCTCAGCCAATCATGGCTAGCGGGAAGGTTCCTGTGGTTTTCCTAAACTAACTAGGCTCGTAATTTAACAATTTTCTTCATATTTACAGATGGCATACAAGTTTGTTATTAAGAAGAAGTTCGCAAAAGAGAACCTGGATGTTTCACATCGCTATTGGCAAAATAATCTGTGGACAGATGAAACTAAAGTTGAGTTGTTTGTAAGGAACACACAATACCATGTGCGGAGAAAAAAAGACACAGCACACCAACATCAAAACCTCATCCCAACTGTAAAGTATGGTGGGTTGAAGCATAATGGTTTGGGGCTGCTTTGCTGCCTCAGGGCCTGGATAGCTTGCTATCGTCGACAGATTTCTCAAGTTTATCAAGACATTTTGCAGGAGAGTGTAAGGCTATCTGTCCCCCAATTGGGTAAAGTTGGGGTATGCAACAGGACAATGACCCAAAACGCAGCAGTAAATCAACAACATGATGGCTTCAACAGAAGAAAATACACCTTCTGGAGTGGCCTAGTCAGAGTCCTGACCTCAACCCGATTGAGATGCTGTTGCATGACCTCAAGTGAGCAGTTCACACCAGACATCCCAAGAATATTGCTGAATTGAAACAGTTTTGTAAAGAGGAACGGTCCAAAATTTCTCCTCGCCGTTGTGCAGGTCTGATCCGCAACTACAGAAAACATTTGGTTGAGGTTATTGTTGCCAAAGGAGGGTCAACCAGTTATTAAATCCAAAGGTTCACATACTTTCCCCACCCTGCGTGGTGAATGTTTACACGGTGTGTCCAATAAAGACATGAAGCCGTATAATTGTTTGTGTGTTATTAGTTTAAGCAGACAGTGTTTGTCTATTGTTATGACTTAGATGAAGATCAGATCCAATTTTATGACCAATTTATGCAGAAATTCAGGTAATTGCATCGGGTTCACATACTTTTTCTTGCCACTGTAAAATCACTGCGCTACCTGTTGCGGAACCCTGGTTTACGGTCTCCCCTGCTGGTTGGTCACGGATAAGTGAACACCTTTAGAATAACATGCACCTGCTTTGGTTGAATAGGAGCAATAGGAATTACAACTTTGGGCAGGGGAATAGGGGGGTCTAATGTATGTGGATGGTGGTGGGTACTGAAGATTCATGATGGGCCATGTGGAACAAGGCTTTCTACCCCGGGAACCATAAATCACACTACACCCTTGGTCCGTCCAGCTACCCCCAACCCCTCCCCATCGCTGTATACCCCCATCATGATTTACAACATTTTATTTTCCTGAATTTATTGAAATATAGAATTAAACCTCTATGGTGTCTGTGGCTGGGGGATGAAATGATGGGGCCAGTATGTTATCAGTCACACAAAGGAATAAAGGTCATTATAAATCATCTCAATGACTACATCTATTCTCCATTGTTGGAGAGCCGACCTCAGAAGTAGGGACCTCAATTATCAGGACCTTAGTCAATAGCTGGGTTGTTTGTTTAGTCTGAACTGTAATTGAGGAGAGGGGACAGGAAGAAATCACTGCAGAGTTTGGAAAAACAGGAAGGAAGTAGGAGGTGTTGTGGCCTATCAACCTTAAAAGCTTGTTTGCGAAGTCAGTGACACCAGAGGGAGCACAGATGCTGCAGGTGGTGGGATGGTGGGAGGAAGCGACAGTCCTTGTCAACAACAACAACAGAATGGTATCCGTCACCCCGTTGACACCACATGCAAGTAGGAACGGACGCCCGAGAAAAGGAAAAAATAGTTTTCTTTTTGCAGCGCTTTGAGGGTAAAGGTTAAAAAGCAACACATGGCGCCATATGCTACCACCGTCTACACAGAGTCAAAGGAGGCTGAGACTCTGAGATGGGAAAGAGTGAGTCATTTATCAAATTGTGACCGTATTCCTGTTTATTCAGTAAGTCCTACGGTAGGGTAGTTTGCCAAACAAGCAGCCTCCACATAATAATAAGAAGGGAGGCCTCTTAGTTTTAACAATTGTGGGTGGATAAAACATCTTGCAACATCAATTTGAAAAGCAGATGAGGTTATTCTCTGTTATGACAAATGGAGAAGAGAACAGCCTTGAAAACAAAATGCTAATCAGAACAAATTAAGCGGGCAGATAAATGCGTCTCAATAGAGTTGTGGGTGAGTTGTAGAACATGTAGTGTCGACACCCCTGTTTTCTCCAAAACACATTGCTAGGTCATCTGTCGATCACATATGACAGGTAAACATCACTCAGGGGACCTTGCCTGGATGTGTGACATGTACAATAGTGACTGGCACCAATTAAATATGGCACACTGTGCCAGACACAATCTGCATTTATGTCCATCAATTCTGTATGTGTCACGTTCCTGACCTATTTCTGTTAGTTTGTTGTATGTGTTAGTTGGTCAGGACGTGAGTTTGGGTGGGCATTCTATGTTGTCTGTTTCTATGTTGGTTTAAGGGTTGCCTGGTACGGCTCTCAATTAGAGGCAGGTGTTTGGCGTTCCTCTAATTGAGAGTCATATTTAGGTAGGTTGTTTCACAGTGTTCGTTGTGGGTGGTTGTCTCCTGTGTCTGTATGTATGTTCGTGCCACACGGGACTGTAGCGTTTGTTTGTAGTCGTGTACCTGTTCGTGAGTTCTGCGTTTTATGTAAGTTCGCATGTCCAGGTTTGTCTACTCCGTTTTGTTGTTTTGTTAGTTTATAGTCAAGTTCGTGTTTTCGTCTTTTCTGTAAATAAATATGTCATCACAACCCGCTGCGCCTTGGTTCAATCACTACTCCTCCTCTTCGGTTGAAGAGGAGGAGGACTACCGTTACAGTATGGGCGTCATAAGACTGCACTGTAGGCATCATGGACTCATTGTGTTGCAAAGCACAGTTTTGTTATGAATGTAGATGTTGATTTTTCAGTGGTTAACTTCCACAGATATACACTGAATTAGAGTTCTACTTAATGCTGTGCTAACTTGAAACTTTTTGGAACATTCTAGGAAGGGAACACACATAGATGTTACTCGATCTCCCTCTTCCCTGACCTTTCTTACTCCCCCGCTCTCCTTCTCCTCAAGTAAACATGTATTGCTATCTACAAATCAGAGTAATTTACTCAACAACCCAGATATTGGAGAATTTCATGGAAATGTCAAGTTAAAACATACATGCATACAAATTCAAACAAATTAGTTGACATGTCAGCCAATAATTTATACAGTTCAGCATTGTACACATTCTATGTTTTATGCACATTTGTATGTTGTCATCAAGGTACATTTTTTTCGATGTCAAGGGGCTTAAGAACACCCTTGAGGAACACCAATTCCATCCAGCTCTAATTACGGGGCGGGTTCTTCCCTCATGTGTAGCCGCAGCCTGCAATAGGTTCATCCAGGGACAGAGGCCTCGGTTTGACCTCTCTCTCCAAACACCATCAAAATGATTTAAGTGCAGCTGTAAGTCTTTTTGTGTCAGAACTCTGCCTGCCAGTGATCAAGCACAGCCCCGGCACAGACCCGTGCTGCTAAGTGAAGTCAATAAGAGGGGTTTGGATCTGTCCTACATGTCTAGTCTGCTGCCTGAGACTCCCCGGTGCAACACTTCAAAGGGACAGAGAGAGAGAGTGATAGAGACAGAAAGAGAGATAGGAGAGAGAGAGAGTGACTTATCCCAGTACTGAATCCGTCCGTGTCTATCAGTCACTGTCGGCTCCAATCTGGACAGATGAAGAGAGAGACGATCTCTCTGCAACCACGCTGAGACAGACAAAAACAAAAGAAGAGGGGAGGGGCTTATGCCTGGGTGTTTTTAATCTTACCTTTATTTAGCCAAGTCAACAACTCTCATTCAAAAAGTAAACAGTCCAAAACAGTTCAACAACACTTTTGAAACATTAGGGCAACATTTCAAGGGCTCTAACCCCACTACACCGATCATTCTGGGGATCTCCAAATCCATACATGTTATTTAACACTGCTGCAGCTACTGTCTATGTTTCTCTAGTATATGATCACCAGTGCTGGAAAAGTACCCAATTGTCATACTTGAGTAAAAGTAAAGATACACTACATGACCAAAAGTATGTGGACACCTGCAAGTTGAACATCTCATTCCAAAATCATGGGGATTAATATGGAATTGGTCCCCCCTTTGCTGCGATTACAGCCCTCCACTCATCTGGGAAGTATTTCCACTAGATTTTGGAACATTGCTGTGGGGACACCCACTGATGTTGGGTGATTAGGCCTGGCTCGCAGTCAGCGTTCCAAAGGTGTTCGATGGGGTTGACGTCAGGCTCTGTGCAGGCCAGTCAAGTTCTCCCACATCGATCTCGACAAACCATTTCTGTATGGACCTCGACAATGTTGAAACAGTACAGAGCCTTACCCAAACTGTTGCCACAAAGCTGGAAGCACAGAATCGTCTAGAATGTCATTGTTTGCTGTAGCTTTAAGATTTTCCTTCACTGGAACTAAGGGGCCTAGCCCGAACCATGAAAAACAGCCCAGACCATTATTCCTCTACCTCCACCAAACTTTACAGATGGCACTATGCATTGGGGCAGGTAGCGTTCTCCTGGCATCCGCTAAACCCAGATTTGTCCATCGGACTGCCAGATGGTGACGCGGGATTCATCCTCCAGAGAACACATTTCCACTGCTCCAGAGTCCAGCAAGCTTAACACCACTCCAGCTGACGCTTGGCATTGCGCATGATGATCTTAGACATGTGTGTGGCTGCTCGGCCATAGAAATCCATTTCATGAAGCTCCCGACAAACAGATATTGTTCTGACGTTGCTTCCAGAGCAAGTTTGGAACTCGGTAGTGAGTGTTGCAACCGAGGCAGAAGATTTTTTACGTGCTATGCGCTTCAACACCCGGCGGTCCCGTTCTGTGAGCTTGTTTGGCCTACCACTTCGCGGCTGAGCCGTTATTGCTCCTAGACGTTTCCACTTCACAATAACAGCACTTACAGTTGACCGGGGCAGCTCTAGCAGGGCAGAAATTTGACGAACTGATTTGTTGAAAAGGCAGCATCCTATGACAGTGCCGCATTGAAAGTCACTGAAAGTCACTGCTCTTCAGTAAGGTCATTCTATTGCCAATAGTTGTCTATGGAGATTACATTGCTGTGTGCTTGATTTTATACACCTGCCAGAAACGGGTGTGGCTGAAATAGCTGAATCCACTAATTTGAAGGGGTTTCCACATACTTTTGTATATATAGTGTACCTTAATAGAAAATGACTCAAGGAAATGTGAAGGTTGCCCAGTGTAATACTACTTCAGTAAAAGTATTTGGTTTTCAAATATACTTAAATATCAAAAGTAAAAGTATAAATCATTTCAAATTACTTATATTTAGCAAACCAGACGGCACCATTTTCTTGTTTTTTAATTTACTGATAGCCAGGGGAACACTACAAGACTCAGACATAATTTTTGTGAGTCTGCCAGATCAGAGGCAGTAGGGATGACCAAGGATGTTCTCTTGATAAGGACCATTTTCCTGTCCTGCTAAGCATTCTAAATGTAATGAGTACTTTTGTGTGTCAGGGGAAATGTATGGAGCAAAACGTTTATTGTTATCTTAAGGAACGTAGTGATGTAAAAATAAAAGTTGCAAAAAATATAAATAGTAGAGTACAGTTACCCCAAAAAACGACTTAAGTAGTATTTTAAAGTACTTTTACTAAGGTACTTTACACCACTGTTGTTGTTATGAGATCCCCACAAACACAAATTCTTCGTTTGTAAATTATGTCTGACTGTTGAAGGGTGCCCCTGGCTATCCGTAAAGAAAAAAACAAGAAAATCGTGCCGTCTGGGTTGCTTACTATAAGGAATTTGAAATTATATTTACTCTTGATACTTAAGAATATTTTAGCGATTACATTTACGTTTGATACCTAAGTATATTTAAAACCAAATACTTTTAGACTTTTACTCAAGTCGTATTTTACTGGGTGACTTTCACTTTTACTTGAGTCATTTTCTTTTAAAGTATATTTACTTTTACTCAAGTATGACAATTGGATACTTTTTCCACCACTGAACAACAATTCTCCTTTTCTCGGCTCCTGTTCGGGGAGTATAGGTTGTTTTTCTGAGTGGTTTTACAGAGGGAGTTTCTGATCAACAGTTCGCTCCTTTCTCTCCCATTCATGGAGGTCAGCTGCACGCCACTATATAGCTCAAGGCTGTTTTTTGTTGTTTGCTTAATGCACATATAAAAGTAGAAAGGTTTTCTAAAGCCCTACACTCATCTCCAGCAGGCAAAAATGTGAAGAAATCATACTAGAGCCTCGGGTGAAATTCTGCAATATTCTTCAATAGGCCTTTCCTGTTTGACCTCTTTTTTTGCATTTTACCTTTTTGTGGGTTCTTTCTGTGTTTATTTTCTGCACACTTCTGTATGATATTGCCACAAGAAGAGGGGTCAGGGCCATAGTACTGCTACAGGTCTACTGTGAATTGACAATGAAGAAGAGTCCTATACTCTATAGAACAATGTACTGTATAATTGAATGTTTTTAGACTTACCAGTCAAACATTTTCTACCAGTTGGTAAGTCGGACGAGAGGGATTTACTCCAGGCACCCGACAAGACCCCCATCCCCGTCATTTGCAGGAGAAAGACACAGAGATACCGAGGACGAAGGTCGGCGTGCCTTGTGAGGATCCGGCGGCGAGTTGGTAATTTGCCTTTACCATCATTCCTATTAGCCAACGTACAATCATTGGATAATGAATAGATGAACTACAAGCACGTATATTCTACCAACAGGACATTAAAAACTGTAATATCTTATGTTTCACCGAATAACATGAATAACATACAGCTGGCGGGTTACACACTGTATCGGCAGGACAAGACAAGGGGTGGCGGTCTACGTATATTTGTAAACAACAGCTGGTGCACGATATCTAAGGAAGTCTCAAGGTTTTGCTCGCCTGAGGTAGAGTATCTCATGATAGGCTGTAGACCACACTATTTACCAAGAGTTTCAATCTATATTTTTTGTAGCTGTTTAATTACCACAACAAACCGATGCTGGCACTAAGACCGCACTCATTGAACTGTATACGGCCATAAGCAAACAGGAAAACGCTCATCCAGAGGCGGCGCTCCTAGTGGCTGGGGACTTTAATGCAGGGAAACTTAAATCCGTTTTACCTCATTTCTACCAGCATGTTAAATGTGCAACTAGAGGGGAAAACTCTTGACCACCTTTACATCACACACAGAGACACACACACAGCTCTCCCTGGCCCTCCATTTGGCAAATCTGACCATAATTCTATCCTCCTGATTCCTGCTTACAAGCAAACACTAAAGAAGGAAGCACCAGTGACTCGGTCAATAAAAAAGTGGTCAGATGAAGCAGATGCTAAGATACAGGACTGTTTTGCTAGCACAGACTGCAATATGTTCCAGGATTCTTCCGATGGCATTGAGGAGTACACCACATCAGTCACTGGCTTCATCAATAAGTGCATCGATGACGTTGTCGCCACTGACTGTACGTACATACCCCAACCAGAAGCCATGCAATAGGCAATATAATAGGCAAAATATAGATTGTCAATAGGCATTATAATAGGCAAAATATAGATTTTAACTCTTGGTAACAGGCAATATCCGCACTGAGCTAAAGGGTAGAGCTGCCACTTTCAAGGAGCGGTACTCTAACCTGGAAGATTATAAGAAAACTCGTACTACACCGGCACCAACACTTGTCAGATGTGGCAGGGCTTGCAAACGATTACAGACTACAAAGGGAAGCACAGCCGTGAGCTTCCAAGTGACACGAGCCTACCCTCCTGTACTCCCTATTCACACATGACTGCATGGCCAGGCACGACTCCAACACCATCATTAAGTTTGCTATACCTATTCCCACTCAGGAGACTGAAAAGATTAAGCATGGGTCCTCAGATCCTCAAAAAGTTTTACAGCTGCACCATCGAGAGCATCCTGACTGGTTGCATCACTGCCTGGTATGGCAACTGCTCAGCCTCCGACCGCAAGGCACTACAGAGGGTAGTGCGTACGGCCCAGTACATCACTGTGGCCAAGCTTTCTGCCATCCAGGACCTCTATACCAGGCGGTGTCAGAGGAAGAACCTAAAAATGGTCAAAGACTACGGCCACGCTAGTCATAGACTGTTCTCTCTGTTACCGCATGGCAAGCAGTAACGGAGCGCCAAGTCTAGGTCCAAAAGGCTTCTCAACAGCTTCTACCCACAAGAGATAAGACTCCTGAACAGCTAATCAAATTGCTACCCACACTATTTGCATTGACCCCCCCCTTTGCGCTGCTGCTATTCTCTGTTTATTATCTATGCATAGTCACTTTAATTCTACCTACATGTACATATTACCTAAATTACCTTGACACCGGTGCCCCCACACATTGACTGTACTGGTACCCCCTGTATATACTGTATCTTCGCTATTGTTATTTTATTGCTGCTCTTTAATTATTTGTAACTTTTATTTCTTAATTTTTACCAATGTATTTTTTACTGAACAGATATTTTTCTTAAAACTGCATTGTTGGTTAAGGGCTTGTAAGTAAGCATTTCACTGTAAGGTCTACAGCTGGTCTACAGCTGTTGTATTTGGCGCATGTGACAAATTCAATTTGATTTGATTTGGTTACTCCCAACACCCATAACAACAAGCAGGAAATATTCCTACAATGGTCTCATAAAGTTATAGTCTGACAGGACATACTGGTTCTAATAACATTCCCTGAACATACTCCAGCAATAGAAGTTGTTCAAAAAAACGTATTCAGCTAATGTTGATGGAGATATTACTACTTAAACTTACACCGGTAACTGTCAAAATAATAGAAACGCATGAGTAAATGAAGGGTACAAAGTACTGTATATTGAAAGCTGGTGCTTCCACATAGCAGGACCAGTGTTATAGAGGGGCCTGGCCCACCCTACCATACCTCCTTGCCCGTCCAAATAAAATATTGAAATATTGATAATTTATTTGACCGAGACGTGCGCCAACAGGAAGACACATCAATCTCAGATAAAGCATCCGAGCTCCCCTCTGTATCAGTATGTACAGTGGGGAGAACAAGTATTTGATACACTGCCGATTTTGCAGATTTTCCTACTTAAAAAGCATGTAGAGGTCTGTAATTTTTATCATAGGTACACTTCAACTGTGAGAGACGGAATCTAAAACAAAAATCCCGAAAATCACATTGTATGATTTTTAAGTAATTAATTAGCATTTTATTGCATGACATAAGTATTTGATACATCAGAAAAGCAGAACTTAATATTTGGTACAGAATCCTTTGTTTGCAATTACAGAGATCATACGTTTCCTGTAGTTCTTGACCAGGTTTGCACACACTGCAGCAGGGATTTTGGCCCACTCCTCCATACAGACCTTCTCCAGATCCTTCAGGTTTCGGGGCTGTCGCTGGGCAATACGGACTTTCAGCTCCCTCCAAAGATTTTCTATTGGGTTCAGGTCTGGAGACTGGCTAGGCCACTCCAGGACCTTGAGATACTTCTTACGGAGCCACTCCTTAGTTGCCCTGGCTGTGTGTTTCGGGTCGTTGTCATGCTGGAAGACCCAGCCACGACCCATCATCAATGCTCTTACTGAGGGAAGGAGGTTGTTGGCTAAGATCTCGCAATACATGGCCCCATCCATCCTCCCCTCAATACGGTGCAGTCGTCCTGTCCCCTTTGCAGAAAAGCATCCCCAAAGAATGATGTTTCCACCTCCATGCTTCACGGTTGGGATGGTGTTCTTGGGGTTGTACTCATCCTTCTTCTTCCTCCAAACACGGCGAGTGGAGTTTAGACCAAAAAGCTCTATTTTTGAATCATCAGACCACATGACCTTCTCCCATTCCTCCTCTGGATCATCCAGATGGTCATTGGCAAACTTCAGACGGGCCTGGACATGCGCCTGCTTGAGCAGGGGGACCTTGTGTGCGCTGCAGGATTTTAATCCATGACGGCGTAGTGTGTTACTAATGGTTTTCTTTGAGACTGTGGTCCCAGCTCTCTTCAGGTCATTGACCAGGTCCTGCCGTGTAGTTCTGGGCTGATCCCTCACCTTCCTCATGATCATTGATGCCCCACGAGGTGAGATCTTGCATGGAGCCCCAGACCGAGGGTGATTGACCATCATCTTGAACTTCTTCTATTTTCTTCTATTTTCTAATAATTGCGCCAACAGTTGTTGCCTTCTCACCAAGCTGCTTGCCTATTGTCCTGTAACCCATCCCAGCCTTGTGCAGGTCTACAATTTTATCCCTGATGTCCTTACACAGCTCTCTGGTCTTGGCCATTGTGGAGAGGTTGGAGTCTGTTTGATTGAGTGTGTGGACAGGTGTCTTTTATACAGGTAACGAGTTCAAACAGGTGCAGTTAATACAGGTAATGAGTGGAGAACAGGAGGGCTTCTTAAAGAAAAACTAACAGGTCTGTGAGAGCCGGAATTCTTACTGGTTGGTAGGTGATCAAATACTTATGTCATGCAATAAAATGCAAATTAATTATTTAAAAATCATACAATGTGATTTTCTGGATTTTTGTTTTAGATTCCGTCTCTCACAGTTGAAGTGTACCTATGATAAAAATTACAGACCTCTACATGCTTTGTAAGTAGGAAAACCTGCAAAATCGGCAGTGTATCAAATACTTGTTCTCCCCACTGTATAGGCCAAAAGAGTATGGCATGTCATACTATTTCTGGCCAGACAGCATCAGATACATGGGTTACATATAGTAAGACAGAGAGGCACTGTTTCGCACACTCGAATGCTTTATCCTTCTTCTCTTTAGCAGAGAGGAAGAGAGGACACGAGAGGGCTCACTCTCACCAAAATCTGTCTAGAATAAGCCCAATGCATTTCTATGGGCAGTATATGCAGACCTAAGTTTGTCGCCTGACTTCCCGCCTTTGGAACAATGACTCTCATTGTTAGGGCGGAGACATGAGCATCTAGTCATTATATACAGACCTCTGATTTCAGACTCTTGCAAATTGGAAAGTAAAGTTGGCGGGTGCACAGTGCACTGTTAGCACGCTGGCTTCCCCTAAAGTAAATTGACCCTGGTATCAACAACACAAATAATAAGAAATAGATTTTGTATCACAGCATTCCTGCTGTGGTGGTTGCCTGGGAAGCTGTGCAGACAGAGTAGATGTTGCATTTTCTAAAATGTCTATCATTACAGCTTGATGACAGGGGAAAGACAAAAGGATATGGAAAGTGAAATCGATTTCCGAATATCCTTAAAAAATCTCTCCCAATCTATCTTCTCCATTATTGTCTAACAGTAGCCTGTCTAGCAGTAAGTGGAAATATTGACCATCATTATTTCAATGACTGGATGACTCAGTGGTCCTTCAGTAGTCTAGTGCTAATTTCGCTAAAGGCTAAAGGGCTTACGGGACATGGCTCTCTAAAAATAGAGAATGGCCTGGCAGTGTCCCAATCCTTAGAACTATTAGAAATACCAAGAAATATTCAGTTTTGGCTGGTCAATTAAATTAAATTCACAAAAACTGCACTGTAGCACTGACATTATTCTGCTATTCAGTGAGTAACATGGAATCTTCAAAGAGTAAGAACAGGGCTTGAACATAATATGTTGAACCCAACGATATTTATTAACATAGTCATGGGAGTGACTCGGTAATGTGGTAGAGATGGAGGGATAAATAGGAAAGAGGAGCTCAGGTGATAAATATCACTGATCCTGAATCCAGCCTGGTTGGCATTAACACAGTTGTCCCTGTCTGGCCCAACCACTGTTATGCCCTAAAGGACATATGACTAACATAACCAGTCAAGATGAGGGCAAGAAAACACTCCTTAATGCTACCTTTAGGGCTTTTCACAAGATTGCAGAGAAGAGAAGTAGAAAATAATCAACAGCTTGCAGTCTAAAACATGTAAATTAGCAATGATGACCTAGCTTTTGCTGGCTTTGCCTTCAGTATCTACAAGCAGTCACCAGAACAATCTTGCATAACAGCATCTAGTGCAGAATATTGCATAACAATGCAAAGTAAACTGATCAAAAGTAGATATTTGAATGTTATTCAAACGTTTGGTGGTTCAGGTACTCCAGCAAAACGTAATCACAAAAAAGTTGAACTGCTTTATTTGAGAACTCGTCCTAGTAAATTTGAAAGATAACAACACTACAAAAACCACTGCTGTGAATGATTTTTCACCACCCAGGCTCTTCTGAATTATACACGAAAACATCCCTGTTGCTGATGACCATGTTAGCATATCTCTCCAGGAAGGATCTTGTGTAACCATTGTCATATAGACCAGGTGAACTTCCAAGATGGCCGCCACCACCACCATTCACTAATAAATCAACCATCCATCCTTATGAGTGTATTAACATTTTCACACTAAGGTAGCACCAACCCACACCATAATAGATCTGTAATTACTCCATACAGTCCCAGGACATCGCACGCCTCGTCTCCATGATATTCATTACCAGGAAATAGTCCCAGTGATCTCAACTACATTCAGAAGCGTCATGACCAGATAAAAAATTTAAAAAGTAATTTAAACAATCTGGACCCGCTCTTCCTGAAATTATCCGCTGCCATTGTTGCAACCCCTATTACTAGTCTGTTCAACCTCTCATTTGTATCGTCTGAGATTCCTAAAGATTGAAAAGCGGCCGCGGTCATCCCTCTCTTCAAAGTGGGAGACACTCTAGACCCAAACTGTTACAGACCTATATCCATCCTGCCGTGTCTTTCTAAAGTCTTCGATAGCCAAGTGAACAAGCAGATCACCGACCATTTCGAAACCCACCGTACCTTCTCCGCTATGCAATCTGGTTTCCGAGCTGGTCACAGGTGCACCTCAGCCACGCTCAAGGTCCTAAACAATATCATAACTGCCATCGATAAAAGACATTACTGTGCAGCCGTCTTCATCTACCTGGCCAAGGCCTTCCACTCTGTCAATCACCGTATTCTTATCGGCAGACTCAACAGCCTTGGTTTCTCGAATGACCGCCTCGCCTGGTTCACTAACTACTTCTCAGAGAGTTCAGTGTGTCAAATCGGAGGGCCTGTTGTCTGGACCTCTGGCAGTCTCTATGGGGGTGCCACAAGGTTCCAATTCCGGCGCCGACTCTTTTCTCTGTATATATCAATGATGTGGGTGATTCTTTGATCCACCTCTACGCAGACGACACCATTCTGTATACATCTGACCCTTCTTTGGACACCGTGTTAACAAACCTCCAAACTAGCTTCAACGCCATACAACACTCCTTCTGTGGCCTCCAACTGCTCTTAAATGCTAGTAAAACAAAATCAGTGCTCTTCAACCGATCGCTGCCCGTCTAGCATCACTACTCTGGACAGTTCTGACTTAGAATATGTGGACAACTATAAATAACTAGGTGTCTGGCTAGACTGTAAAATCTCCTTCCAGACTCACATTAAGCATCTCCAATCCAAAGTTAAATCTAGAATCAGCTTCCTATTTCGCAACAAGGCCTCCTTCAATCATGCTGCCAAACTTACCCTCGTAAAACTGACTATCCTACCGATCCTTGACCTTGGCGATGTCATTTACAAATTAGCCTCCAACACTCTACTTAGCAACTTGGATGCAGTCTATCACAGTGCCATCCGTTTTGTCACCAAAGCACCATATACTACCCACCACCGCGACCTGTATGCTCTCGTTGGCTGGTCCTCGCTACATATTCATCGCCAAACCCACTGGCTCCAGGTCATCTATAAGTCTTTACTCGGTATAGCTCTGCCTTATCTCAGCTCACTGGTCACCACAGCAACACCCACCCATAGCACGCGCTCCAGCAGGTATATTTCACTGGTCATCCCCAAAGCCAACATCTCTTTTGAACACCTTTCCTTCCAGTTCTCTGCTGACAATGACTGGAAAGAATTGCAAAAATCACTGAAGTTGGAGACTTATATCTCCCTCACTAACTTTAAGCGTCAGCTGTCAGAGCAGCTTACCGATCGCTGCAGCTGTACACAACCCATCTGTAAATAGCCCATCCAAACAACTACCTACCTCATCCCCATATTTGTATCTGTTTTTCTGTTCTTTTGCACACCAGTATTTCAGATGAATTCTGTTTCCATTGATCATCCTTGAGATGTTTCTACAACCTGATTGGACTCCACCTGTGGTAAATCCAATTGATTGGACATGATTTGGAAAGGCACACACCTGTCTATATAAGGTCCCACAGTTGATAGTGCATGTCAGAGCAAAAACCAAGCCATGAGGTAGAAGGAATTGTCCATAGAGCTCCAAGACAGGATTCTGTCGAGGCACAGATCTGGGAAAGGGTACCCAAAAATGTCACAGCATTGAAGGTTCCCAAGAACAGTGGCCTCCATCATTCCTCTACAGGATTGGTGTCCCCACGCGGTACGTTTGAGCTAACATAGGCTAATGTGATTGTCACACCCTGGCCTTAGTTATCTTTGTTTTCATTATTATTTTAGTTAGGTCAGGGTGTGACATGGGGAATGTATGTGTTTTGGTTTATCTAGGGGTTTGTACGTTTAATGGGTCAGTGTCTTGTCTAGGTGTTTGTATGTCTATGGCTGCCTAGATTGGTTCTCAATTAGAGGCAGCTGTGGTTTATTGTCTCTGATTGAGAGCCAAATTTAAGGCAGCCATAGGCATTTGGGTTTTGTGGGTAATTGTCTATGTTCTATGTTGCATGTGTGCGTGCACTTAGTTCGTTTTAGCTTCACGATCGTTCGTTTTTTTGTTCATTTAGTAAGTGTTTGTTTTTTCTTCATTAAAAGAAGATGTATTTCTCACACGCTGCGCCTTGGTCCACTCTTTCTCATCAAGACGATCGTGACAGAATTACCCACCTGAATCGGACCAAGCAGCGTGTAAAGCAGCAACGGGGGCAGCGCATAAAGGATTCATGGACATGGGAGGAGATATTGGATGGAAAGGGACCTTGGGCACAACCGGAAGAATATCGCCTCCCTCGTGAAGAGCTGGAGGCAGCTAAAGCCGAGAGGAGGCGATATGAGGAGGCAGCACGGAAGCAAGGTTGGAAGCCCGCGAGTACAACCCAAACATTTATTGGGGGGGGGTTAAAGGGAGTGTGGCGAAGTCTCCTGTACGTGTGCATAGCCCGGTGCGGTACATACCAGCTCCTCGTATCGGCCGGGCTAGATTGAGTATTGAGCCAGGTGCCATGAAGCCGGCTCAACGCGTCTGGTCTCCAGTGCGTCTCCTCGGGCCGGCTTACATAGCACCAGCCTTACGCATGGTGTCCCCGGTTCGCCTACATAGCCCGGTGCGGGTTATTCCACCTCCCCGCACTGGTCGGGCGACGGGGAGCATACAACCAGGTAAGGTTGGGCAGGCTCAGTGCTCAAGGGAGCCAGTACGCCTGCACGGTCCGGTATTTCCGGCACCACCTCCCCGCCCCAGCCCAGTACCACCAGTTCCGGCACCACGCACCAAGCTTCCTGTGCGTCTCCAGAGCCCTGTTCCTCCTCCACGCACTAGCCCTATGGTGCGTGTCTCCAGCCCATTACCACCAGTGCCTACACCACGCACCAAGCCTCCTGTGTGTCCCCAGAGTCCTGTGCGTCCTGTTGCTGCTCCCCGCACTAGCCCTGAGATGCGTGTCCCCAGCCCGGTACCACCAGTGCCGGCACCACGCACTAGGCCTAATGTGCGTCTCCAGGGTCCAGTATGCCCTGTTCCTTCTCCCCGCACTAGCCCTGAGATGCGTGTCCTTAGCCCGGTACCTCCAGTTACGGCACCACGCACCAGGCATACAGTGTGCCTCAGCCGGCCAGAGCTGCCAGTCTGCCAAGCACCGTCAGAGCTGCCCGTCTGCCAAGCACCGTCAGAGCTGCCCGTCTGCCAAGCACCGTCAGAGCTGCCCGTCTGCCAAGCACCGTCTGAGCTGCCCGTCTGCCAAGCACCGTCTGAGCTGCCCGTCTGCCAAGCACCGTCTGAGCTGCCCGTCTGTCCCGAGCCGTCAGAGCTGCCCGTCTGTCCCGAGCCGTCAGAGCTGCCCGTCTGTCCCGAGCCGCTAGAGCCGTCCGCCAGACGGGATCAGCCCGAGCCGTCCGCCAGACGGGATCAGCCCGAGACGTCCGCCAGACGGGATCAGCCAGAGCCGTCCGCCAGCCATGAGCAGCCAGAGCCGTCCGCCAGCCATGAGCAGCCAGAGTCGCCCGCCAGCCATGAGCAGCCAGAGTCGCCCGCCAGCCATGAGCAGCCAGAGTCGCCCGCCAGCCATGAGCAGCCAGAGTCGCCCGCCAGCCATGAGCAGCCAGAGTCGCCCGCCAGCCATGAGCAGCCAGAGTCGCCCGCCAGCCATGAGCAGCCAGAGTCGCCCGCCAGCCATGAGCAGCCAGAGTCGCCAGCCAGCCAGGATCTTCCAAAGCCGCCAGTCAGCCAGGATCTACCAGAGCCACCAAAGCGGGTATTGACAATGGTGGAGTGGGGGCCACGTCCCGCACCCGAGCCGCCGCCATAATAAGGCCCACCCCGGACCCTCCCCTTCAATGTCAGGTTGTGCGGTCAGAGTCCGCACCTTTGGGGGGGGGGGGGGGGGGGGGGTACTGTCACACCCTGGCCTTAGTTATCTTTGTTTTCATTATTATTTTAGTTAGGTCAGGGTGTGACATGGGGAATGTATGTGTTTTGGTTTGTCTAGGGGTTTGTACGTTTAATGGGTCAGTGTCATGTCTAGGTGTTTGTATGTCAATGGCTGCCTAGATTGGTTCTCAATTAGAGGCAGCTGTGGTTTATTGTCTCTGATTGAGAGCCATATTTAAGGCAGCCATAGGCATTTGGGTTTTGTGGGTAATTGTCTATGTTCTATGTTGCATGCGTGCACTTAGTTCGTTTTAGCTTCACGATCGTTTGTTTTTTTGTTCATTTAGTAAGTGTTTGTTTTTTCTTCATTAACTCTTGCCACTATAGGGGGTGCTGTTTCAACTTCGACATTTATCGTTCCCAAATTAAACTGCCTCGTACTCAATTCTTGCTCGTACAATATGCATATTATTATTACTATTGGATAGAAAACAATCTCTAGTTTCTAAAACCGTTTGAATTATGTCTGTGGGTGAAACAGAACTCATTCTGCAGCGAAATTCATGACAGGAACTGCGAAGGTCTGAAAACGAGGCTCTGTTCTCAGATCAGTTTAAAGCTCTGTATGTATCCTATGGGTCGACATGAACTGCACCCGCCTTCCCCTGGATGTCAGTAACCAATGAGAATTGGAATGGAGTTTCTACGCAGATCTCAGACCTTATAAAGCCCCAAGGAACGGAGGGAGCTCTCTTTTTGACGTTCGTCATGACGCAAAGCAAGACCTCAGGATGGCATTTTGAAACGCTCAGTTATCGGCCTTAGATATATCCGTCTGTAATTTAATTCGATATAGGTGTTAGAAACATCATAACGAAGTTATTTTAAACCGAGTTATGTCAGTTTATGCGAGTATATTGCGATTTTCGGAATTTCCTTAGTATTGCGTTTTGAACATTTGGGCATGTCTGCGCCACATAGCTATTGTTAGCTGCTAGTTCCAAAGTTGAAGAGGACGTTTTACAACCGAGCAACGATTCTTTTGGACAAAGGACAACTTGCCCAAGATTCTGATGCAAGCTCATCCAAAAGTAAGAGCTATTTATGATGTTATTCCGTATTTATGTGGAAAAATGTAAAAGGATTTGTCCGCCATTATTGCGGCACTGGTCTGGCTGTAACGCACACTGTATGTCTAGTAACGTTAATTTAAAAAAATCTAACACAGCGGTTGCATTAATAACTAATGCATCTTTCATTTGCTGTCCAACCTGTATTTTTTAGTCAAGTTTACGATTATTTATCGATTAGATTAGGTGCCTCTCCAAGATGGCGCCGGACAGAATGCATGAAATGCTGCTACTGATCACATTGTATAACCACGATTTGTGCTGCTAAATATGCACATTTTCGAACAAAACCTATATGCATTGTGTAATATGAAGTTACAGGACTGTCATCTGATGAAGTTTATCAAGGTTAGTCCAATTATATATATTTTGCTGGATTGTTACGATCGCTAACATTTGCTGCTGGTAAATGCGGTTGTGTTTCTGGCTATTGTGGTAAGCTAATATAATGCTATATTGTGTTTTCGCTGTAAAACACTTAAAAAATCTGACATATTGGCTGGATTCACAAGATGTTGGGCTTTCATTTGCTGTACGCTGTGTATTTTTCAGAAATGTTTTATGATGAATATTTAGGTATTTGACGTTGGTCTCTGTAATTATTCTGCCTGCATCGACAGCTGCAATGTAGAACTGTGATTTATACCTGAAATATGCACATTTTTCGAACAAAACATATGCTATACAATAAATATGTTATCAGACTGTCATCTGATGAAGTTGTTTCTTGGTTAGTGGCTATTTATATCTTTATTTGGTCGAATTAGTGATGGCTACTGATGCAGGAAAAAAATGGTGGAGTAAAAAAAGTGGTGTCTTTTGCTAACGTGGTTAGCTAATAGATTTACATATTGTGTCTTCCCTGTAAAACCTTTTAAAAATCAGAAATGATGGCTGGATTCACAAGATGTGTATCTTTCATCTGGTGTCTTGGACTTGTGATTTAATGATATTTAGATGCTAGTATTTACTTGTGACGCTATGCTAGGCTATGCTAGTCAGCTTTTTTACTGATGGGGGTGCTCCCAAATCCGGGTTTGGGAGGAATTAGAGGTTAAAAGAAGATGTATTTCTCACACGCTGCGCCTTGGTCCACTCTTTCTCATCAAGACGATCGTGACAGTGATTAGCATGAGGTTGTAAGTAACAAGAACATTTCCCAGGACATAGACGTATCTGATATTGGCAGAAAGCTTAAATTCTTGTTAATCTAACTGCACTGTCCAAATTACAGTAGATAATACAATGAAATAATACCATGCTATTGTTTGAGGAGAGTGCACAGTTATGAACTTGAAAATGTATTAATAAACCAATTAGGCACATTTGGGAACATTTTAAATACAACATTTTAAATTATTGAATTCACTCATTATGTGGAGAATTTACATTGATTTAAATTGGAATTTTACAAATCTTCAAGTTAAGAAATTTTTGTTCCACTATTTTGACTTTTTTTATTGGAATTGTATTGGAGCTGTTTTAGCATTTAATCTTTGGAATTTAATTGGAATTCAATATTAAAAAATGTTCCAATTAATGAAATTAATGCACATATTTTCAAACATTGACTGTAGAATTTGTTTTGAATAATTCCAACCTGTATTCCTAAATTTCCAGTAAAGCTAGGATGTCTGAACAGTACCAAGATCATCATGAATGCCTGAGGGAATTGAATTTGAATTTGTCGAACTGTTGATGGAAATATTGAATTGGGAATTGAATTCTTGGAATTTACCTACCATTGGATTTCAGAGGAAAGACTGACCTGGAATTTGTATTTAATAAATTGAATTTACTGGGAGAGAGAATTGAATTGAATTAGTGGAATTGGCCCAGACCCTGGTATGAACAACATTAATAATAAGAAACAGGGAAAACCAAATTTTCAATAATTTTTGTATTGAACACAGGGACTGCAATGCCACCTGTTCATCTTTAAATTTTTTAATGTTCAAATTCTAAAATCTCAAACTTAATAGTGCCCAGATTTGAAATATGCAATATTAGGTTGTGCACTTATTTGTGAAACTTTTCAATGTTTTTTATTTTAATTTCTTTTTGTGTCAAATGCTCAATTGATGCAGATTTGAAATGAATAACTATGACTGACAGTATGTTGGGTCTGTCTTCACAGGCTTCACAGCATATCCCCACTTCTTTGCCTTGGAAAGTAGATTTTGTATCACAGCATTCCTGCTGTGGTGGTTGCCTGGGAAGCTGAGCAGACAGAGTAGATGTTGCATTTTCTAAAATGTCTATCATTACAGCTTGATGACAGTGGAAAGACAAAGGGAGATGGAAAGTGAAATCGATTTCCGAATATCTTTAAATAATTCTCCCAAGCTATCTTCTCCATTATTGTCTAACAGTAGCCTGTCTAGCAGTAAGTGGAAATATTGACCATCATTATTTCAATGACTGGATGACTCAGTGGTCCTTCAGTAGTCTAGTGCTAATTTCGCTAAAGGCTAAAGGGCTTACGGGACATGGCTCTCTAAAAATAGAGAATGGCCTGGCAGTGTCCCAATCCTTAGAACTATTAGAAATACCAAGAAATATTCAGTTTTGGCTGGTCAATTAAATTAAATTCACAAAAACTGCACTGTAGCACTGACATTATTCAGTGAGTAACATGGAATCTTCAAAGAGTAAGAACAGGGCTTGAACATAATATGTTGAACACAACGATATTTAACATCATAGTGATGGGAGTGACTCGGTAATAGAGGGGGATCAATGGTAGAGAAGGAGGGATAACTAGGAGAGAGGAGCTCAGGTGATAAATATCACTGATCCTGAATCCAGCCTCTTTGGCATTAACACAGTTGTCCCTGTCTGGCCCAACCACTGTTATGCCCTAAAGGACATATGACTAACATAACCAGTCAAGATGAGGGCAAGAAAACACTCCTTAATGCTACCTTTAGGGCTTTTCACAAGATTGCAGAGAAGAGAAGTAGAAAATAAATCAACAGCTTGCAGTCTAAAACATGTAAATTAGCAATGATGACATACCTTTTGCTGGCTTTGCCTTCAGTATCTACAAGCAGTCACCAGAACAATCTTGCATAACAGCGTCTAGTGCAGAATTTTGCACAACAATGCAAACTGAACTGATCAAAAGTAGATATTTGAATGTTACTCAAACGTTTGGTGGTTCAGGTACTCCAGCAAAACTTAAATCACAAAAAAGTTTAACTTCTTTATTTGAGATCTCGTCCTAGTAAATTTGAAACATAGCAACACTACAAAAACCATTGCTGTGAATGATTTTTCACCACCCAGGCTCCTCTGCATTATACACGAAACATCCCTGTTGCTGATGACCATGTTAGCATATCTCTCCAGGAAGGATCTTGTGTAACCATTGTCATATAGGCCAGGTGAACTTCCAAGATGGCCGCCACCACCACCATTCACTAATAAATCAACCATCCATCCTTATGAGTGTATTAACATTTTCACACTAAGGTAGCACCAACCCACACCATAATAGATCTGTAATTACTCCATACAGTCCCAGGACATCGCATGCCTCGTCTCCATGATATTAATTACCAGGAAATAGTCCCAGTGATCGTCAAGCGTCATGGCCAGATTTTTTAGAATGTAGTTCAAATAATATATATATGTATCCTTAATTAATTTTTTTTAAATACAAAATTTTGATTTTAAGCCCACGTTTTATTATAATTATTTATAATTAAAAAAAAGATCTCTCAGCGGTATTTTGCAGAAGGGGCACACTGACTGTGTTTGTAAACATACCTGTGATGTTTACAGATCAAGCTGTGTAGCCTATTGAATGAAAAGGTTTTGTTGTTTCTCCGCAATACTAGCCATCTACCAATTTTATTAAGTTAGGTTCCCTATCTAGCTGGCTAGCTAAAGCTATCTCCCAACCTCATAACTAGCTACCAAGCCATTTCAGGCTATTAATCCGTTTAGAGTAGCTTGTATAACTACTGTCGCTGAAAAGACTAATATTGCTTTAATCTTTGGGTTATGAGAACACAGTGCATTTCGGAAAGTATTCAGACCCCTTCCCCTTTTCCACATTTTGTTACGTTACAGCCTTATTCTAAAATGGATTAAAAAAACAAAGAAAAGCAGGTTTTAAAAAAATTGTTGCACATTTATTAAAATAAAAACAGAAATACCTTATTTACATAACTATTCAGACCATTTGCTATGAGACTCGAAATTGAGCTCATGTGCATCCTGTTTCCATTGATCATCCTTGAGATGTTTCTACAACCTGGCTGGAGTCCACCTGTGGTAAATTCAATTGATTGTACATGATTTGGAAAGGCACACACCTGTCTATATAAGGTCCCACAGTTGACAGTGCATGTCAGCAAAAACCAAACCATGAGGTAGAAGGAATTGTTCATAGAGCTCCGAGACAGGATTCTGTCGAGGCACAGATCTGGGAAAGGGTACCCAAAAATGTTTGCAGCACTGAAAGTTCCCAAGAACACAGTGGCTTCCATCATTCCTCTACAGGATTGGTGTGCCCCCTGCGGGACAGTTGAGCTAACGTAGGCTAATGTGATTAGCATGAGGTTGTAAGTAACAAGAACATTTCGCAGGACATAGATATAACTGATATTGGCAGAAAGCTTACATTTTTGGTAATCTAATTGCACTGTCCAATTTACAGTAGCTATTACAGTGAAATAATACCATGCTATTGTTTGAGGAGAGTTGTTTGCACAGTTATGAACTTGAAAATGTATTCATAAACCAAATAGGCACATTTGGCAATTATTGATTCAACATTTTGAATAGAAATACAATGGTTCATTGGATCAGCCTAAAACTTTTCACATACACAGCTGCCATCTAGTGGCCAAAATCAAAATTGTGCCTGGGCTGGATTAATACATTATTGCCTTTCTCTTGCATTTCAAAAATGGTACAAGAAAATACATAAAAACACGTTTTTTTCTTTGCATTATCTTTTACCAGATCTAATGTGTTATATTCTCCGATATGCATTTAACATTTCCACAAACTTCAAAGTGTTTCCTTTTAAATGGTATCAAGAAAATGCATATTCTTGCTTCAGGTTCTGAGCTACAGGCAGTTAGATTTGGGTATGTAATTTTAGGCGAAATTGAAAAAAAGGGTCCGATCCTTAAGAGGATTTAATGCAACCGCTGTGTCAGATTTCAAAAATACTTTACGGAAAAAGCAAATCATGGAATAATCTGAGACGAAGCTCAGAACAATAGCCAAATTAGCCGCCATGTTGGGGTCAACAGAAACCAGAAAATACATGATAAATGTTTCCTTACCTTTGATGAACTTCATCAGAATGCAGTCCTAGGAATCCCAGGTCCACAATAAATGCTTGATTTGTTCGATAATGTCCGTTATTTATGTCCAATTAGCTACTTTGGTTAGCGCGTTAACGGTAAACAATTCCAAAGTCACAAAGCGCATCCACTATAATGTGACGAAATGTCCAAAAGTTCCGTAACAGTCAGTAGAAACATGTCAAACGATGTACTGAATCAATCTTTAGAATGTTGTTAACATACATCTTGAATAACGTTCCAACCGGAGAATTAAATTGACTTCAGAAGAGCGGTGGAACGGAGGTCCTCCTCATGTGAAGGCGCGTGTTCAATGCGTGGTCACCTCATGGCAGTGATGACTAATTCCTGTCTCCTTCGGCCCCCCTTCACATTAGAGTCATCAGACAAAGTTCTATTGACTGTTGACATCTAGTGGAAGCCATAGGAAGAGAAAACTCATCAATATCTCGCTGTAATTTCAATGAGAGCTTGGTTGAAAATCTGCCACCTCAGAAACAATTCAAACAGGAAGTGGAACTTCTCAGGTTTTTGTCTGCCATATGAGTTCTGTTATACTCACAGACATAATTCAAACAGTTTTAGAAACTTCAGAGTGTTTTCTATCCGATACGAATAATAATATGCATATATTAGCAACTGGGACTGAGGAGCAGGCAGTTTACTAGGGGCACCTCTGTGCACCTTTCATCCAAGCTACTCAACACTGCCCCTGCAGCCACAAGAAGTTAAGAGGATATGCAGAGAGAATGGGAGAAACTTCCCAAATATAGGTGTGCCAAGCATGTAACGTTATACCCAAGAAGACTCGAGGCTGTAATCACTGCCAAAGGTGCTTCAACAAACTACTGAGTAAAGGGTCTGAATAGTGTTTTATTTTTAATACATTTGCAAAAAATATTTTAAAAAGCTGTTTCAGGTGTTTAAAAAATGCCAAATTCTAAGAATTCCACCCCCTCCATGCTCAATTACTTACCTCTAAAGGAATGGCTGCATGATGCCCCTAATATAAGAGCAATGTATTTATCTAGTAATTCAGTAATGGGCTCCCGATTGGTGCTGCATCTCAGTGCAAGAGGCGTCACTGTAGTACCTGGTTCGAATCCAGGCTGTATCACATCCGGCCTTGATTGGGAGTCCCATAGGGTGGGTACACAATTGGCCCAGCGGTGTACGGGTTTTGCCGGAGTAGGCCGTCATTGTAAATAAAAATGTGTTCTTAACTGACTTGCCTAATAAAAAATAATAAAAACAACACTTAAGTGTTTTAGTAGTATATCTCTTGACACAATGATTAAAATAATCATGGCCTCTAAACCTTCAAGCTGCATGCTGGACCCTATTCCAACTAAACTACTTAAAGAGCTGCTTCATGTGATTGGCCCTCCTATGTTGAACATAATAAACGGCTCTCTATCCACCGGATGTGTACCAAACTCACTAAAAGTGGCAGTAATAAAGCCTCTCTTGAAAAAGCCAAACCTTGACCCAGAAAATATAAAAAACTATCGGCCTATATCGAATCTTCCATTCCTCTCAAAAAAAATTGAAAAAGCTGTTGCACAGCAACTCACTCCCTTTGTAACGTCTTCCGTCTGTAGAAAGAGAGGAGGACCAAAGCGCAGCGTGGTATGTATCCATATTTATTAGAATACTTCTTCAATACGAACAAAACAATAATCAAACGAAAACCAACGAAGCTACAGTCCTGAACTAGAGAACATAGAACACATGAACGCACGAACAGGACCCACAAACAAACAGTGAAAACAGGCTACCTTAATATGGTTCCCAATCAGAGACAACATAAAACACCTGCCTCTGATTGAGAACCATATCAGGCAAATGACAACCTAAACATAGAAACACATAACATAGACTACACCCACCCAGCTCACGTCCTGACCAACTAAACAAAGACTAAACAAAGGAAATAAGGTCAGGAACGTGACAGTACCCCCCCCCCCCCCCCAAGGTGCGGACTCCGGCCGCAAAACCTGAACCTATAGGGGAGGGTCTGGGTGGGCATCTGTGGCCCACACCCCACCATAGTTAATCCCCGTTTCCGTGGCCTCCTCGGAATGGCGACCCTCCAAAATAACCCCACTGGGCGCCTCTGGACTGAGGGGCAGGTCCGGACTGAGGGGCAGCTCCGGACTGAGGGGCAGCTCCGGACTGAGGGGCAGCTCATGACTGAGGGGCAGCTCATGACTGAGGGGTAGCTCATGATTGAAGGGCAGCTCATGACTGAGGGGTAGCTCATGACTGAGGGGTAGCTCATGACTGAGGGGTAGCTCATGACTGAGGGGTAGCTCATGACTGAGGGGTAGCTCATGGCTGAAGGGCAGCTCAGGGAGCTCCTGACTGGCGGGCAGCTCAGGCAGCTCCTGACTGGCGGGCGGCTCAGGCAGCTCCTGACTGCTGGCGGGCGGCTCTGGCAGCTCCTGACTGGCGGGCGGCTCTGGCAGCTCCTGACTGGCGGGCGGCTCTGGCAGCTCCTGACTGGCGGGCGGCTCTGGCAACTTCTGACTGGCGGGCGGCTCTGGCAACTTCTGACTGGCGGGCGGCTCTGGCAACTCCTGACTGACGGACGGCTCTAGCGGCTCCTGACTGACGGATGGCTCTGAAGGCTCAGGACAGACGGGCGGCTTTGAAGGCTCAGGACAGACGGGCAGCTCAGATGGCGCTGGGCAGACGGGCAGCTCAGACGGCGCTGGGCAGACGGGCAGCTCAGACGGCGCTGGGCAGACGGGCAGCTCAGACGGCGCTGGGCAGATGGGCAGCGCAGGCGGCGCTGGGCAGACGGACAGCTCAGATGGCGCTGGGCAGACGGCGCTGGGCAGACGGGCGGCGCTGGGCAGACGGCAGACTCTGGCCTGCTGAGGCGCACAGTAGGCCTGGTGCGTGGTGCCGGAACTGGTGGTACCGGGCTAAGGACACGCACCTCAAGGCTAGTGCGGGGAGCAGCAACGGGACGTACAGGGCTCTGGAGACGCACAGGAGGCTTGGTGCGTGGTGCGTGGTGCCGGAACTGGTGGTACCGGTCTGGAGACATGCACCACAGGGCGAGTGCGTGGAGGAGGAACAGAGCTCTGGAGATGCACTGGAAGCCTGGTGCGTGGTGTTGGCACTGGTGGTACTGGGCTGGGGCGAGGAGGTGGCACCGGATAGACCGGACCGTGAAGGCGTACTGGAGCTCTTGAGCACCGAGCTTGCCCAACCTTACCTGGTTGAATGCTCCCCGTAGCCAGGCCAGTGCGGGGAGGTGGAATAACCCGCACTGGGCTGTGCTGGCGAACCGGGGACACCATGCGTAAGGCTGGTGCCATGTACACCGTCCCGAGGAGACGCACTGGAGACCAGATGCGTTGAGCCGGCTTCATGGCACCTGGCTCGATGCCAACTCTAGCCCGGCCGATACGAGGAGCTGGGATGTACCGCACCGGGCTATGCACACGTACAGGAGACACCGTGCGCTCTTCCGCATAACATGGTGTCTGCCCATACTCTCGCTCTCCACGGTAAGCCCGGGAAGTTGGCGCAGGTCTCCTACCTGACTTCGCCACACTCCCCTTTAGCCACCCCCACAATATTTTTTTGGGGCTTCCTACCGCTTCGCCGTGCTGCCTCCATTCGCCGGTATCCCTCCGCACATTGCTCCATAGAATCCCAGGCGGGCTCCGGCACTCTCCCTGGGTCGACCGCCCACCTGTCTATCTCTTCCCAAGTGGTATAATCCAGATTCTGCTGCCGAGCTAGCTCCTCAAAACGCCGCCTCTCTGCTTTCGCTGCCTCCAGCTCAGCTTTGGGGCGGCGATATTCCCCTGGCTCTGCCCAGGGTCCTTTACCATCCAACTCGTCTTCCCATGTCCATTCCTGACATCGCTGCCGCTGTCCGTTACCACGCTGCTTGGTCCGAGTTTGGTGGGTGATTCTGTAATGGCTGATTTCCTCCTCTTCGTCTGAAGACCAAGACGCAGAGTGGTAAGTGTCCATGTTTTAATATAATCCACTGAACACGACAAAAAATACAAAATAACAAAGTAACCTAACCGAAACAGTCCCGTGTGGCATGAACACAGACACAGGAAACAATCACCCACAAACAAACAGTGAAAACAGGCTACCTTAATATGGTTCCCAATCAGAGACAACGTAAAACACCTGCCTCTGAATGAGAACCATATCAGGCAAATGACAACCTAAACATAGAAACACATAACATAGACTACACCCACCCAGCTCACGTCCTGACCAACTAAACAAAGACTAAACAAAGGAAATAAGGTCAGGAACGTAACACCCTTCCTGAAAATAAACAATGTATACGAAACGGTTCAGTCTGGTTTTAGACCCCATCATAGCACTGAGACTGCACTTGTGAAGGTGGTAAATGACCTTTTAATGGCGTCAGACCGAGGCTCTGCATCTGTCCTCGTGCAACTAGACCTTAGTGCTGCCTTTGATACCATCGATCAACACATTCTTTTGGAGAGATCGGAAACCCAAATTGGTCTACACGGACAAGTTCTGGCCTGGTTTAGATCTTATCTGTCGGAAAGATATCAGTTTGTCTCTGTGAATGGTTTGTCCTCTGACAAATCAACTGTACATTTCGCTGTTCCTCAAGGTTCCGTTTTAGGAGCACTATTGTTTTCACTATATATTTTACCTCTTGGGGATGTCATTCGAAAACATAATGTTAAATTTCACTGCTATGCGGATGACACACAGCTGTACATTTCAATGAAACATGGTGAAGCCCCAAAATTGCTCTCGTTGGAAGCCTGTGTTTCAGACATAAGGAAGTGGATGGCTGAAAACTTTCTACTTTTAAACTCGGACAAAACAGAGATGCTTGTTCTAGGTCCCAAGAAACAAAGAGATCTTCTGTTGAATCTGACAATTAATCTTGATGGTTGTAAAGTCGTCTCAAATATAACTGTGAAGGACCTTGGCGTTACTTTGGACCTTGATCTCTCTTTTGATGAACATATCAAGACTGTTTCAAGGACAGCTTTTTTCCAATCTACGTAACATTGCAAAAATCAGAAATTTTCTGTCCAAAAATGATGCAGAAAAATGTATCCATGTTTTTGTTACTTCTAGGTTAGACTACTGCAATGCTCTACTTTCCGGCTACCCGGATAAAGCACTGAATAAACTTCAGTTAGTGCTAAATACGGCTGCTCGAATCCTGACTAGAACCCCAAAATTTGATCATATTACTCCAGTGCTAGCCTCCCTACACTGGCTTCCTGTTAAGGCAAGGGCTGATTTCAAGGTTTTACTGTTAACCTACAAAGCGTTACATGGGCTTGTTCCTACCTATCTTTCCGAGTTGGTCCTGCCGTACATACCTACACGTACGCTACGGTCACAAGACGCAGGCCTCCTAATTGTCCCTAGAATTTCTAAGCAAACAGCTGGAGGCAGGGCTTTCTCCTATAGATCTCCATTTTTATGGAATGGTCTGCCTACCTATGTGAGAGACGCAGACTCGGTCTCAACCTTTAAGTCTTTATTGAAGACTTATCTCTTCAGTGGGTCATATGATTGAGTGTAGTCTGGCCCAGGAGTGTGAAGGTGAACGGAAAGGCTCTGGAGCAACGAACCGCCCTTGCTTTCTCTGCCTGGCCGGTTCTCCTCTCTCCACTGGGATTCTTTGCCTCTAACCCTATTTTGGGGGCTGAGTCACTGGCTTACTGGTGCTCTTTCATGCCGTCCCTAGGAGGGGTGCGTCACTTGAGTGGGTTGAGTCACTGACGTGATCTTCCTGTCTGGGTTGGCGCCCCCCCTTGGGTTGTGCCGTGGCGGAGATCTTTGTGGGCTATACTCGGCCTTGTCTCAGGATGGTAAGTTGGTGGTTGAAGATATCCCTCTAGTGCTTTGGAAAAGTGGGTGGGGTTATATCCTTCCTGTTTGGCCCTGTCCGGGGATATCATCGGATGGGGCCACAGTGTCTCCTGACCCCTCCTGTCTCAGCCTCCAGTATTTATGCTGCAGTAGTTTGTGTCGGGGGGCTAGGGTCAGTTTGCTATATCTGGAGTACTTCTCCTGTCTTATCCGGTGTCCTGTGTGAATTTAAGTATGCACTCTCTAATTCTCTCTTTCTCTCTTTCTTTCTCTCTCTCTCTCGGAGGACCTGAGCCCTAGGACCATGCCTCAGGACGACCTGGCATGATGACTCCTTGCTGTCCCCAGTCCACCTGGCCGTGCTGCTGCTCCAGTTTCAACTGTTCTGCCTGCGGCTATGGAACCCTGACCTGTTCACCGGACGTGCTACCTGTCCCAGACCTGCTGTTTTCAACTCTCTAGAGACCGCAGGAGTGGTAGAAACTCTTAATGATCGGCTATGAAAAGCCAACTGACATTTACTCCTGAGGTGCTGACTTGCTGCACCCTCAATAACTACTGTGATTATTATTATTTGACCATGCTGGTCATTTATGAACATTTGAACATCTTGGCCATGTTCTGTTATAATCTCCACCCGGCACAGCCAGAAGAGGACTGGCCACCCCTCATAGCCTGGTTCCTCTCTAGGTTTCTTCCTAGGTTTTGGCCTTTCTAGGGAGTTTTTCCTAGCCACCGTGCTTCTACACCTGCATTGCTTGCTGTTTGGGGTTTTAGGCTGTGTTTCTGTACAGCACTTTGAGATATCAGCTGATGTACGAAGGGCTATATAAATATATTTGATTTGGTACAAGTGGGACACTAGCGTCCCACCTTGACAACAGCCAGTGAAATTTTAGGGTGCCAAATTGAAAACAGAAATCCCATAATTAAAATTCCTCAAACAAGTATTATCCACCATTTTAAAGAGAAACTTCTTGTAAATCCAACCACAGTGTCCGATTTCAAAAAAGCTTTACTGCGAAAGCACACCATGCGATTATGTTAGGTCAGCATCTAGTCACAGAAAACCATACAGTCATTTTCCAGCCAAAGAGAGGAGTCACAAAAAGCAGAAATAGAGATACAATTAATCACTAACCTTTGATGATCTTCATCAGATGGCACTCATAGGACTTCATGTTACACAATACATGTATGTTTTGTTTGATAAAGTTCATATTTACATCCCAAAATCTCAGTTAAAATTGGCGCGTTATGGTCAGAAATGCATTGTCTCAAACAAACATCCGGTGAAAGTGCAGAGAGCCACATCAAATTATAGAAATACTCATCATAAACATTGATAAACGATACAAGTGTTAAACATACGAATAAAGATAAACTTCTCCTTAATGCAACCGCTGTGTCAGATTTCAAAAAGGCTTTACGGAGAAAGCACACTTTGCGATTATGTTAGGTCAGCACCTAGCCACAGAAACCCATACAGTCATTTTCCAGCCAAGGAGAGTGTCACAAAAGTCAGAAATAGCAATAAAATGAATCACTTACCTTTGATGATCTTCATCTGGTGGAACTCCCTGGTCTCGATGTTAGACAATAAATGTTTGTTTTGTTCGATAATGTCCCTCTTTATGACCAAAAACCTCCTTTTTGTTCGCGCGTTTTGTCCAGTAATCCGAATGCTTAATGCACTAAGTCCAGACGAAAAGTTTTTAAAAAGTACAATAAAAGTTAGTAGAAACATGCCAAACGATGTTTAAAATCAATCCTCCGGTTGTTTTTGTCATAAATAATCAATAATATGTCAACCGGACAAAAGCTTTGTCAATAGGAGAGGAGAAACAAGAAAGGCGCGTTCCCGATCAGGCGCATGGCTGATGAATGGAAATTTCTCCCTAATTTTTCAGAGTAAATCAATGCCTAAAGACTGGCCACATGTAGAGGAAGCCACCGAGTTCGTGAACTGGGTCCTAAGTCTTTGTATGGTGGATAGGCTTTCAATGGAAAAACAGCCTTTCAAAATAATAGTACTTCCTGGTTGGATTTTCCTCGGGTTTTTGCCTGCCATATCAGTTCTCTTATACTCACAGACATTATTTTAACAGTTTTGGAAACTTTAGAGTGTTTTCTATCTACTATCTACTTATTATATGCATATCCTATCTTCTGGGCCTGAGTAGCAGGCAGTTTAATTTGGGCACGCTTTTCATCCAAAATTCCGAATGCTGCCCCCTACCCTAGTGAAGTTTTAAATATATATATATATATATATTTTTTTTAATACAGTTGCAAACTGTAACCCACATGGCTGGTCAGGCCCACTCTACTGTACTACAATCAGAAATCGACCACAGTGTTACACTACAGCTCACAGATAGTCTACTACAGAGCAGGTGTCTTTCAGAGATCTGAAATAGTGTCACACCTTATAATGAAAGTGTGCTATATGACCCTCCTTTAGCTCCCTATAGCCTCAGTCATGCTATGCTGGCTGTCCGTCAGGGTGCATGAAGCTCCTTTAGCCTCACAATGAATGGCTGACCAGAGTGCAGATGACCAATTAGCCTGAGTCTACACACACATGCACACACATGCATTGCAAACAAATACATACGCACACAAGCACCCACATACGCCCATACACACACACTTGTGCAAAAACACACATACACTCCCCTGTGGAGAACAGTCATTACTTTAGCAAACCCTGGAGTGACACTCTCTATCCTGGTGGGGATTACTAACCTACAGAGGAGTCATTGGGAGGAGAAATGGATAGATGGAGAGAGAAAGAGCCAGAGGAGAGGACATCATGGAAACATGGTGGGTCTGTTGACCTGGAGTGATTAGCAGGGATAAAGGGGTTGTGAAGCGAGGTAGGAGAGAGATATGAAAAATACAACCACAAACAACTCATTAGTCCAATAAAGGAAGGGCAACAGCATGTATTAAGTATCAAGTATCGCTCTTGCACAACCAAAGCCATGGTTTTTGGTAGGGCAAGGGTTAGTGTGCTACAGCTTGGGGAGTATAAAGTGTTGTTGTTAACATGACACCGAACCCCGTGTCAGTGGTACAGGGGTGGTTTCCATTACAGAGGCAGGAAACCCCAGGGGACAGTTTCATCTCTTTGCCATGCAGTCTGCCTCTGAAATGCTTTGGCACCAGACAAGGAGCAGACAGACAGCAGCTTGCTGGACAGTAGAATCCCCCATAGTCCCTTGCAGCGTATCACCTCGCCCTGCCTACTCCATTTCAACAACAGCCACGTATTTTTCTCCTCCTTTTTCCCTTTCCCTCTCTTCCCTCTAATCTAACACATCCATTTTATTGCCACCAAAGAGCCTGTAGTCCAAGATGAGAAGAAGGGCATCCTTCCATACATTGCATCCCTCTTTTAGTAACTTTATCAGGGAAACATGGAGCTCTCTCTTTCTCTGTCCTGTCACCAGAGCCCTCTGAGGAAGGCGCCCCCCTCCCTCCCTCCTCCTCCTCATCCCTTCCTCCAAAGGCTCTCTCCTCTCAATAACATGCTGCTGGAGGAGCCATCAGTCGTTTTAATCTAGAGAGATAGGAGCCGGGGATCTATTAGAGGGAGATCGAATGATGCAGATTTCAGTGAGAAGTACTCGGGACAGAGATAAAGTGTCAACACGGCCTCTCTCCCATCGACCTTGAGCTTTGTAACCAGACTATAGTATAGTGTTAGGAACAAATGTGTCGTATGGCGAGCGATAAGGCATTCTGCTGCTGTAATCCAACCCAGGGATGAGGACATGTCTTCACTTTCCAGACTGAGGCAGCAGTGGAGAGGAGACGGGACGTTGGGGACAAGTTTTAGGATAGATTTGGAATGGTTGACATAGAAGCTCATGATTAAGAGGTGATGTGATATAGCCAGACATAATACCACCACAATGGAGTGTTTCATGCATGATGATGTAATTGTGTAAGCCTATACCAGCTAGCACATAACATTCTGACAACCATATGTTTCTAAGAGCTTGGAGAGAGCGTGGTTGTCCTATGGCTATATCGCATACAACCTTCCTACACGTTTCTGGGATTGGTGCAGTATAGTTGCTTGCTTTGGAACATTCTCAGCACATTTAAGGAACTTGGTATTTCAGGAATTGAATAGAACGTTTCCTAAAGTTTAAACATGATTCCATTTAATTAACATTTTGGTAATGTTCTAGGAATGTTCTCCAACTGGTTTGACATTGGGAATGTTCTCATATTGTTGTGAGAACGTTAAGAAACAACGTTCTTCTGTGGGAATTTCAGTACTTCAGCATAACGTGTCCTATGGGTTTCCTCATGGTTATGATTAAAGTCATGTTCTCAAATTGTTCAGAGAACGTTAAGAAACAATGTTCGTCTGTGGGAATTTCAGTACTTCCACAGAACATTCCACACACATTTCCATGTGGTTCTATTTTCATATTTTAACTACATTATGGGAACGTTCAAATAAATTAAGTAACTTAAGCGATGTTCTCAGAACATTCAGACCATTTTTTTATGTCAGTTCTTCGCAATATTCTGGGCAATATTCTGGGAACATAAAAAAATATAATTGTACATATTAGCATCAACAAACTCAAAATTCTGCTCTCAAAACCAAAAGAAAACTTTAGTAACGTTCAAAGAACTTTCTAATGATGTTATTTAAGAACATATACATTCCGTTCTCAGAACATGCAGCTCCATCTTGGTGGCTCAGTGGACTAATTCCATGGATAGAGAACAAAGGATCGTAGGTTTGAATCTCACTGATGCTGTGTCACAACAAAACATACATGTGCATGATTAATGCCTAAATAAATTAATTTACATGTGTCCATTCTGTGCTTGGAGCTCAAACAAGTTAATCCAAAATAAATTAGAGCTGTTATTGAAACATTCAGTTAAAGTTTTAAGGAAGTTATTCAAAAACCTAAAAATAACCTACAATTTCTGTTTTCATAGCATTAATAAAACAGCATAAGGAATCAGAGTTCTCAGAACCTCTGCAACCTAAAAATAAACATTTCCAGAACAGGCAAAATATTAACTTCTCTTCTCAGAGCATTTAAAAAACTTTCACACAACCAATGTGAAACCAAAAACATATGTTCCCACTAGCTCTCTATCTACCTTCATTATAGCTAAATAAATCTTCTATCTCCCCTTGGGGGACTTTGTGAACTGTGAAGAGGGTCACTCCAGTCCATCTGGCATGGTGATATGATGGTCACCACAAGAAAACATCATGACATTCCCACTGACCTCTGAGATTAATCCTTCAACACTCTTCCCCACTGAATGACACTCTAGTATGTAGGTTTTCACACACAGCTTGCTATGAAGCACTGCCTTGCCTAAAATACAGTACAGGTATCATTTACCTAATTTTGGTAGGTGTACCCCCAGTTGTCATGACAGCCCTGTGAAAACTTGCAGAGTTTTTGGAAACTTAAACATGAGTGGCGCAGCGGTCTAGGGCACGCTGTCTGGGTTTGGCAGTCATTGTAAATAAGAATTTGTTCTTAACTGACTTGCGTAGTTAAATAAAGGTAAAAAAAAATATTATACATGTTGCCAGATACCATTTCATGCATTGAGGCATAATACCACACTGGAGTCTATAATACATGATGATGTAATATTTTAAGCCTATACCAGCTAGCACATAACGTTCTGACAATCATATGTTTCTAAGAGCTTGGAGAAAGCGTGGTTGTCCTAATGTGACCGACAGGCTGAAATCAGTCTTATGTAGCAACATTTTATATTTTTTCCTCTATCCAGTGTCTGGGTTCTTTTGCCCATCTTAATCCTTTCTTTTTATTGGCCAGTCTGAGATATGGCTTTTTCTTTGCAACTCTGCCTAGAAGACCAGCATCCCGGAGTCGCCTCTTCACTGTTGACGTTGAGACTGGTGTTTTGCTGGTACTATTTAATGAAGCTGCCAGTTGAAAACTTGTGAGGCGTCTGTTTCTCAAACTAGACACTCTAAGGTACTTGTCCTCTTGCTCAGTTGTGCACCGGGGCCTCCCACTCCTCTTTCTATTCTGGTTAGAGACAGTTTGAGCTGTTCTGTGAAGGAATTCGTACACAGCGTTGTATGACCTCTTCAGTTTCTTAGCAACTTCTCGCATGGAATAGCCTTTTTCTCAGAACAAGAATAAACTGCAGAGTTTCATAATATTTTTTTTTTCTGGACATTTTGAGGCTGTAATTGAACTCACAAATGCTGATGCTCCAGATACTCAACTAGTCTAAAGAATGCCAGTTTTATTGCTTCTTTAATCAGTACAACAGTTTTCAGCAGTGCTAACATAATTGCAAAAGGGTTTTCTAATGATCAATCAGCCTCTTAAAATGATACACTTGCATTAGCTAATACAACGTGCCATTGGAACACAGGAGTTATGGTTTCTGATAATGGGCCTCTGTGCGCCTCTGTAGATATTCCATTAAAACATCTGCCGTTTCCAGCTACAATAGTCATTTACAACATAAAAAATGTCTACACTGTATTTCTGATCAATTTGATTTTATTTAAAAAACAGGGAAATTTCTAAGTGACCCCCAAACTTTTGAACAGTGGTGTGTATATATACATATATAAATAAATGTGAGTATATCTATCCATCTATGTCCTTAATCAGTATAAAGGAGGAAAAGTTGCTTACTTGTTGAGCAAAATCAAAGCTGTAATGCATCCTGATGTCTTGTTAGTTCAGTAGGGCCCCCCAGAGACAACTGCAGGTCTTGACAGGTGGTCTTGCAGTCAGCAACCATCTTCTGGTAGACAGACTGCTCACTCTGAACAAGCAGGAGATGCTGCTCTTGCTTCTTCAGCTTGGCTGACTTTACAGCTTCTGGCTGATTGGCAGATCTGAAGACCTGATAGTTGTTCCTCTGGCACTGTCAGCACAGGTCTGTCCTGGGCTTAGTGCTTGAGATGTGGGGCAGCAATTTTCTCCACAGATTCCTGAAGGAAGACAGCCCTACTACACGTACCTCTGGAAAATACAGAAATATTGTGAGAACAAACAAAGGTAGTGCCAATCATGTCGGAGGTCAATTAAATCATCAAAACATTTTCATGCTTTACATACCAAGTGTTGTCATCAATTCCTTGATGAGACACCACACTGCTGCTTTTGTCACATATAGGATGGCAGCAGTTTTCCACCAAAGTGTTTGTGTCTTGGGTGGCTTCCTGGTAATACTATTGCATTATCCTCTGCGTAGTTGTTGATATAGTTCACCACTCCCTGCAAGTCCTCATGCTTCAGGTGTAACCTGTGCTTGTATGGGCCAGCTCTCTTTTTGATGGGAGGCATTAGACCATTATCCTTGTATGACTGGTGGAGGAGAGTCAGGCTTGTTCTGTAGATGCGAAATGGCATTTTGAGATATCACTACACACAGTTCACACGTGTAATGTTAGCTAGATGTAACCAAATAGGTTCAATGTCAGCTAGTTATCTAGCTAACATTAGGCTATAACTAGCAATGCGAAATGGCATTCTGAGAAAAAATCACTAATGTTACACACAGTTCATACACGTAATGTTAGCTAGCTAGCTAGCCAGCCATCGAACGTCAGCTAACGTTAGCTAGCAAACAACAAGCTTTAACATGGGGTCTTTTATTTAGACATGTAGCTAGCTAGCTAGCCAGCTAAACAAATAACCATAATCCCAATCCATAGAGTACTAGCAATACAAACCGATTGTCATATCTGGCTAAAGTTAACCAAATAGATGTAATGTTAGCTATTGAACTTCAGCTGGCTAGTTAACAGCAAGCTTTAACTTGCAATAAAAACAACTTTCTGACTAAATTAGAAACGTATAATATCTGAAAATGTAGCTAGACTCTTACCCGTCCGTATACATGGATGAAAGCTTCACGGCAGACTGCAACCCCTTTCATTAAATGGGACGTCCTGTGTCGTTTAGGTTTAGTTTGCACAGACTGTTTCAAAACTCGACAACAACACTGTTGATCGACGTTTCTTCTCCATCACTGTCATCATAAGACTCTACAATGTCTTCTTCGATGAGAATGTTTTTACCTAAATCAGGGATTTCCTCATCGTCTGATTCATTTTCAGAGTCAGCATGGTACGATCGTCTTCCAGAAAGTAGTCCATCACAACTTTTTCCCAGTGACCAGGGCAGCAATGTTATTGAGAGCAGTAGCAATATATATAAAAAAACTGCAGTATAAAGGATTATCTACTCATAATGAGCAGCTCATTTTAAAGACACAAGAAGCTACACCACAGACCAATCAGAAACTCATCTCTCGGCATGTGCAGCCCACTCATTACCTCAGCCAATCATTGCGAGCGGGAAGGTTCCTGACTTTTTCTTTGGCTAAACCAACTAGTCTCATAATTTAACAAATGTATTCATATTTACAAATGGCCTAAAAGTTTGTAATTAAGGCACATTAAAGTAACTGTACACATTAACATCAATAAACTAAATGATGTTCTCAAAACCACAAGAAAACTTTAGAAACATTCAAAGAACTTTCAAATAATGTTATTTGAAAACATATACATTCCGTTCTCAGAACATGAAGCTCCATCCTGGTGGCTCAGTGGACTAATTCCATGGATAGAGAGGTTTGAATCTCACTGATGCTGTGTCACAATAAAAAATAAATGTGTTCGCATGATTAATGCCTAAGGAAATTATTTACATGTGTCCAATCTGTGCTTGGAGCTCAAAATAAGTTTGTAGTGTTATTAAAGTCATATTGAAACATTCAGTTTTAAGAAAGTAATTCAAAAACCTACAAATAACCTACAATTTCTGTTTTCATAGCGTTAATAAAACCCCATAGGAAATCTTTAAAGGAATCATAGTTCTCAGAACCTCTCTGCAACCTAAAAATAAACATTTCCAGATAAGGCAAAATGTTAACTTCTCTTCTCAGAGCGTTTAAAAAACTTTCACACAACCAATGTGAAACCAAAACATATGTTCCCACAACTTCCAAGGAACCAAACGTGCTAGCTGGGATGTAGCTTGTGAGAATCATAATCATGCCCTCTTTTTCTGTAGTATGTAGGTTTTCGTACACAGCTTCCTATGAGGCTGCCTTGCCTAAAATATAGAACAGATACCCATCTATCTAATTTTGGTAGGTGTATCCCCAGGTGTCATGACAGTGCGTGCAGTTTTTGTAAACTTAAACATATATAATTATGTAAAATAGCATTAAAAGTGCCTAATTTGTTTCAGTAATGCTGTTATGAGTTTTGTTTTGCTGCTTGAAATTGTCAAATGTGTTTGTACTGCAATGAACACAGTAATTGATGGTTTCTATGAGACCCACACACCTATCAAGTTTAGTTAAGCATATCTCACATTTGTTACAGCACAGAAACAAATTATTCACTTCATCTAACTGTTTCAATCATCGTGTAAAAAGAAATCTAAGAATATACCATGAGTCAAGTTGAATAACATTAGACTGCATCAGTGCTAGGCTGTGACCTCTCTGTCAGTATAAACAGTCAATTATTGGTCCTCGGGGGTTGATGACGCATGTAACGCCTCCTAAATGGGTTGATGGCATTGACCACCCACCAAATGATGCACAATTACTGTGTGTTTGATTGCAACATCATACAGTAAACAAGAACAGTAAACAAGAAAAATATCTCATTCAAAAGATGATATTCTTCTTGTAAAGTTGCAAAGTCGTAAATTATATGTTTGTAAAATCAACAGCCCAGGCCCCGGTGTCCAGATAGCGATGGAATTTAGGCTTACGAGTATTTTACAATGACCGAAGATGTAACATGTTTCCCAAAACACCACGCAGAAAGAACGTTCGCTAAGTGCCTCGTTTTATCATGTGTTGATACTGATAGGATTAAGAGAAAGGCACTGCTGCTCTCTGATCAACTTTCTCCATTCAAACATTACCTTAACAGAATTATTCCACTATGCTGATGACGGATCAGCTCCCAGAGAGATGGCTATAAATATTGAGGGGGCTTATTCTAATGCTTACGCTATAATAATGCACTAAATCACAGATCAATTTGGCACATCATGTTGTTACACATCATTAATTTTTACCTCTGCATTGCTGGGAAGGGCCTGTCATGCCAAAACATTTTGTCCTGCCAAAAAGTGTCGGAGGAGGACGTGGGCAGTTGGAGGGAAGAGGCGACTCCGGGATGCTGGTCTTCTCGGCAGAGTTGCAAAGAAAAAGCCATATCTCAGACTGGCCAATAAAAAGAAAAGATTAAGATGGGCAAAAGAACCCAGAAACTGGACAGAGGAACTCTGCCTGGAAGGCCAGCATCCCAGAGTCGCCTCTTCACTGTTGACGTTGAGACTGGTGTTTTGCTGGTACTATTTGATGAAGCTGCCAGTTGAGGACTTGTGACGCGTCTGTTTCTCAAAGTAGAAACTCTAAGGTACTTGTCCTCAAAATTATTGTGTGGAGTTGGTCCCCCCTTTGCTACTGTAACAGCCTCTACTCTTCTGGGAATGCTTTCCACTAGATGTTGGAACATTGCTGCAGGGACTTGCTTCCATTCAGCCACAAGAGCATTAGTGAGGTCAGGCCTTGATGTTAGGATTAGGCATGGCTAATCCAGTTCCAATTCATCTCAAAGATGTTCGATGGGGTCAAGGTCAGGGCTCTGTCAAGTTATTCAACACTGATCTCGACAAACCATTTCTGTATGGACCTCACTTTGTGCATGGGTGCATTGTCATGCTGAAACAGGAAAGGGCCTTCCCCAAACTGTTGTCACAAAACTGGAAGCACGGAATTGTCTAGAATGTCCTTGTATGGATTTCCCTTCACTGGAACTAAAGGGCCAGGCCCGAACCATAAAAAACAGCCACAGACCATTATTCCTCCTCCACCAAACTTTACAGTTGGCACTATAAATTCGGGCAGATAGCGTTCTCATGGCATCCGCCGAACCCAAATTCGTCCCTCGGACTGCCAGACGGTAAGCGTGATTCATCACTCGTGAGAACGTGTTTCCACTGCTCCAGAGTCCAATGGTGGTGAGCTTTATACCACTCCAGCCGACAATTGGCATTGAGCTTGGTATCTTAGGCTTGTGTGAGCTTCTGTAAGCTTCTGTGGCCTACCACTTCGCGGATGAGCTGTTGTTGCTCCTAGATGTTTCCACTTCATAATAACAGCACTTACAGTTGACCGGGGCACATCTAACAGGGCATAAATTTGACCAACTGGCTTGTTGGAAAGGTGGCATCCTATGACGGATCCAAGATAAAAGTCACTGAGTTCTTCAGTAAGGCCATTCTACAGCCTATGTTTGTCTATGGAGATTGCATGGCTGTGTTTTCGGGTTTTATACACCTGTGAGCAACAGGTGTGGCTGAAATAGACAAATCCACTAATTAGAAGGGGTGTCCTCATACTTTTGCATATATAATGTACATGTATGTTAATGCGGATTGACTTTGCCACAGTTTACAGATGCATACAGTTGAAGTCTGAAGTTTACATACACCTTATCCAAATACATTTAAACTCAGTTTTTCACAATTCCTAACATTTAATCCTAGTAAAAATCCCCTGTCTTAGGTCAGTTAGGATAACCACTTTATTTTAAGAATGTGAAATGTCAGAATAATAGTAGAGAGAATTATTTATTTCAGCTTTTATATCATTCATCACATTCCCAGTGGGTCAGAAGTTTAAATACACTCAATTAGAATTTGGTAGCATTGCCTTTAAATTGTTTAACTTGGGTCAAACATTTCGGGAGCCTTCCACAAGCTTCCCACAATAAATTGGGTGAATTTTGGCCCATTCCTCCTGACAGAAATGGTGTAACGGAGTCAGGTTTGTAGGACTCTTTGCTCACACATGTTTTTTCAGTTCTGCCCACACATTTTCTATAGGATTGAGGTCAGGGCTTTGTGATGGCCACTCCAATACTTTGACTTTGTTGTCCTTAAGCCATTTTGCCAGAGCTTTGGAAGTATGCTTGTGGTCATTGTCCATTTGGAAGACCCATTTGCGAACAAGCTTTAAATTCCTGACTGATGTCTTGAGATGTTGTTTCAATATATCCACATAATTTTCCTGTCTCATGATGCCATCTATTTTGTGAAGTGCACCAGTCCATCCTGCAGCAAAGCCCCCCACAACATGATGCTGCCACCCCGTGCTTCACGGTTGGGATGGTGTTCTTCGGCTTGCAAGCATCCCCTTTTTCCTCCAAACATAACGATGGTCATTATGGCCAAACAGTTCTATTTTTGTTTCATCAGACCAGAGGACATTACTCCAGAAAGTACAATCTTTGTCCCCATGTGCAGTTGCAAACCGTAGTCTGGCTTTTTTATGGCGGTTTTTGAGCAGTGGCTTCTTCCTTGCTGAGCGGCCTTTCAGGTCATGTCGATATAGGACTTGTTTTACTGTGGGTATAGATACTTTGTACCTGTTTCCTCCAGCATCTTCACAAGGTCCTTTGCTGCTGTTCTGGGATTGATTTTCACTTTTCGCACCAAAGTACGTTTATCTCTAGGAGATAGAACGCGTCTCCTTCCTGAGCGGTATGATGGCTGCGTGGTCTCATGGTGTTTATATTTGCGTACAATTGTTTGTACAGATGAACGTGGTACCTTCAGGCGTTTGGACATTTTTTCCTATGATGTTAAGCAAAGAGCCAATGAGTTTGAATGTAGGCCTTGAAATACATCCACAGGTACACCTCCAGTTGACTCAAATGATGTCAATTAGCCTATCAGAAGCTTCTAAAGCCATGACATCATTTTCTGGAATTTTCCAAGCTGTTTAAAGGCACAGTCAACTTAGTGTATGTAAACTTCTGACTCAATGGAATTGTGATACAGTGAATTATAAGTGAAACAATCTGTCTGTAAACAATTGTAGGAATAATACTTGTGTCATGCACAAAGTAGATGTCCTAACCGACAAAACTATAGTTTGTTAACAAGAAATTTGTGGAGTGGTTGAAAAACTAGTTTTAATGACTCCAACCTAAGTGTATGTAATCTTCCGACTTCAACTGTATATGAAAGGCCGTACAAGACCAACTTTTTTCTATAACATCTGAATTCCTGATAGGGAATAAAATGATGCCCACGACTTATCACTGTTAAACTTATCAGACTTTCAAAGCCCCAAAATAAATGGAGACACACTGCTATCTAAGTTGAACGTAGCATAGCAGTAACATTCCAATATTACAGGCATTGCAATCTCAGCTCTCTCTTTTCATCATGGTTTATTGCAGGATCTGATAGGCAAGTATTGACCTTCAACTGCATGACGACATCTCAGACCTGCAGGGATTAGACTAAAGAGTAGAATATTTTGAAGATACAGTGCATGGATTGATATGGATAGGTTTCTTCCTTACACGTTTCACTTCACCGTGCAAAAATAATATTTTCCCTATGACTTGTTATAATCATAGCATTCTACTAGAGTTGAACTGCAGTGGTTTTCTTTCTATTTACACCGTTGTGTTATCAACTATCAAAACATGTATGACCAGTAGTGGTGCGTGGGTAAAATGACTGAAGAAGCCAAGCCAGTAAAAGGCTGTGAAAACAAAAAGACAACAGTCACAAAGTGGTGGAATAAATTCAAATACACAGCAAATATTGCATGTAACAAACAGTTCTATCACCTGCAGCATGGTCAGGCAACTGAATGTTTTTGACAGTTTACTGATTTAGAACCACGGAGTTAACCGAAGTCAGCACAAAGACAACACGAGCACTGCCTCTGCTATTTCAGCACTATTACAACTTAAACATTTAAACAAACAAATTAACAAGGCTATATATGTTTAGTGTAGTACATTGAAAACAAACGTAGAGATTCCAAAAACTATTTAGTCCAATCAATGTTGCTAAATATCATGTGGCTCCCCATAGTACTGATTCCTGTCTGTGTGTGTTTGCGCATGCAAGTAAAACCAAAAATGTTGACTCACCCTACTTGTAGACTAGTTGAACATCAATGTGATCCTCCTCTCTTTCATGTTGGCAAAATGGTCTGTGGCACTTTCATTCAGTACACTTTTAGTTTTTGTTGTCATAGGCTACCTAGCAAAAATGCTTGCTAGCCTAACTTCCTGGCATAGGCAACAATGAATCAGTTAAGTTAGCTAGCTACTTAATGTTAGCCTACTGCGCTACATCTAGGCTACATATTGAACTTAAATCACCTCAGACCAGTGGCTGTGAGACATCTAAGAGACATCTAAGACAACGCTACAGGGAGACAGGACGAACAGCTGATTGTCCTCACACGAACAGCTGATTGACCACGTGTAACAACACCTGCACAGAATCGGTACATCCGAACATCACACCTGTGGGACAGATTTAGGATGGCTATGGCCATTACACCCAGAAATGTCCGGGAACTTGCAGGTGCCTTGGTGGAAGAGTGGGGTAACATCTCACAGCAAGAACTGGCAAATCTGATGCAGTCCATGAGGAGGAGATGCACTGCAGTACTTAATGCAGCTGGTGGCCACACCAGATTCTGACTGTTACTTTTGATTTTGACCCCCCTTTTGTTCAGGGACACATTATTCCATTTCTGTTAGTCACATGTCTGTGGAACTTGTTCAGTTTTTTTCTTAGTTGTTGAATCTTGTTATGTTCATACAAATATTTACACATGGTTTGCTGAAAAAAAACTGTGAAAAAAACAGTGAGTTGACAGTGAGAGGACGTTTATTTGTTTGCTGAGTTTATATAAATTGTCTTTTGTAACTTATTTTTCATTATGGTCCAGACCCCTGTAAGACTAGCTGTTAGCTAATTGTGATCCTAATAAAATAAAATATGAAAATGTGTTTTCTGTGTAAATCATGGACAAGAAAGGACACAGACAAGTAAATCTGTTTTGGGGACTTTTTCCAAGTGCCATCCAAAGACAAGTGGTCACCACTCAAAAGCCTGATTGCTTCCATTTTTAAATAAAGGTTCTACTGAAGACTAGATCCTCTGAAAGTAACTTTACATACGTAAGGTTACCCGTGAGTGCCATGGAACCTGTGTATGAGAAGTAGCATTATCCAAAGAAGAAAAACAACACAAGCTCAAAGGCACCATTTGGAGAGAGAAGTGACCCACACTAACCATTAGTAAGGGTTGGGGTTTGTGTGACTTTGGAATGCTGATGGTACCCTTCTTTTCTCTAAAGTGCTTCCTAAGGTCAGGAACCTGCCTGGCACACAATACGCTCATAATCAAAGTGTGTGTGTGTGTGTGTGTGTGTGTGTGTGTGTGTGTGTGTGTGTGTGTGTGTGTGTGTGTGCTGGTCAGTGGCAAGTCATCATTACATGATACTCAAGTCAAATCAAAATCAAATTGAATTTGTCACAGCTTCATTAACAACAGATGAAATGATTACCTATGTGTAATTTTCCAACAATGCTGGGTTAAAGATGAAGATAGAACAATTATTTAAAAAAGGATAGAAGTAGTCACACGAGGAATAAATACACGGTGAATAATGAATAATAACGAGTAAAAATTGCTGTTGCCGTACCAAGCGGTGATGCAGCCAGTCAAGGTGGTCTCAAATGGTGCAGCTGTAGAACTTTTTAATGATCTCAGGGCCCATGCCAAATCTTTTCAGCCTCCTGAGGGGAAGAGGCGCTGTCGTGCCCTCTTTACATCTGTGTGGGTGTGTGTGGACATGTTAATTCCTTAATGATGTGGACACCGAGGAACTTGAAGCTCTCGACCCGTTCCACTACAGCCCCATCGATGTGGATGGGGGCGTGCTCGCCCTTCCGTTTCCTGTAGTCCATGATCAGCCTCTTTGTCTTGATGACATCGAGGGAGAGGTTGTTGTCCTTTAACACAGGCTTCCTTCTTTTCAATTTGTCATACAAGCCAGTAATGTGGATTGAACTAAATGTTGTTGATCCCTTTGTATTTTCAAGTATTGTGGTGGTAGCGTCCTGTTATGGTAATGCTTGTCACCGGCAGGGACTGGGGATTTTGTTAGGATCAAACAAAATATTAAAAGACCAAAGCCCAGATAAAAAGTTACAGGAAAAGCCGCCTCAGTCTTCTGAAAACCTAACCCTGGGATAGAGTTGTATTTTTCTATGGGACAGTACATTTTTGGTTTATAACAAAGACACACCAGAATGGCTTTCCAAGAGGTGTTGACTTAAATCTGCTTAACAAATCAGAAACAAGTTTTGAATATTAATGTCCATCAATGATTCTCAACCAAATTCACTGAGCTTGAGCAATTGTGACAAAAACAATGGAATATACAGGTAACTGCCAAAATAATAGAAACACTTGAGTAAATGAGGGTTACAAAGTATATCAAAAGCAGGAGCTAATCAAGCAATTAACATGCTTAGGGTCTTGCATAAAAATGCTCAGTTGTTCATTACTTTGGCTTCCATGGCTAAAACAAGAGATCACAGTGACTTGGAAAGTTGGGTCTCAAAAGAGCATAGGGGGTTTAAAGTGTGTGTGTGTCTCTGTGTGTGACGGTAGCGGAGTGAACAGACCGTGACTCGGGTGGCTGAGGTCCTTGATGATCTCCTTGGTGTCAAAGGAAGGCCAAGAAGATCATCAAGGACCTCAGCCACCCGAGTCACGGTCTGTTTACTCCTCTACCATCTAGCAGACAGAAACAGGACAGGTGCATCAAAGCCGGGACTGAAATACTGAAAAACAGCTTCTATCTCCAGGCCTTCAGACTGTGGAACAGCCATCATGCCATCCCTTGAAGTAAGAGACAAAGATAGACTCACTCATGACGTCTGTTAAGTTTTTATGAGGTTTTTATGAAATAAATCACGATTTCTGATTTAGGTTTCAAATATTTATTGTATTATTTTTGGGGTTGTATGCTGTAATAAAACAATTAATAAGCCCCACGGTGGTAGTAACTGCCCATTATTGTACTTGTTATCACTTATTAACCATAATTTATTCATATTACTTTACTTTAATAAAATATTTCAGTTGTGTATATTACTTTGTTTTTATTTGATGACTTTATAATTTAATTACTTAAAGTCATCATCTCATCTCTGGTCAGGCGGTAGCAAAAATATAAACGCACAATGTAAAGTGTTGGTCCCATGTTTCATGAGGTGAAATAAAATATCCCAGAAATGTTCCATACGCCAAGATAATCCTTCCACCTGACAGGTGCGGCATACCAAAAAGCTGATCACTACACAGCTGCACCTTGTGCTGGGCCACTCTAAAATGTGTAGTTTTGTCACACAACACAATGCCACAGATGTCTCAAGAATTGAGGGAGTGTACAATTGGCATGCTGACTGCAAGAATGTCCACCAGAGCTGTTGCCAGAGAATGTGATGTTATTGTGAGGACAGACGCTGGGAGACGAGAAGCAAGTACAGGGAGTGAATATTTAATAAATAACTAACATGAAACAAAACAAGGACAGCGTCCGGACAGGGGGAACAAAACAACATTAATGCTGACACGGGGATGAAACTGAGGAATAGACAGATATAGGGGAGGCAATCAATAAGTGATGGAGTCTAGGTGAGTCCAATGAAGCGCTGATGCGCATAAAGATGGTGACGTGTGTGCGTAATGATGGGCCACCTGGCGCCCTCGAGCAGGAGCAGGCGTGAAAGTACCCCCCCCCCCTAGGGGCACCATTTGGCGTCCCACCTGGGTGAGCCTGACGGCCGGCCGAGGCCTGGAAGCCCGACGAGCCGCGTGAGGCTTGGGAGCCCGACGAGCCGGGTGAGGCGCGGGAGCCCGACGAGCCGACTGAGGCGTGGGAGCCCGATGAGCCGGCTGAGGTATGACGTGGGATGGGAGCCTGCCGAGCCAACCGAGGCAAGAAAACCTCTCGAGCCAGCTAAAGCTTGGAAGTCTGACAAGCCAGCTGAGGCACCCCCGGTTCCTTCAGAAGCGGCACCCGGACCCGACGTCACCAACAAAAACCAAAATAACTCCCTGCAGCTTCCAATATTGGTGTCAGCATTCTGTGAGGACAGACGCTGGGAGACGAGAAGCAAGTGAATATTTAATAAATAAATAACATGAAACAAAACAAGGACAGAGTCTGGACAGGGGCAACAAAACAACATTAATGCTGACACAGGGATGTAACTGAGGAATAGATAGATGTGGGGTAGGCAATCGATAAGTGATGGAGTCCAGGTGAGTCCAACGAGAAGGGGAGCTGGAGCAGGAGTGACAGTTCATTTCTCAACTATAAGCCGCCTCCAACATCGTTTTGGAGAATTTGGCAGGACGTCCAACCGGCCTTACAACCACAGACCATGTGTAACCACGCCAGCCCAGACCTCCAAATCCGGCTTCTTCACCTGTGGGACCATCTGAGACCAGCCACCCAGAGAGCTGATGAAACTGTGGGTTTGCGCAACTGAAGAATTTCTGCACAAACTGTCAGCAATCGTCTTAGCCAAGCTCATCAGCAGTTCCGCGTTGTAAAAGACTTCAGTGGGCAAATGCTCACCTTTGATGGCCACGCATGCTGGAGAAGTGTGCTCTTCACGGATGAATCACGGTTTCAACTGTACCGGGCAGACAGCGTGTTTGGCGTTGTGTGGGCGAGCAGTTTGCTGATGTCAACATTATTAACAGAGTGCCCCGTGGTGGAGGTGGGGTTATGGTATGGGCAGGCATTAGCTACGGACAATGAACACAATTACAGTTTAGCAATTAAAATTTGAATGCACAGAGATACTTTGGCAAGATCCTGAGGCCCATTTTCGTGCCGTTCATCCGCCGCCATCACCTCATGTTTCAGCATGATAATGCATTGCCCCATGTGGCAAGGATCTGTACACAATTACTGGAAGCTGAAAATGTGCATACATGTCACCCATTGAGCACTGGGATGCTCTGGATTGATGTGTATGACAGCGTGTTTCAGTTCCCGCCAATATCCAGCAACTTTGCACAGCCATGGAAGAGGAGTGGGACAACATTCCACAGGCCACAATCAACAGCTTGATCAAATATGTGAGGTGAACAGCGCTACATGAGGCAAATGGTGGTCACACCAGATAATAACTGGTTTCTGATCCACGCCTCTATCTTTATTTTAAGGTATCTGTCACCAACAGATGCATTTTCAGTCATGTGAAATCCATAGATTAGGTCCTAATGAATTTGTTTCAATTGATTGATTGTCTTATATGAACTGTAACTCAGTAAAATATGGTAAATTGTTGCATGTTGTGTTTATATTTTTGTTCAGTGTAGCTAGGCTAATAGTAGCCATCAGATCCGACCTGCATGATTACAGCTGCAATTGGGTCAGACAGGCTTCCTGTGTAGAAAAAAGGATCCGACCCTTTTTTCAATTTTAGCCTAAATGACATACCCAAATCTAACTGCCTGTAGCTCAGGACCTGAAGCATTCTTGATACCTAATGTTTCAGCCTTACTTTCATGTTTCAGCCTTACTTTGCTACCTGCCAACTTTATGGTTTTACTTTTTATTTACCATTTATATTAAAAAAAATTCCCTTGCTCGCCTTTATTCATTCAATTTGTTTCACCCCAGACGCTTTACCTGGACGTGGTTCGTCAGGACCTCCACCAGCCGAAGCAAAGTAGTAACATTAACATAATGCCTTCTAATTGCAGTCACTGTACTCATAATATACAGGAGAACGATCGCCTTATGGCGAGGATAGCTGTGCTGCAAGCCTAGCTTCAGATGCAAGGGTCATTTAAGTGTAGGAAAGGATGAAACAGTGTCTGTGCCACCAGCAAGTACAGATAGTAGTATACATCCCCTCGCATAGTCCCCGCAGCCGGACAATTTTCTCATGGCTTCTGGAGGGAAATGCTGTAGGAATGCTCAACCGATGTCGCTCATTCAGCTGACCGAAACTTTTAACCGGCTCTCCCCATTAAGGAGCGAGTCGGAGTCAGAGGCAGAGCCTTCTCTGGTCTCTACTCCTCCCGGTACGGGGTCTGAGCCTCCCACCATTGGCTCTGACAAATTGAAAACCCTAGTCATTGGCGACTTCATTACCCGGAGTATAAGACTTAAAACTAATCATCCAGCGATCATATACTTTTTACCAGGGGGCAGGGCTACCGACGTTAAGGCTAATCTGAAGATGGTGCTGCCTAAAGCTAAAACTAGCGAGTGTAGAGAGTATATGGAAATTGTTATCCACGTTGGCACCAACGATGTTAGAATGAAACAGTCAGAGGTCATCAAGCACAACATAGCTTCAGCGTGTAAATCAGCTAGAAAGATGTGTCAGCATTGAGTAACTGTCTCTGGCCCCCTCCCATTTAAGGGGAGGGGGCCAACTCAATCGCTGGTTGAAAACTGTTTTCTGCCCCTCCCAAAATATAGAATTTGTAGATAATTGTCCCTCTTTCTGGGACTCACCCACAAACAGGACAGAGCCTGGCCTGTTGAGGAGTGACGGACTCCATCCTAGCTGGAGGGGTGCTCTCATCTTATCTACGAACGTAGACAGGGCTCTAACTCTAGTTAGCCAGCCTGCCAGATTAGTGGAGTATGCCACTAGCACAGTCAGTGTAGTCATCTCAGCTATCCCCATTGAGACCGTGTCTGTGCCTCGACCTAGGTTGGGCAAAACTAAACATGGCAGTGTTTGCTTTAGCAATCTCACTGGAATATATTCCTGCCATTCCTGCCATTCTTGAAAGAGATTGTGATACCTCACATCTCAAAATAGGGCTACTTAATGTTAGATTCAGAAACATCATGTTAACTTTCACTGCTATGCGGATGATACACAGCTGTACATTTCGATGAAACATGGTGAAGCCGCAAATTGCCCTCCCTGGAAGTCTGTGTTTCAGACATAAGGAAGTGGATGGCGGCAAATGTTCTACTTTTAAACTCGGACAAAACAGAGATGCTTGTTCTAGGTCCCAAGAAACAAAGAGATCTTCTATTGAATCTGGCAATTAATCTTGATGGTTGTACAGTCGTCTCAAATAAAACTGTGAAGGACCTTGGCGTTACTTTGGACCTTGATCTCTCTTTTGAGAAACATATCAAGACTGTTTCAAGGACACATTTTTTCCATCGTCGTAACATTGCAAAAATCAGAAACTTTCTGTCCAAAAATTATGCAGAAAAATGTATCCATGCTTTTGTCACTTCTAGGTTAGACTACTGCTATGCTCTACTTTCCGGCTACCTGGATAAAGTACTAAATAAACTTCAGTTAGTGCTAAACACAGCTGCTAGAATCTTGACTATAACCAACATTTTTTATCATATTACTCCAGTGCTAGCCTCTCTACACTGGCTTCCTGTTAAGGCAAGGGCTGATTTCAAGGTTTTACTGCTAACCTACAAAGCGTTACATGGGCTTGCTCCTACCTATCTTTCCGAGTTGGTCCTGCCGTACATACCTACACGTACGCTACGGTCACAAGACGCAGGCCTCCTTACTGTCCCTAGAATTTCTAAACAAACAGCTGGAGGCAGGGTTTTCTCCTATAGATCTCCATTTTTATGGAATGGTCTGCCTATCCACGTGAGAGACGCAGACTTGGTCTCAACCTTTAAGTCTTTATTGAAGACTCATCTCTTCAGTAGGTCCTATGATTGAGTGTAGTCTGGCTCAGGAGTGTGAAGGTGAACGGAAAGGCACAGGAGCAACAAACCGCCCTTGCTCTCTCTGCCTGGCCGGTTCCCCTCTCTCCACTGGGATTCTCTGCCTCTAGCCCTATTACAGGGGCTGAGTCACTGGCTTACTGGTGCTCTTCCATGCCGTCTCTAGGAGGGGTGCGTCACTTGAGTTGGTTGAGTCACTGACGTGATCTTCCTGTCCGGGTTTGCGCCTCCCCTTGGGTTGTGCCGTGGGGGAGATCTTCGTGGGCTATACTCGGCCTTGTCTCAGGATGTTAAGTTGTTGGTTGAAGATATCCCTCTAGTGGTGTTGGGCTGTGCTTTGGCAAAGTGGGTGGGGTTATATCCTGTCTGTTTGGCACTGTCTGGGGTATTGTCGGACGGGGCCACAGTGTCTCCCGACCCCTCCTGTCTCAGTCTCCAGTATTTATGCTGCAGTAGTTTATGTGTTGGGGGGCTAGGGTCAGTCTGTTATATCTGGAGTATTTCTTCTGTTTTATCCGGTGTCCTGTGTGAATTTAAGTATGCTCTCTCAAATTTTCTCTCTCTTTTTCTCTTTCTCTCTTTCTCTCTTTCAGAGGACCTGAGCCCTAGGACCATGCCTCAGGACTACCTGGCCTGATGACTCCTTGCTGTCCCCAGTCCACCTGGTCATGCTGCTGCTCCAGTTTCAACTGTTCTGTCTGCGGCTTTGGAACCCTGATCTGTTCACCGGATGTGCTACCTGTCCCAGACCTGCAGTTTTCAACTGTCTAGAGACAGCAGGAGCAGTAGAGATACTCTGAATGATCGGCTATGAGAAGCCAACTGACATTTACTCCTGAGGTGCTGACCTGTTGCACCCTCGACAACCTTTGATTATTATTATTTGATCCTACTGGTCATCTATGAACATTTGAACATCTTGGCCATGTTCTGTTATAATCTCCACCCGGCACAGCCAGAAGAGGACTGGCCACCCCTCATAGCCTGGTTCCTCTCTAGGTTTCTTCCTAGGTTCTGGCCTTTCTAGGGAGTTTTTTTCCTAGCCACCGTGCTTCTACACCTGCATAGCTTGATGTTTGGGGTTGTAGGCTGGGTTTTTGTACAGCACTTTGTGACATCAGCTGATGTAAGATGGGCTTTATAAATACATTTGATTGAAATTGATACCATTTGAGAGGTAACACTTGGAAGTTTGTGGAAATGTGGAATTAATGTAGGAGAATATAACACATTAGATCTGGTAAAACATAATACAAAGAAAAAAAACAGGGTTTTTTTGGTCTTTTTTTTTTACCCTCATCTTTATAATGCAAGAGAAAGGCCATAAAGTATTATTCCAGCCCAGGCTAAATTCTGGCCACTAGACGGCAGCAGTGCATGTGCAAAGTTTTAGACTGATCCAATGATCCATTGCATGCCTGTTCAAAATGTTGTATGTAAAATGTGCCCAAATATGCCTAATGGGTTTATTAATACATTTTCAAGTTCGTAACTGTGCAAATTCCTCAAACAATAGCATGGTATTCTTTCACTGTAATAGCTACTGTAAATTAGACAGTGCAGTTAGATTAACAGGAATGTAATGTTTCTGCCCATTTCAGATATGTCTATGTCCTGGGATTTTTTTTTGTTACTTACAACCTCATGCTAATCACATTAGCCTACGTTAGCTCAACCGTCCCGCGGGGGGACAACGATCCCGTAGAGGTTAAGTCACTGTGGAGCCGGCGTGCGAAATGGCTCGGAAAACGTACCTCAATCCAGGGATGATACATGTGTTGTAATACAAATTGTCCCATTATCCCAACTGTTACAGCGAGAAGACTGAATGACTGCTTTTAGGTTAACAGTCGTTCAATCTTCTCGATGTAACAGTTGGGACAATGGACAATTTGGAGTACAATGAATTTCTCATCCCTGGATTGAGGTAGATTTTTTAGCCATATCTCGTGCCTGCTCTGTGGTTAATCGACACAGGAAACATGTCCGGCCCTAATGCAGCTGTAAGGAAGCGTGTCAGATCTGCGGGCTAGGCTAGTAGCTGTGCTGAAGAGCTATCTGAGGAAATCGTTTTAGTACTTCTTCAAAGTAGATAAGGCACACGTTCAAGACTGCTTATTACCAACTACTACAACTATCAATTGGGTAGAGCTTAGTCACAAACTGTCTCTATCCCTCTCGTTGTGGTGTTGATTCCTCTCTCATGAGCTCTGTGTGTATCCGCCTCTTTCCAGGTCGGTAAAAACAGGCTCAATGTATTATGGTCATTGTAGTTACTTACCCTTTTTTTCTGCGCTGAACTAGGTTGAGTATATAGAGCTACAGACTAAAATGAAGACCAGCAACAAGCACTTCCGTCCCAAGTCCCTTGTTATCCACCTCCCCCTCCAGGCTCTTCTGAATGCAGACAGAGGTCTTCGATAACCATCGCTCTACGCCTAATCTGTAATGAATTGCGCCGGATCTCGTATCAGGAATCCCATTATGAATGGCCTGACGGTATGATTGGTAGCCGTCTGCAGCTGGGAGCAATGATCTCATAATAGTCCATAGGGGTTAGGGATGGTTGGAAAATCCCCCCAGATATAACCTGTGTGCTTACTGGATGAACTTTTTTTTAATCAAAATTTAATAATGGTCAATCCTTTTCATATTGTTTTATGGTGGATTGTGGCCCTAGAGAGTGGATCACAACAATGTAATCTCCACCTTGGGAGCTCAATAAGCCAAAATAACATTTGTGATAAAGAAAATATTATTTCGTCCATAACCTTATGACCCAAGGGTTAGCAGCTCACCATGTTTGGGTGAACAGCATGCCTATACAGCAAACTGTACAGCAGTATCACATGAAATTCCACCCAAAAATTATCTTTTGGTATTTGTATCATTAGTCCATTGTATCTTTAGACATATTCCCAAAATATTGTCATTGCTCGTCAGCAATCAAGTTTTCAAGATATGTAACATTCAAAATGCAACATATGATGCTAAATGCATCATACAGGGATAATTTCTGTTTTTTAGAAGTTATATATCTTGAAAACACACATCTTGGGACTATTTCCAGGAACAAAACATTTTGGGACTATTTCCAGGAGCCACACCCTAATAGGCCCAAAAAAATATCTTAATCATATCAGAATCAACTTTTACCAGTTGAATGTGGACACAAATAAAATACTTTTTTTTATTACAGATGTTCTTAAATATTGTATGAAAATATGCAAATTAGAATTGATATCTCATTAAAATGTGTGTGTACTTGCATATCACGCACACAAAAAATTCTGGAAACCGTTAGCCTAAATATTTTGGTTTAATTTTGACACTCCAGGACCAGACTTACTGTATACAGCAGATTGTGGATATATACTTGTTTCATCTTCCTATCTATAAAATACTAAAGAAAGTTAAGTAAAATGCATTTTTGGTGCAGTTCTTTAGAAGAAAATGTTATATGACAACATTTCCCTATGTATATTTCTAGAGAATACGTCTAAGGATTACCACACAAACAATGGGGAATGCAGATGCTTCTGAGACTGAGAAATAACAGTTAAAGTCAAATTCACTGAATATAGACTACCAAACGCCTATTTAGACCCAATTACCCAGTAGGTTACTACACACAGATGAAGTCAGAAGTTTACATACACTTAGGTTGGAGTCATTAAAACCTGTTTTTTACCCACTCCGCACATTTTCTGTTAACAAACTATAGTTTTGGCAAGTCGGTTAGGACATCTACTTTGTGCATGACACAAGCATTTTTTCCAACAGTTGTTAACAGACATTATTTCACTTATAATTCACTGTATCACAATTCCAGTGGGTCAGAAGTTTACATACACTTAGTTGACTGTGCCTTTAAACAGCTTGGAAAATTCCAGAAAATGATGTCATGGCTTTAGAAGCTTCTGATAGGCTAATTGACATCATTTGAGTCAATTGGAGGTGTACCTGTGGATGTATTTCAAGGCCTACCTTCAAACTCATTGGCTCTTTGCTTGACATCATGGAAAAATAAATCAGCCAAGACCTCAGAAAAAAAATTGTAGACCTCCACAAGTCTGGTTCAACCTCGGGAGGAATTTTCAAATGCCTGAAGGTACCACGTTCATCTGTACAAACAATGGTATGCAAATATAAACACCATGGGACCACGCAGCCATCATACCGCTCAGGAAGGAGACGCATTCTGTCTCCTAGAGATGAACGTACTTTCGTAGGAAAAGTGCAAATCAATCCCAGAACAAGAGCAAAGGACCTTGTGAAGATAATGGAGGAAACAGGTACAAAAGTATCTATATCCACAGTAAAACGAGTCCTATATTGACATAACCTGAATGGCCGCTCAGCAAGGAAGAAGCCACTGTTACAAAACCGTCATAAAAATGCCAGACTACGGTGTGCCACTGCACAAGGGGACAAAGATCGTACTTTTTGGAGAAATGTCATCTGGTTTGATGAAACAAAAATAGAACTGTTTGGCCATAATGACCATTGTTATGCTTGGAGGACAAAGGGGGAGGCTTGCAAGCAATCCCAACCGTGAAGCACGGGGGTGGCAGCATCATGTTGTGGGTGTGCTTTGCTGCAGGAGGGACTGGTGCACTTCACAAAAGAGATACCTTCATGAGGATGGAAAAGTATGTGGATATGTTGAAGCAACATCTCAAAACATCAGTCAGGAAGTTAAAGCTTGTTCGCAAATGGGTCTTCCAAATGGACAATGACCCCAAGCATACTTCCAAAGCTGTGGCAAAGTGACTTAAGGACAACAAAGTCAAGGTATTGCAATTATGCTAATGCGAAAATAGCACCCCCTGTATTCTCAAGAGGTTAAGGACAACAAAGTCAAGGTATTGCAGTGGCCATCACAAAGCCCTGACCTCAATCCCATAGAAAATGTGTGGGCAGAACTGAAAAAACATGTGCGAGCAAGGAGGCCGACAACCCTGACTCAGTTACACCAGCTCTGTCAGGAGGAATGGGCCCAAATTCACCCAACTTATTGTGGGAAGCTTGTGGAAGGCTACCCGAAATGTTTGACCCAAGTTAAATTATTTAAAATCAATGCTACCAAAGTCTAATTGAGTGTATGTAAACTACTGACCCACTGGGAATGTGATGAAAGAAATAAAAGCAGAAATAAGTCATTCTTTCTACTATTATTCTGACATTTCACATTTTTTAAATAAAGTGGTGATCCTAACTGACCTAAAACAGGGAAGTTTTACTAGGATTAAATGTCAGGAATTGTGAAAAACTGAGATTAAATGTATTTGGCTACGGTGTATGTAAACTTCCGACTTCAACTGTATTGTCCAGTTTGTAACATTCCCTATGAAATGTGATTTTAAATTATGTGTGATTCAATGAGCTTTGAAACTATGGATGTATGTCCATTTAAAGGTGGTTACAGCGCCTTGCAAAAGTATTCATCCACCTTGGCAATTTTCCTATTTTATTGCATTACAACCTGTAACTAAATAGATTTTTATTTGGATGTTATGTAATGAACATACACAACATAGTCCAAATCGGTGAAGTAAAATGAAGAAAATAATTTGTTTCAAAACATTCTAAAAAATAAAAACCAGAAAAGTGGTGCGTGCATATGTATTCACCCCCTTTGCTACGAAGCCCCTAAATAAGATCTGGTACAACCAATAACCTTCAGAAGTCACATAATTAGATAAATAAAGTCCACCTGTGTGCAAACTAAGTGTCACATGATCTGTCACATGATCTCAGTATATATACCCCTGTTCTGAAAGGCCCCAGAGTCTGCAACACCACTAAGGAAGCGATACCACCAAGCAGACCAAGGAGCTCTCCAAAGGTCAGGGACAAAGTTGTGGAGAAGTACAGATCAGGGTTGGGTTATAAAAAAATATCTAAAACGTTGAACATCCCACGGAGCACCATTAAATCCATTATTAAAAAATGGAAAGAATATGGCACCACAACAAACCTGCCAAGAGAGGGCCGCCCACCAAAACTCACAGACCAGGCAAGGAGGGCATTAATCAGAGAGGCAACAAAGAGACCAAAGTTAACCCTGAAAGAGCTACAAAGCTTCACAGCGGAGATTGGAGTATCTGTCCATAGGACCACTTTAAGCCTGACACTCCAGAGAGCTGGGCTTTACAGAAGAGTGTCCAGAAAAAAAGCAATTGCTTATAGAAAAAAATAAGCAAACACGTTTTGTTTTGCCAAAAGACATGTGAGAGACTCCCCAAACATATGGAAGAAGGTACTCTGGGCAGATGAGACTAAAATTTAGCTTTTTGGCCATCAAGGAAAAGGCTATGTCTGGCGCAAACCCAACACCTCCCATCACCCCGAGAACATCCTCCCCACAGTGAAGCATGGTGGTGGCAGCATCATGCTGTGGGGATGTTTTTCATCGGCAGGGACTGGGAAACTGGTCAGAATGGAAGGAATGATGGATGGCGCTAAATACAGGGAAATTCTTGAGGGAAACCTGTCTTCCAGAGATTTGAGACTGGGACGGAGGTTCACCTTCCAGCAGGACAATGGCCCTCAGCATAGTGCTAAAACAACACTTGAGTGGTTTAAGGGGAAACATTTAATTGTCTTGGAATGGCCTAGTCAAAGCCCAGACCTCAATCAACTGAGAATCTGTGGTATGACTTAAAATTGCTGTACATCAGCGTAACCCATCCAATTTGAAGGAGATGGAGCAGTTTTGCCTTGAAGAATGGGCAAAAATCCCAGTGGCTAGATGTGCCAAGCTTATAGAAACATACCCCATGAGACTTGCAGCTGTAATTGCTGCAAAAGGTGGCTCTACAAAGTATTGACTTTGGGGGGGTTGAATAGTTATGCACACTCAAGTTCAGTATTTTTGTCTGATTTCTTGTTTGTTTCACAATAAAAAATATTTTGCATCTTCAAAGTGGTAGGCATGTTGTGTAAATCAAATGAAACAAACCTTCCAAAAATCTATTTTAATTCCAGGTTGTAAGGCAACAAAATATGAAAAATGCCAAAGGGAGTGAATACTTTCACAAGCTACTGTACAGTCTGAGCCTCAGTTGTAGTCTGGTATGTGTTTGTGTGCGGAGGGAGGATGACACAGTAAACTCATCACACATCATGTTACACTCCCCTACACATTTATTTGTCCAGTGAAGCTAAAACATTTAATTTGTATGGCCAACAGATGTGAGAGGCAAAGGTGCAATGTGGGATGATGCATCTACTGTATGTATGCTTGCAAAAATAGTTTTCTATTATGTTTGCCTCAATACACAAAAACACGAATATCTAGGAGGACAATGGTCTTCAGATACCACATGTCCTGAAGCAACAACAGACAGCACCAGCATTCAATTTAAATTTACATCTAATCATCTGCAATCATGTCAGTACTTCAGCTCACTATTGACTAGAAGAGACCGGTGATAATATCATGATTGGTCCCCTGATGAAGAAATGATGTCTGATAGCCTGTGGCATCAAGTCAACTCTTTCACAATCACCACCCAACATATTGCTTTGCTTCATGCCTTGTCATAAATCAAGGTTCTTGTTGTTGTTGTTGTTGCACAAAAAAAAAAAACTCAAACCAACGCCTCACAACACTGTCAACCGGTGACAGTTTCTCTTGTTATTTTCCTTGTCGGCCCTGATCTGCATATCGACTGAAGGACCGGGATCCCAGGTTAATTAAATGTGAATGGTAAGCCAGGAATACAGACAGTATTGAGCTGCTCCGGGGAGGACCGACAGAGAGAGAGTGAGTAAGATGGACAGAGAGCTCACTGCCTAACATGTTGGCGGTGCCCAATGCAATCGATGGTGCATAACACCTCGATCACACCGCCTAGATCACACCGACAGTGTCATTGCGCAAAATGGTACTCAGCATCATCTGGATATGTGTGCAACAAAGTTTCAACATTCACCTTCTGATACCATTTCTGTCAAGCTGTCTATGCATACAGTTTGATGCATATGTTTGATAAATCCAATTAATTTACACAGAACGCACTGCAACTGCCTCTGCAACGCAAATGCAGCATTCGATTGTAAATGAATGTACTTCTGGTGTACCAAAATACAATGGCGCTATCGGTGTGATCGAGGCGTAACAAGGGAATGACTATACACTGCCCGGGGGATGGAGCAGCCAGATTAAGAGGCAATATAAGAGGCAATTTATGCTCAATCTGAAAATGTGGTCGGAAGCTCTGTATGGGTGGTGTGACGCAATTGCGGAGCCTCCGGAGGAATGCAGAGGCCAAATTGAGCTCTGTACCCAAGTTTTGTAACAATGTGGAGGGTTCCTATAGTTCCGCATTCACATGATTGGTTGAAGGTAGATGGGGGCGGAAGGTCCTGTATACACACAAACTCACCTCCTTGACAACTTCCTTCACAACAGCTCTGTGCTACTCTGCAAAGTGCATGAATATCCTAGCTTCTACAGAGGCCCTATCACCGTAAATGCTGCATGGCCAATGCACCTCTAAATAGCAGTGCTCCGACATGCAGCAGGTCAATGGAGAAACTTTCTCCCTGCATCCGTGATGATGTCCGTGCATGCCAGTTTTCCCACAAAGGTTGGTATTTATCCATTTTGAACTTGAAGGGAAAGTGTGCCTATCTCCACGCACATCTGAAGCCATGTGTGCGCACAACTGCTAGAAGGTTGATCAACTGTATTGCAGGCAAATAGGCTTATTGTTTGTTTGTGGGAAATGGGAGGTGTTTGATGCATGTGAATTATAATAATGGCAAATAAAAACATTAAAACATAGGCATAATGATAAAACCGATGCATTCTCCGTTGATAACGAGTTTGCATAGCAGTATGTCATTTAATATGTTTATTTAACTTTTAATATATAGGCCTAAGTAATAATAATATTTAAGGACATCTCTCCTTTCCTGACATAACTGGTTTAAATTATTCCTGTTACACAACAAACAGTAGGCAACCATATAAAGTATCAATCGCTCATTCAATAGCCAAGAGTGCTTGAAAGTAAATAGACAATAAGCCTTGACAGTATGGGTAGGCTACAGTATTGCTGTGTGATAGGATTAGGAGTGTGACATTTTAATTTAATTTAACTAGGCAAGTCGGTTAAGAACAAATTCTTATTTACAATAACAGCCTAGGAACAGTGGGTTAACTGCCTTGTTCAGGGGCAGAACAACATATTTGTTACCTTGTCAACTCAGGGATCCGAACTAGCAACCTTTCGGTTACTGGCCCAATGCTCTAACCACGAGGCTACCTGCCGCCCCAATAGGCTAGACATAGCCTAGCCTATTTAATTTCAGAGTCTATACCAAGGCAGGAGCTAGAAACACAATCATGTAGTGATGAACAAAACAATGAACAACAATTTGTCTTTTGCATAGAAGTGTTGACTTACAAACACTTATCAAGCATTTACTTTTAAATTGCTCAAAAGGACAATCAATCTTGCGGCCAGTGTCTGGCACTCACTTGGTGGCATGTATTTTTAGTTTAGAAAAGTCACTGCAACATTCTACCCACAAACACCTCTACAGAAATGTGATCAAATTTACCATTGTGCTTTCTTTTAGGAACTATTATGGCCCAGTTCCAACATCTCCAAATCATACAGAAATGAGGGCATTTTTGTTCCCATAAAAGGTTTGTGAATGGAGGGCGTTTTCCAGGTGGGGTTGTAGAGCTCGTTCACGACCGCACAAATATAATATGGTGTATCAATGAAAACATCTATTATCTTGTGTGCGACAGTCGGATAAATCCCAATAATTTGTGTCGTACGCCAGAATTTAGTAATACATTTATGCACGGTTGTTAAAATTAGGCACCTGGTGTCCAGGTTACCAGACAGAGAGAAAGGGATGGAGAGGGAGACAAGGGAGTGATACGATTTTTGTGTTGTCCAAGCTCCCAAGCCACCCTGCCGGGAGCTTTTATGTGTACGAAGACGCTAATTACCTAAAGCGTACTTGGCCTTACAGCTGGGGTTAACCTTTTCACACGTGAGTTCCAAACATCTCTAACGATCTCCCAGCGTGAGTTTTTTATGCACGTGTTGTCAGAATGCGCTCACTGTTTCAAAATGTGGTTGTTACGCAACAGGTCAGTTCATCCGCTCTGCCCTCAAACCAAGGCACACTGCTTGTTTTTATTTCAATTTGTCCATTTCTAATATCTTCTAACAAATGTTTATTTTCTAACAACAGTTTGAATTGAGGTGTGTTCCGCCTCATCATTAATTCACATAAAAGTAGGCCATTTCACTTTTGCAGACGATACATTTTTTAGGCATTACTGACCTGGACAAACTTTCCCACACACCAATTGTTTCTGCAAATCAAGTCAGCAGAAATGTGCCCATCTCCAGTCAAAACAAGACCTGTACACACATGTTCACGTTTTCCGTCTGGTGCCCGCATCGCATTCATTGTTTTCATTACTACATGATAATAACTTTGGAAATGTGTGTGTTTATATCAAAGTAAGTGCCTTATTACATTACAATAGTTTCTGTATGTCGTGTTATGTCGTTACTACTGTAGCTCACTGTCTGTATGGAGTATAATATATTTGTGTGTATTCCTTATAACCGTGGACACGCAAGGTAACGTTATTAATTTCATATAACCATTATGGTGTTATAGCTACGTAAGCAAGATTGAATAACTACATTCTTCTATCAGCTCTGTAAAACAATGCTAATTGCGTCAGTGAAGTATTAGCTTGTGATGTATTTTGAAGCTACCCTGGCCTTATGACCATGGTTGGTTTTCATTTGGCCTATTTAGCATAGCTCTGTTCTGCCCTGCACTGCCCTTGTGGAGCTCAACAGTTACTGTTTCTTGCTGTTATCTCATATTTGTGATTTTGCCAATGTAATATATTATTTTTATAGCAGTGTTATTATGTTACTTCTTTGCAATATTGTTTTATTGCTTCTTTGTAATATTGTTTTATTTATCCTGATATTGTATTCTAATTACTAATAATTCCTGTTTGTTCTGTACTTTCAGAAACCACAAACTGTATTTGCCAATATCATAACTGGAGCTGGACATCTTTGTAGCAGAAGATTGAGGCCAGTTGTTGTATCCTAGTGTACACTCATTAACAGTTTTACTGGATGAAAACACAGCAAGAAAACACATAGGCCCATATGTAATAGTTTTGGTGATGGTTGAACAACAAAAACTTGTTTTTACCTATATTTCATATTCATGCAGTGGCTGAACAACAACTGCATTTCCACCCCCACCTCTAAAGGCATAGTATCATGGCAGGTCACCTGTCAAGTCACCTGTCACGTCAGTCACTAATTGCTGCAGATCAATAGTGCTTAAGCATATGATACTGCCCAAAGCATGGTGAAACACATAGAGGTGTGTCACAAGCTAAACACATGTACTTGGTCAACCTCCTCTGCTTCCTTCTCCTGGTGCCAGACAGGCAGACTTTGCAGTGCTTCTGTGTGCGACTACCTTGAGCAGCAGTTTGAGGGACTTTGCAGGGAAAATGTCGTGCAGTGAGGTGTATGGGATTGTCTGTAGCAGAACGGCCCACAGTGGATGGGCGCCGAGGGGGTGGTGCTCCTCCAGCAGCTCTCATTTTTTGCTGTACTTTTGGTAGGTAATTACTTTACCTATGGGGGAGAGAGAGTGGGGAGGATGAGGGAAGGGAGAGGATGATGAGGCAGTAGGTAGGTGGGTGAGATACAGTTCCATTATGCAATTTTAATGACAGCATGTGATTTGTATGTGAACTGTACGTCCAATTACAAAAAAATACCTTGTTCAGTAATCATCTCGCCTGTTAGTTGGTGGTGAACTATGTGGCTATTGAGGGCAGCAGTGTCGATCAGATGGAAAAATATATTCTTATACCACTTGGTAGTTTTCCGAGTGCATTCCACAAAGCTGTTCCACTGCTCCCATTTTGAGGTTATAGTCATGCACACAGTCTGGTTTGATTTTTCTCTCTCCCGTCAGGTGGTCCACCTTCCCGTTAGGTGGCCGACATGATTGCTGTATGGACAGTGGAGAGGACATGGATGTTTCGTTTGTCATGCCACTTTACTGCCAGCTGTTGACCGTTCTCCTTGAACTCCACCTCCCATCTCTGCATCCGAATGCCATCATCCCCTTCCTGTTCGACCTGACTGTGCCACAGGACCCTGTGCTGTTGGAGAGCATATGCTGGAAGAGTATGTGACTGCTGTACCAATTGTCCACATACAAAGCGTGTCCCTTGCCAAGATGAGGAGCCATTATCATCATCACCGTGGACCCGGACACCCCAAGCCCCTCATAATGTTGGATGTCAGTTGTGGACCCTGTGTAGACTATAATGTCCTGGACAAATCTTGTCTTCACGTTGTACATGACAAGGAACTTGACCCCAAACCTGTGCCTTTTGGAGGGAATATATTGACGGAACGCCAGCCTACCTTTCCATAACATCAGGGACTCATCAATGCATAGGTCCTTGTATGCCACAAAGACCCAACCAAATGCTGATGTCAGGCTGGTAACAACATTTCTTATTTTGTGTAACGGGTCATTTAGGTAGCATTGTTGACGAAATGCAGGCATCGCAGCAGAACTAGGAAGCAGTCTTGGAAAAAGAGGGTGGCAAAGAAGTAAGTTGCAAACATAGGATATGTGCTCCAATATTCTCTTAGGGAGTTCTTCTTTATTATTCCCATGAGAAGGACTGTCACCAGAAAGGTATACATTTCTCTAATTGTGGTTGTCACCCACTTAGAGTTTCCCCCTCACTCCTGACTCTCTCTACTCCTGTAGCTCCGAGGCATAGTGATTGTTCTCCTCCGCTATATCTCTCACCAGCTCCTCTGTCAGAAACAGCTTGAAGCACTCGGCCTCAGAGAGAAATGGCAAGGGGCTTTGCACTCCAGTATGGGACTCATCAAAGCAAACAGCAGGGCTAGGAGGGGTGAAATGGCCGGTGACCTTCCAGCTACCACAGAACTCCTGTACTGGATCCACTGTCGATCTGCTTCCATTAGATTGACAGGTAGCATAGTGGTTTGAGCGTTGGACCAGTAACTGAAACATTGCTGGATTGAATCCCTGAGCTGACAAGGTAAAATAAATCTGTTGTTCTGCCCCTGAACAAGGCAGTTAACCCACTGTTCCCCGGGAGGCTGTCATTGTAAATAAGAATTTGTTCTAAACTGACTAGTTAAATAAATGTATCAATAAATCACTATCAGAAAATGTTTTGTGTGGTAATCATTTATTTATTTACTGTTTTATTCACATGTTTTCAAGTTCTGGTGACAAATCATGCATTCCAATTCTTGCATAGATTGTAATAGACACGTGTGTAAAATAATTCCTCTCTGACGGGAGAAGAAGGTGCAGGGACGCAACTTCTTGTCAATAGGGGGGCGCCATTTCGACTTTGTAAAAATTTGTTCCCAAATTAAACTGCCTCGTACTCAATTCTTGCTCATACAATATGCATATTATTATTACTATTGGATAGAAAACACTCTCTAGTTTCTAAAACCGTTTGAATTATATCTGTGAGTAAAACAGAACTCAAGTTGCAGCTAACTTCCTGTCAGGAAGTGAGAAATCTGAAATCGATGCTCTGTTCCAGGGTCAGTTTATTAAATTGCATGTGATCTATGAGTCGACATGCACTGCATACGATTTCCCCTAGATGTCAGTAAGCAGTGAGAATTGGATGGTGTTGCTAGGCAGATCTGAGGCCATATAAAGGCTCATGGAACCGGGGGTGCACTCTTTTCAACGTTCGTCATGGCGCAAAGGAGGACCTCAGGATGGCATTCTGAAAAGCTCTCGTTATAGGCCTTAGATATATCCGGCTCTGATTTTATTCGATATAGGTGTTAAAGACATCATAATGTAGTTATTTTAAACCGAGTTATATCAGTTTATATCAGTATATTGCGATTTTCGGATATTTCTTTGTGCTGCGTTATGAAGAGTTGGGCACGTCTGGGCCACATAGCTAATGTTTGCTGCTAATTCCTAAGTTGAAGAAGACAATCTACAACCGAGCAACGATGATTCTGGACAAAGGACCACTTGCACAAGATTCTGATGGAAGCTCATCAAAAAGTAAGAACTATTTATGATGTTAATTCGTTGTTCTGTTGAAAAATGTAAAACTACTATTCCGCCATTAATTTCGGTGCAGTCTCGCTTTAACGCACGCTGTATGTCGTAGTAACGTTAATTTTAAAAATCTAACACAGCGGTTGCATTAAGAACTAATGTATCTTTCATTTGCTGTCCAACCTGTATTTTTTAGTCAAGTTTATGATTAGTTATTGATTAGCCTCTCCCAAGATTTCTCCCGACATTTTGTTGGCAGCTTGGCTACTATTCTCATTGTATAACTTCTAGTTCCTGCCAAACCCGGATCCGGGAGCACCCCCCACAGTAAAAAAGCTGACTAGCATAGCCTAGCATAGCGTCACAAGTAAATACTAGCATCTAAATATCATTAAATCACAAGTCCAAGACACCAAATGAAAGATACACTTCTTGTGAATCCAGCCATGATTTTTAATGATTTTTTTTCTTCTGATTTTTAAAATGTTTTACAGGGAAGACACAATATGTAAATCTATTAGCTAACCACGTTAGCAAAAGACACCACTTTTTTTACTCCACCAGTTTTTTACTCCATCAGTAGCTATCACTAATTCGACTAAATAAAGATATATATAGCCACTAACCAAGAAACAACTTCATAAGATGACAGTCTGATAACATATTTATGGTATAGCATATGTTTTTTTAGAAAAATGTGCATTTTTCAGGTATAAATCATAGTTTACCATTTCAGCCACTATCACAAAACTCACCAAAGCGACTAGAATAACTACAGAGAGCAACGTGTATTACCTAATTACTCATCATAAAACATTTCTTAAAAATACACAGCGTACAGCAATTGAAAGACACAGATCTTGTGAATCCAGACAATATTTCAGATTTTCTAAGTGTTTTACAGCGAAAACACAATATATCGTTATATTAGCATACCACATGAGCTAACATCACCCCAGCATTGATTCAAGGCAAAAAGAGCGATAACGTTATCACCACCAAAATGTATAAATTTTTTCACTAACCTTCTCAGAATTCTTCAGATGACAGTCCTGTAACATCATATTACACAATGCATATAGAGTTTGTTCAAAAATGTGCATATTTAGCATCACAAATCGTGGTTATGCAATGTAATCTGTCAAAACATGGCATGCATTCTGGCCGGCGCCATCTTGGAAAGGCACCTAAGTTTACGATTATTTATCGATTAGATTGACTAAAAAAATACAGGTTGGACAGCTAATGAAAGATGCATTAGTTATTAATGCAACCGCTGAGTTAGATTTTTTTAATTAACGTTACTAGACATACAGTGTGCGTTACAGCCAGACTAGTGCCGCAACAATGGCCGACAAATGCGTTTACATTTTTCCACATAAATACAGAATAAAATCATAAATAGCTCTTACTTTTGGACGAGCTTCCATCAGTATCTTGGGCAAGGTGTCCTTTGTCCAAAAGAATCGTTGGTTTGTTGTAAAACGTCCTCTTCAACTTCGGAACTAGCAGCTAACAATAGCTACGTGGCACACACATGTCCAAATCCTCAAAGCGCAATACTACGAAAATTCCGAAAATAGCAATATACTCGCATAAACTGATATAAATCGGTTTAAAATAACTTCGTTATGATGTTTCTAACACCTATATCGAATTAAATCACAGACGGATATATCTTAGCCCGATAACGAGAGCTTTTGAGCATGCCATTCTGATGTCCTCTCTTGCGTCTTGAGGAGCGTCCAAAAGAACGGACATGTCACTCCATGGCCTTTTATAAACTCTGAGAAATACGTAGAGACTCCATTCCACTTCTCATTGGTTACTAACATCCAGGGGAAGGCGGGTGCAGTTCATTTCGACCCATAGGGCACATACAGAGTTTTAAACTGATCTCAGAACAGAGCCTAGATTTCAGACCTTCGCATGTCCTGTCATGATTTTCGCTGTAGAAAGAGTTCTGGTTCACCCACAGACATAATTCAAACGGTTTTAGAAACTAGAGATTGTTTTCTATCCAATAGTAATAATAATATGCATATTGTACGAGCAAGAATTGAGTACGAGGCAGTTTAATTTGGAAATGTAAAAAAAGAAATAGTGCTAACAGCTCCCCCTATTGACAAAAGGATAAGCACGATTTGTGCCGCTAAATATGCACATTTTCGAACAAACAATATATGTATTGTGTAATATGATGTTCTAGGACTGTCATCTGAAGAAGTTTGAGAAGGTTAGTGAAAAAATTAATATCTTTTGCTGGTTTATTCGTTATCGCTACTGTTGGCTTGAATCAATGCTGTTGTGTGGTTGGCTATTGTAGAAAGCTAATATAATGCTAAATTGTGTTTTCGCTGTAAAACACTTGAAGAATCTGAAATATTGGCTGGATTCACAAGATCTTTGTCTTTCATTTGCTGTACGCTGTGTATTTTTCATAAATGTTTTATGATGAGTATTTAGGTAATTCACGTTGCTCTCTGTAGTTATTCTAGTTGCTTTGGTGAGAGTTGTGATGGTGGCTGCAATGTAAAACTATGATTTATATCTGAAATATGCACATTTTTCGAACAAAACATATGCTATACAATAAATATGTTATCAGACTGTCATCTGATGAAGTTGTTTCTTGGTTAGTGACTATTTATATCTTTATTTGGTCGAATTTGTGATAGCTACCTATGCAGGAAAAAAATGGTGGGAAAAAAAAGTTGTGTCTTTTGCTATGGTGGTTAGCTAATAGAAATACATATTGTGTCTTTCCTGTAAAACATTTTAAAAATCAGAAATGATGGCTGGATTCACAAGATGTGTATCTTTCATTTGGTGTCTTGGACTTGTGATTTCATGAACATTTTATTATATGATATCCCTGTGGCTTTAGGCTAGGCTATGCTAGTCAGCTTTTTTGATGGGGGGGATCCCGGATCCGGGTTTGTGACTCGTTAGAGGTTTTAAGGTCCAGGGCAGAACGCTGAGACAGGACAGCTCCGACGTCCGAAGCATTGAACTCCACCACGAACTGACGGATAGGGTCCGGATGAATTAATATGTGAGCTGTGAGGAAGCGGCTCTTAAGGTCCAGGAACGCCCTGTCAGCAGCTGAGGATCACGTGAGCGGGACCTTGGGAGAGATGAGTGCTGAAAGGGGGAACGCCAGGGTGCTGTAACCCCAGATAAAATGTCGATAGAAATGGGCAAATCCCAGGAAGCGTTGCAGCTGCACTCTGGACATGGGTTGGGGCCAATCCACTACAGCTCTCACCTTTCCAGGATCCATCTGCACATTACCAGCAGCAATGATATTTCCAAGGAAGGAGATGGTGGAGTGAATTAATTCACATTTTTCTGCTATCACAAAAAGATAGGAGACACGGAAGGACTTGTCGGACGTGGAGAACGTGTTCATGAGCTTAGCTGTGTCGTGTCTTTAGTATCATTAAATGTGAAGACTGTTATTTTATCATATAAATTCTCTGTAATTATTATTATGTGATTAAACTAATCATGTACATTTCTTGAACTCCTTATGGGCAGGTGGGACGGTAGCGTCCCGCCTGGCCAACATCCGGTGAAATTGCAGGGCGCAAAATTCAAACTACAGTATTATAACTATTTAACTTTTATAAAATCACAAGTGTAATACATCAAAATAAAGCTTAACTTCTTGTTATGCCAGCGGCTGTGTCAGATTTCAAAAAGGCTTTGCGGCGAAAGCAAACCATGCAATTATCTGAGGACAGCGCCCCGCATACAAACACATGAAAACATATTTCAACCAGGCAGGTGCGACACGAAAGTCAGAAATAGCGATATAAAAAATGCCTTAGCTTTGATGATCTTCTTCTGTTGGCACTCCAAAAGGTCCAAGTTATATCACAAATAGTCCTTTTGTTCGATAATGTCCTTCTTTATATCCATAAAAACTCAGTTTAGCTGGTGCGCTTTAGTCAATAATCCACCCAGTTTCCCTCCATCAAAATGCATAAAAAATGAATCCCAAACGTTACTAATAAACTTTTCCAAACAACGTTTATAATCAAACCTTAGGTACCCTAATACGTAAATTAACGATAAAATTTAAGACGGAAAATCGTTATTGACTTTACCGGAGAAAAATACCAAAGAACACGCTCTCTTCCACCCGCTTGGAAACACTACAGCCAAAATGGGAGCCACCTAGAAAAACTACAATTTCTGGCTAATTGTTCCAAAAACCAGCCTGAAACTCTTTCTAAAGACTGTTGACATCTAGTGGAAGCCCTAGGAACTGCAATCTGGGAGGACTTGGTCTTATAATAAAAGTGATAGCCATTGAAAATAGAGGTAGGCTAAAAAAATGTTTTGCGGGGGTTGGTTTGTCCTCGGGGTTTCGCCTGCCATATCAGTTCTGTTATACTCACAGACATTATTTTAACAGTTTTAGAAACTTTAGCGTGTTTTCTATCCAAGTCTACCAATTATATGCATATCCTAGCTTCTGGGCTTGAGTAACAGGCAGTTTACTTTGGGAACGTTTTACATCCGGACGTCAAAATACTGCCCGTTGTTGTGGTACTAAGTGATGGTTTTATGGGGATTTTGTTAATGGCTCTATCACTTCCTAAGTGACAAAGGAACTGAACCGAAAAGGAATGAAAGCATAAACAGAAGATATACCAAATATAGTTATCACACCAAAATCATCTAATTGGACTGTATTCTACATGCAGTTGAAGTCGGAAGTTTACATACACCATGGCCAAATACATTTAAACTTAGTTTTTCACAATTCCTGACATTTAATCCTAGTAATAATTCCCTGCCTTATGTCAATTAGGATCACCACTTTATTTTAAGAATGTGAAATGTCAGAATAATATTAGAGGGAATTGTTTTATTTCAGCTTTTATTTCTTTCATCACATTCCCAGTGGGTCAAAAGTTTACATACACTCAAATAGTATTTGGTAGCATTGCCTTTAAATTGTTTAACTTGGGTCAAACGTTTCAGGTAGCCTTCCACAAGCTTCCCACAATAAGTTGGGTGAATTTTGGCCCATTCCTCCTGACAGAGCTGGTGTAACTGAGTCAGGTTTGTAGGCCTCCTTGCTCACACACGCTTTTTCAGTTCTGCCCACAAATTTTCTATAGGACTGAGGTCAGGGCTTTGTAATGGCCACTCCAATACCTTGACTTTGTTGTCCTTAAGCCATTTGGAAGTATGCTTGGGGTCATTGTCCATTTGAAAGATCCATTTGCTATCATGCCTTAACTTCCTGACTGATGTCTTGAGATGTTGCTTCAATATATTCACATAATTTTTCTGTCTCATGATGCCATCTATTTTGTGAAGTGCACCAGTCCCTCCTGCAGCAAAGCACACCCACAACATGATGCTGCCACCACCGTGCTTCACGGTTGGGATGGTGTTCTTCGGTTTGCAAGCCTCCCCCTTTGTCCTCCAAACATAACAATTGTCATTATGACCAAACAGTTCTATTTTTGTTTCATCAGACCAGAGGACATTTCTCCAAAAAGTACGATCTTTGTCCCCATGTGCAGTTGCAAACCGTAGTCTGGCTTTTTCATGGCGGTTTTGGAGCAGTGGCTTCTTCCTTGCTGAGCGGCCTTTCAGGTCATGTCGATATAGGACTCGTTTTACTGTGGATATAGATACTTTTCTACATGTTTCCTCCAGCATCTTCACAAGGTCCTTTTCTGTTGTTCTGGGATTGATTTGCACCAAAGTACGTTCATCTCTATGAGACAGAACGCGTCTCCTTCCTGAGCGGTATGTGGTCCCATAGTGTTTATACTTGCGTACTATTGTTTGTACAGATGAACGTGCTACCTTCAGGCGTTTGGAAATTGCTCCCAAGGATGAACCAGACTTGTGGAGGTCTACAATTGTTTTTCTAAGGTCTTGGCTGATTTCTTTTGATTTTCCCATGATATCAAGCAAAGAGACACTGAGTTTGAAGGTAGGCCTTGAAATACATCCACAGGTACACCTCCAATTGACTCAAATGATGTCAATTAGCCTATCAGAAGCTTCTAAAGCCATAACATCATTTTCTGGAATTTCCCTAACTGTTTAAAGCACAGTCAACAAAGTGTATGTAAACTTCTGACCCACTGGAATTGTGATACAGTGAATAAGTGAAAAAATCTGTCTGTTAACAAACTATAGTTCTGGCAAGTCGGTTAGGACATCTACTTTGTGCATGACACAAGTATTTTTTCCAACAATTGTTTACAGACAGAGTGAATTATAAATTAAATAATCTATCACAAGTCCAGTGGGACAGAAGTTTACATACACTAAGTTGACTGTTCCTTTAAACAGCTTGGAAAATTCCAGAAAATGTCATTCTTTAGAAACCTAGTAGTGTAAGTAAGTGTTTGCGTGCATAAATGTGATAATGAGAGATGTTGAAAGGTGCCAACACAAACTAACAAAACGGCCACAAAAATGCCACAACCAAAATCTATAAGTGTGTCTGCATGGAGAGAGTCTCCTCAATGAATGGGGAAGTGGTGCATTTATCCTTGGACACACCCAGGCTCAGGTGTGTCCCATGTCGCTGACGACCCTCCCGGCTCCGCCCACCGGCATCCTAACAAGGAAAACAAGAGCAAAGAAAAAGAATACGGCAGACAGAGTGGGAGAGTCACAGTTAGGACATTTACTTTGTGCATGACACAAGTAATTTTTCCAACAATTGTTAACCTGTCTAGGAACGGGGTTCCGCTAGTGGAAACCCGTTCCGCTAGCGGAACCCCTCGCCAACAGCCAATGAAATTGCAGGGCGCCAAATTCAATCAACAGAAATCTCATCATTCAAATTTCTCAAACATACAAGTATTAGACACCATTTTAAAGATAAAATTCTCGTTAATCCAACCACAGTGTCCGATATCAAAAAGGCCTTTCGGCGAAAGTAGAACATATCAGCAACTAGTCACAGAAAGCATACAGCGATTTTCCAACCAAAGAGAGGAGTCACAAAAAGCAGAAATAGAAATAAAATGATTCACTAACCTTTGATATTCTTCATCAGATGACACCACAAGTTCATATTTATATCCAAAAACCTCAGTTTACATTTGGCTTTGCCTCCAAAACATCCCGTGAATTTGCACAGAGCCACATCAATTTACAGAAATACACATAATAAACATTGATAAAAGATACAAGTGTTATTCACAGAATTAAAAATATACTTCTTCTTAATGCAAACGCTGTGTCAGATTTTTTTTTTACTTTACGGAAAAAGCAAACCGTGCAATAATCTGAGTACAGCGCTCAGACAACAAATCAAGCCAAACAGATATCTGCCATGTTGGAGTCAACAGAAGTCAGAAATAGCATTATAAATATTTACTTACCTTTGATGAGCTTCATCAGAATGCACTCCCAGGACTCCCAGTTCCACAATAAATGTTTAAGTTCATCTTTATGTCCAAATACCTCCTTTTTGTTAGCGCGTTTAGCCCAGTATTCCAAATTCATGATGCGCGATCACTAGGTGCAGACGAAAAGTCAAAAAGTTCCATTACAGTCCGTAGAAACATGTCAAACGAAGTATAGAATCAATCTTTAAGATGTTTTTAACATAAATCTTCAATAATGTTCCAACCGGAGAATTCCTTTGTCTTCAGAAATGCAATGGAACTCAAGCTAACTCTCACGTGAACACGCATGGTCAGCTCATGGCACTCTGGGAGAGACCTTACTCAATCCCCTCTCATTCGCACCCACTTCACAGTAGAAACATCAAACAAGGTTCTAAAGACTGTTGACATCTAGTGGAAGCCTTAGGAAGTGCAAAATGACCCCATAGACACTGTGTATTTGATAGGCCAAGAGTTGAAAAACTACAAGCCTCAGATTTCCCACCTCCTGGTTGGAATTTTCTCAGGTTTTCGCCTGCCATTTGGGTTCTGTTATACTCACAGACATCATTCAAACAGTTTTAGAAACTTCAGAGTGTTTTCTATCCAAATCTAATAATATGTATATATTAGCAACTGGGACTGAGTAGCAGGCAGTTTACTCTGGGCAAGCTTTTCATCCAAACGTGAAAATGCTGCCCCCTAGCCCAAACAGCTTAAAACCTTTTACGGCTAGGGGTTCCGCTAGCGGAACGTTTCGACAGCATCCGGTGGAATTGCAGAGCGCGAAATTCAAAATAAATTATTAGAAATATTTGGAATACAAGTGCAATACACCAAAATAAAACTTCTTGTTAATCCAGCCACCGTGTCAGAGTTCAAAAAGGCTTTACAGGGAAGCAAACCATGCTATTATCTGAGGACAGCACCCCGTCAAACAAACACATGACAATCATATTTCAACCCGCCAGGCGCGACGCAAAACACAAAAGAAATAACGATATAATTCATGCCTCACCTATAAAGATCTTCTTCTGTTGACATCACAAATGGTCCTTTTGTTCGATTAATTCCGTCGTTATATCCCCAAGATGTCCATTTATTTGGCGCGTTTTATTCAGAAAAACACAGGTTCCAACTCGCCCAACATGACTACAATTTATGTAATAAATTACCTGTAATCTTGGTCCAAACATTTCAAACAACTTTCTTAATCCAACTTTAGGTATTTTAAAACTTAAATAATCAATCAAATTTAAGACGGAATAAACTGTATTCAATAGCGGATAAAATGAAAGTGGAGCGAGCGCAAGGTCGCGCTGCGCAAACACAACAGTACACTAGACTCGACACTCAGTCTGAACAGCCATACATCTTCATTACACAAAAGAAAAACATAAACTAATTTCTAAAGACTGTTGACATCTAGTGGAAGCCCTAGGAACTGCAACCAGATGCCTCAGAAATCTAGATTCCCATAGAAGTCTTATTGAAAACACAGTCACCTCAACAACAAAAAATCCTGGATGGTTTGTCCTCTGGGTTTTGCATGCCAAATAAGTTCTGTTATACTCACAGACATAATTTTTTAAGTTTTAAAGGTTTAGAGTGTAATCTACCAATTATATGCATATCCTAGCTTCTGGGCCTGAGTAGCAGGCAGTTTACTTTGGGCACGCTATTTATTAGTGGCATATGTGTTAACCATTGGAAGAGTGCTCTGGAGATCCCATTCCCCGTGTTGCACGGAGTGACTCCTAAATACTCTGTTGCTGTTGTCAAGGGAAATTTCATTTGTTAGGTCTCTAACCTTACTGATTGTAGCTGGACTGACTGTTGCTGGCATTGGCACTGGTACTCAGGGACCAGTTAATCTACCGATTTAATATAAAAAATATTATCCTACCGGAACACATGATTAGAGCATTTTACTAGATGTATTGTAGTTGAACCTACACATGGCAAGGCATGACTATTTTTGCCATTTGTTTGAGGTGGAAGTCCACTGGACTTCTTCTACGACCAGTGTGGTACACCTCAGTAATATCTTAGATGTGTCCTAATCTCTGCTCCTCACTGTTCTCATAGGGGAGTTTACAACTGGATTTGTTTTATGCTCTGGCGGCCTTGTACGGTGTTGCACATGGTCTCAACCCCCCCACCGGACTCGATGAGGCTCATCATGGGTCTGGGATACTATTCCCCCCCCTTTGTGTCTCGAGACACCTCCACCAGCGGGTGGTGTTGGTATTCGAGGCACAAACGAAAAGGTCGCACCCTACGTACGAGTTGTCAGCGATCTCATTGTTATGAGAATGGCTGTAACTTTTCAACCAAATCTCCTGGTGTTTGTGCTTCAAAACGCTCAGTGGCTGGCGAGGCTTGTCAGTTACCGCAAACAGAGACGAGGATATCTGTCTGTGATATCGCAAAGTGTTTCACCAGTGGGAGTCATTGGGTCAGTTGCTGTACTGACGCCATTAGTATCATTACAAGGGGTGACAGTCCCCCACAAAGTGGAAGGTGTATCATCGGAAGCAGAGTACGCTCTGCGCATCAATGTTTTTCTTGCTGAGACGGCCGCAGTGCTTGTGGAAGTGTCCGAAGGGCAAGAGAAGTTCATCTCAACCACAGTATTGCACAACTGCAAGGAGGAGGGAAGTTGCTCATTCATAGAGACAGGATGCTCGAAATCATGAAAATAATGGTCAATCAGGTTTGCTGATGGAATGTGTCGAGATATCGTAATACCTCTTTGGATCGGATTCTGCACCAAGAGGTTTCGAAACGTATTTTTCCCAAGGGGTGCTTTCGACAGATACCCCTCGTGACTGACTGCGTTGCAGCTAGCGTTAGGGGAAGACAGTGTGGTCAGTGGAGAATGCACTGTGGCCACTGACCATACATGGTTGGTTTTCCAATCCATCAGTGGGAGTAACCGATCCATCAAGTCTGCTCCAAGTAGCAGGGGTTCAGATTCGAGACTGGTAACATACACAGGGTGAACAAGCGATAAGTCCTGGAAGTGTAGTTTCAGCATGACTTTCAATGTGAGACGTGAGGTAGTCTGAGCGAAACCTCGAAGTGTAATGTCACATCGTTCCACTTTTAAAAGCCCTTTTGAGATCATCGAACAATGTTTTTTTTTTTTTTTTAATTACCGTTTATATTTTTAGTTTTTCCATCACAACTTTTTTCCCTCATTCAACTTTTTCACTCCGGACGCTTTATCTGGACATGGTTCGTCAGCACCTTCAACAGCCGAAGCTAAGTAGTAACATTAACATGATGTCTTCTAATTGCATTCGCTGTACTCATAATATACAGGAGAATGATCGCCTTACGGCGAGGATAGCTGTGCTGCAAGCCCAGCTTCAGACGCAATCGTTAGGCAAGGGTAATTTCAGTGTAGGAAAGGAAGAAACAGCGTCTGTGCCACCAGTAAGTACAGATAGTAACGTTAGTATAAATCCCCCCGCACTGTCCCCGCAGCCGGACAATTTTCTCATGGCTTCTGGAGGGAAATGCTGTTGGAATGCTCAACCGGTGTCGCTCATTCAGCCGACAGAAACTTTCAACCGGTTTTCCCCATTGAGTAGCGAGTCGGAGTCTGAGGCCGAGTCTTCTCTTGTCTCTACTCCTCCCGTTACGGGGTCTGAGACGCCGAAGGCTCCCACCATTAGCTCTGACAAATTGAAAACCCTAGTCATTGGCGACTCCATTACCCGCAGTATTAGCCTTAAAACGAATCACCCAGCGATCATACACTGTTTACCAGGGGGCAGGGCTACCGACGTTAAGGCTAATCTGAAGATGGTGCTGGCTAAAGCTAAAACTGGAGAGTGTAGAGAGTATAGAGATATTGTTATCCACGTCGGCACCAACGATGTTAGGATGAAACAGTCAGAGGTCACCAAGCACAACATAGCTTCAGCCTGTAAATCAGCTAGAAAGATGTGTCGGCATCGAGTAATTGTCTCTGGCCCCCTCCCAGTTAGGGGGAGTGACGAGCTCTACAGCAGAGTCTCACAACTCAATCGCTGGTTGAAAACTGTTTTCTGCCCCTCCCAAAAGATAGAATTTGTAGATAATTGGCCCTCTTTCTGGGACTCACCCACAAACAGGACCAAGCCTGACCTGCTGAGGAGTGACGGACTCCATCCTAGCTGGAGGGGTGCTCTCATCTTATCTACTAACATAGATAGGGCTCTAACTCCTCTAGCTCCACAATGAAATAGGGTGCAGGCCAGGCAGCAGGCTGTTAGCCAACCTGCCAGCTTAGTGGAGTCTGCCAATAGCACAGTCAGTGTAGTCAGCTCAGCCATCCCCATTGAGACTGTGTCTGTGCCTCGACCTAGGTTGGGCAAAACTAAACATGGCGGTGTTCGCCTTAGCAATCTCACTAGGATAAAGACCTCCTCCATTCCTGCCATTATTGAAAGAGATCGTGATACCTCACATCTCAAAATAGGGTTACTTAATGTTAGATCCCTCACTTCAAAGGCAGTTATAGTCAATGAACTAATCACTGATCATAATCTTGATGTGATTGGCCTGACTGAAACATGGCTTAAGCCTGATGAATTTACTGTGTTAAATGAGGCCTCACCTCCTGGTTACACTAGTGACCATATCCCCCGTGCATCCCGCAAAGGCGGAGGTGTTGCTAACATTTACGATAGCAAATTTCAATTTACCCCCAAAAAAATGACGTTTTCGTCTTTTGAGCTTCTAGTCATGAAATCTATGCAGCCTACTCAATCACTTTTTATAGCTACTGTTTATAGGCCTCCTGGGCCATATACAGTGTTCCTCTCTGAGTTCCCTGAATTCCTATCAGACCTTGTAGTCATAGCAGATCATATTTAAATTTTTGGTAATTTTAATATTCATATGGAGAAGTCCACAGACCCACTCCAAAAGTCTTTCGGAGCCATCATCGACTCAGTGGGTTTTGTCCAACATGTCTCTGGACCTACTCACTGCCACAGTCATACTCTGGACCTAGTTTTGTCCCATGGAATAAATGTTGTAGATCTTAATGTTTTTCCTCATAATCCTGGACTGTCGGACCACCATTTTATTACGTTTGCAATCGCAACAAATAATCTGCTCAGACCCCAACCAAGGAGCATCAAAAGTCGTGCTATATATTCTCAGACAACACAAAGATTCTTTGATGCCTTTCCAGACTCCTTCTGCCTACCCAAGGACGTCAGAGGACAAAAATCAGTTAACCACCTAACTGAGGAACTCAATTTAACCTTGCGCAATACTCTAGATGCAGTTGCACCCCTAAAAACGAAAAACATTTGTCATAAGAAACTAGCTCCCTGGTATACAGAAAATACCCGAGCTTTGAAGCAAGCTTCCAGAAAATTGGAACGGAAATGGCGCCACACCAAACTGGAAGTCTTCCGACTAGCTTGGAAAGACAGTACCGTGCAGTACCGAAGAGCCCTCACTGCTGCTCGATCATCCTACTTTTCCAACTTAATTGAGGAAAATAAGAACAATCCAAAATTTATTTTTGATACTGTTGTAAAGCTAACTAAAAAGCAGCATTCCCCAAGAGAGGATGGCTTTCACTTCAGCAGTAATAAATTCATGAACTTCTTTGAGGAAAAAATCATGATCATTAGAAAGCAAATTACGGACTCCTCTTTAAATCTGCATATTCCTCCAGGGCTTAGCTGTCCTGGATCTGCACAGCTCTGCCAGGGCCTGGGATCGGGAGAGACACTTAAGTGTTTTAGTACTATATCTCTTGACACAATGATGAAAATAATCATGGCCTCTAAACCTTCAAGCTGCATACTGGATCCTATTCCTACTAAACTACTGAAAGAGCTGCTTCCTGTGCTTGGCCCTCATATGTTGAACATAATAAACGGCTCTCTATGTGGATGTGTACCAAACTCACTAAAAGTGGCAGTAATAAAGCCTCTCTTGAAAAAGCCAAACCTTGACCCGGAAAATATAAAAAACTATCGGCCTATATCGAATCTTCCATTCCTCTCAAATTTTTTTGAAAAAGCTGTTGCGCAGCAACTCACTGCCTTCCTGAAGACAAACAATGTATACAAAATGCTTCAGTCTGGTTTTAGACCCCATCATAGCACTGAGACTGCACTTGTGAAGGTGGTAAATGACCTTTTAATGGCGTCAGACCGAGGCTCTGCATCTGTCCTCGTGCTACTAGACCTTAGTGCTGCCTTTGACACCATCGATCACCACATTCTTTTGGAGAGACTGGAAACCCAAATTGGTCTACACGGACAAGTTCTGGCCTGGTTTAGATCTTACCTGTCGGAAAGATATCAGTTTGTCTCTGTGAATGGTTTGTCCTCTGACAAATCAACTGTACATTTCGGTGTTCCACAAGGTTCCGTTTTAGGACCACTATTGTTTTCACTATATATTTTACCTCTTGGGGATGTTATTCGAAAACATAATGTTAACTTTCACTGCTATGCGGATGACACACAGCTGTACATTTCAATGAAACATGGTGAAGCCCCAAAATTGCCCTCGCTAGAAGCCTGTGTTTCAGACATAAGGAAGTGGATGGCTGCAAACTTTCTACTTTTAAACTCGGACAAAACAGAGATGCTTGTTCTAGGTCCCAAGAAACAAAGAGATCTTCTGTTAAATCTGACAATTAATCTTGATGGTTGTAAAGTCGTCTCAAATAAAACTGTGAAGGACCTCGGCGTTACTCTTGACCCTGATCTCTCTTTTGACGAACATATCAAGACTGTTTCAAGGACAGCTTTTTTCCATCTACGTAACATTGCAAAAATCAGAAATTTTCTGTCCAAAAATGATGCAGAAAAATTAATCCATGCATTTGTTACTTCTAGGTTAGACTACTGCAATGCTCTACTTTCCGGCTACCCGGATAAAGCACTAAATAAACTTCAGTTAGTGCTAAATACGGCTGCTAGAATCCTGACTAGAACCAAGAAATTTGATCATATTACTCCAGTGCTAGCTTCCCTACACTGGCTTCCTGTTAAGGCAAGGGCTGATTTCAAGGTTTTACTGTTAACCTATAAAGCGTTACATGGGCTTGCTCCTACCTATCTTTCCGAGTTGGTCCTGCCGTACATACCTATACGTACGCTACGGTCACAAGACGCAGGCTTCCTAATTGTCCCTAGAATTTCTAAGCAAACAGCGGGAGGCAGGGCTTTCTCCTATAGATCTCAATTTTTATGGAACGGTCTGCCTACCCATGTGAGAGACGCAGACTCGGTCTCAACCTTTAAGTCTTTACTGAAGACTTATCTCTTCAGTAGGTCATATGATTGAGTGTAGTCTGGCCCAGGAGTGTGAAGGTGAACGGAAAGGCTCTGGAGCAACGAACCGCCCTTGCTGTCTCTGCCTGGCCGGTTCCCCTCTCTCCACTGGGATTCTCTGCCTCTAACCCTATTACAGGGGCTGAGTCACTGGCTTACTGGTGCTCTTTCATGCCGTCCCTGGGAGGGGTGCGTCACTTGAGTGGGTTGAGTTACTGACGTGATCTTCCTGTCTGGGTTGGCACCCCCCCTTGGTTTGTGCTGTGGTGGAGATCTTTGTGGGCTATACTCGGCCTTGTCTCAGGATTGTAAGTTGGTGGTTGAAGATATCCCTCTAGTGGTGTGGGGGCTGTGCTTTGGCAAAGTGGGTGGGGTTATATCCTTCCTGTTTGGCCCTGTCCGGGGGTTTCTTCTGATGGGGCCACAGTGTCTCCGCCTCAGCCTCAGTATTTATGCTGCAGTAGTTTATGTGTCGGGGGGCTAGGGTCAGTTGGTTATACCTGGAGTACTTCTCCTATCTTATCCAGTGTCCTGTGTGAATTTAAGTATGCTCTCTCTAATTCTCTCGTTCTCTCTTTCTTTCTCTCTCTCGGAGAACCTGAGCCCTAGGACCATACGTCACGGCAAACCGGGCATGATGACTCGTTGCTGTCCCCAGTCCGCCTGGCCTTGCTGCTATTCCAGTTTCAGCTGTTCTGCCTGCGGTTATGGAACCCCTACCTGTCCCAGACCTGCTGTTTTCAACTCTTAATGATCGGCTATGAAAAGCCAACTGATATTTAATCCTGATTATTATTTGACCATGCTTGTCATTTATGAACATTTTGAAAATCTTGGCTCTCTCTAATTCTCTCCTTCTCTCTTTCTTTCTCTCTCTCGGAGGACCTGAGCCCTAGGACCATACGTCACGGCAAACCGGGCATGATGACTCCTTGCTGTCCCCAGTCCGCCTGGCCTTGCTGCTATTCCAGTTTCAGCTGTTCTGCCTGCAGTTATGGAACCCCTACCTGTCCCAGACCTGCTGTTTTCAACTCTTAATGATCGGCTATGAAAAGCCAACTGATATTTATTCCTGATTATTATTTGACCATGCTTGTCATTTATGAACATTTTGAAAATCTTGGCTCTCTCTAATTCTCTCTTTCTTTCTCTCTCTCGGAGGACCTGAGCCCTAGGACCATACGTCAGGACTACCGGGCATGATGACTCCTTGCTGTCCCCAGTCCGCTTGGCCTTGCTGCTATTCCAGTTTCAGCTGTTCTGCCTGCGGTTATGGAACCGCCACCTGTCCCAGACCTGCTGTTTTCAACTCTTAATGATCGGCTATGAAAAGCCAACTGAAAATTATTCATGATTATTATTTGACCATGCTTGTCACTTATGAATATTTTGAACATCTTTGCATAGTTCTGTTATAATCTCCACCCGGCACAGCCAGAAGAGGACTGGCCACCCCTCATAGCCTGGTTCCTCTCTAGGTTTCTTCCTAGGTTTTGGCCTTTCTAGGGAGTTTTTCCTAGCCACCGTGCTTCTACACCTGCATTGCTTGCTGTTTGGGGTTTTAGGCTGGGTTTCTGTACAGCACTTCGAGATATTAGCTGATGTACGAAGGGCTATATAAAATAAACTTGATTGATTGATTGATTGATTGTTTGAGAGATGAGTGATATTTTCGCGCCCGAATCAATTAGTGCATGACAAGTTAAGCAGTCCCCCAGGACTGTTTCCAGGTATGGCCGTTTAGAGTCGCGTTTAGTGGACATATTCCCCACAAAGTGGAGTGGTCGTTCGCAATGACGTGATGTGCCATTCCTGTTCAAGGTGAAAGCAGAATGACTTTTTGGATTTTGATTGGGCTTGGCTTAAATAGGAAAGCCCCCTTTTTGTAACCAGGTAAGCTAAGTTCTCATTTACAACTGCGACCTGGCCAAGATAAAGCAAAGCAGTGCGACACAAACAACAACACAGAGTTACACATGGAATAAACAAGCGTACAGTCAATAACTCAATAGAAAAAAAGAAAGTCTATATACAGTGTGTGCAAATGACGTGAGGAGGTAAGGCAATAAATAGGCCATAGTAGCGAGGTAGTTACAATTTAGCAAATTAACACTGGAGTGATAGATGAGCAGATGATGATGTGCAAGTAGAAATACTGGTGTGCAAAAGAGCAGAAAAGTAAATAAAAACTAAATGGGGATGAGGTAGGTTGATTGGGTGGGCTATTTACAGATGGGCTATGTACAGCTGCAGCAATCGGTTAGCTGCTCAGATAGCTGATGTTTAAAGTTAGTGAGGGAAATATAAGTCTCCAGCTTTAGCGATTTTTGCAATTCGCTCCAGTCATTGGCAGCAGAGAACTGGAAGGAAAGGCGGCCAATGGACGTGTTGGCTTTGGGGATGGCCAGTGAAATATACCTGCTAGAGCGCATGCTACGGGTGGGTGTTGTTATCGTGACCAGTGAGCTGAGATAAGGCGGAGCTTTACCTAGCATCGACTTATAGATGACCTGGAGCCAGTGGGTCTGGCAACGAATATGTAGAGAGGGCCAGCCGACTAGAGCATACAGGTCGCAGTCGAGGATAGGTAGGATATTTAAGAGGGTAAGTTTGACGGCGTGAGTGAAGGAGGCTTTGTTGCGAAATAGGAAGCCAATTCTAGATTTAATTTTGGATTGGAGATGTTTAATATGAGTCTGGAAGGAGAGTTTACAGTCTAGCCAGATACCTAGGTATTTGTAGTTGTCCACATATTCTAAGTTAGAACCGTCCAGAGTAGTGATGCTAGTCGGGCGGGCGGGTGTGGGCAGCGAACGGTTGAAAAGCATGCATTTGGTTTTACTAGCGTTTAAGAGCAGTTGGAGACCACGGAAGGAGTGTTGTATGGCATTGAAGTTCGTTTGGAGGTTAGTTAACACAGTGTCCAAAGAAGGGCCAGATGTATACAGAATGGTGTTGTCTGCGTAGAGGTGGATCAGGGAATCACCCGCAGCAAGAGCGACATCGTTGAGAAAAAGAGTCGGCCTGAGATTTGAACCTGTGGTACCCCCATAGAGACTGACAGAGGTCCGGACAACAGGCCCTCCAATTTGACACACTGAACTCTGTCTGAGAAGTAGTTGGTGAACCAGGCGAGGCAGTCATTTGAGAAACCAAGGCTATTGAGTCTGCCGATAAGAATACGGTGATTGACAGAGTCGAAAGCCTTTGCCAGGTCGATGAAGACTCCTGCACAATACTGTCTTTTATCGATGGCGGTTATGATATCGTTTAGTACCTTGAGCATGGCTGAGGTGCACCCGTGACCAGCTCGGAAACCGGATTGCACAGCAGAGAAGGTACGGTGGGATTCGACATGGTCAGTGATCTGTTTATTAACTTGGCTTTCGAAGACTTTAGAAAGGCAGGGCAGGATGGATATAGGTCTATATCTCCCTCACGACGCCAGGTCAGCAGAGTCAATCACCACCTTCCGGAGACACCTGAAACCCCACCTCTTTAAGGAATACCTAGGATAGGATAAAGTAATCCTTCTAACCCCCCCCCCTTAAAAGAGTTAGATGCACTATTGTAAAGTGGTTGTTCCACTGGATATCATAAGGTGAATGCACCAATTTGTAAGTCGCTCTGGATAAGAGCGTCTGCTAAATGACTTAAATGTATAACAATTTGGATCTAGAGTGTCCTGGATTTGGGTGAAGGAGAAGCTGGGGAGGCTTGGGCAAGTTGCTGCGGGGGTGTGGAACTGTTGGCCGGGGTTGGGGTAGCCAGGAGGAAAGCATGGCCAGCCGTAGAGAAATGCTTATTGAAATTCTCAATTATCGTGGATTTATCGGTGGTGAGTGTTACCTAGCCTCAGTGCAGTGGGCAACTGGGAGGAGGTGCTGTTATTCTCCATGGACTTTACAGTGTCCCAAAACTTTTTTGGAGTTAGAGCTGCAGGATGCAAATTTCTGTTTGAAAAAGCTAGTCTTTGCTTTCGTGACTGACTGCATGTATTGGTCCCCGACTTCCCTGAAAAGTTGCATATCGTGGGGACTATTCGATGCTTGTGCAGTCCGCCACAGGATGTTTTTGTGCTGGTCGAGGGCAGTCAGGTCTGTAGAGAACCAAGGGAAATATCTGTTCTTAGTTCTACATTTTTTTAAAGGGGCATGCTTATTTAACCTGTTATGGCTGAAGGGGCAGTATTGAGTAACCTGGAAAGAGGTGGCCATTTCAAACGGCCTCGTACTCAATTCCTGCTCGTACAATATGCATATTATTATTACTATTGGATAGAAAACACTCTCTAGTTTCTAAAACCGTTTGAATTATTTCTCTAAGTGAACCAGAACTCTTTCTGCAGCCCATTTCCTATCCGGAAGTGAGATTTCCAAAAGCGAGGTCTTTGTTCAAGAGCTTGTCTATAAAAGGGCATGTCACTTGGGACTATAGAAACACGTCATACACCTTCCCCTGGGTGTCAAGCGGAAGTGAGAGCAGAAATGAGTTGATTATCTTGTTCTGGGATTTAATACATCCTCTTGGAATGAGAGATCCGCCATAATTTTTTTTTCGAAGGCACGAAGTTGGACCTGGAATCGCCTTCTGGAAAACCGTCGTTATGGGTGAATATGATCTCCGGCTTAGATTTTATTTGATACATGTCACAATATCATCCTAAAGTATGTTTTTTCAATATAGTTTAATTATATTATTGAAATTTATTCGGGACTTTAGGCGTGATGCGTTGTATGAATTTGATCAAGAAGGAGAGGTTAGCGCCGCACGGCCAGTGTGCTTGCTAATTCAAGAGGGAAAGAGTTTGTTCTGGATCCAAACAAAGACGGTTCTGGACAAAGGACCCCTTGTACAACATTCTGATGGAAGATCAACAAAGATAAGGACCCAATTTGGGATGCTATTTCATATATCTGTTGAACTGTGCTATCGCTACCGATTACTTGGAATCAATGCTGTTGTGTGTTAGCTATTGCAGTAAGCTAATATAACGCTATATTGTGTTTTCGCTGTAAAACACTTAAAAAATCGGAAATATTGGCTGTATTCACAAGATCTTTGTCTTTCATTTGCTATACACCATATATTTTTCTGAAATGTTTTATGATGAGTAATTAGGTAGTTGACGTTGGTGTCTGTATTTACTCTGGCTACTCCCGTGCTATTTCTGACTGTAGCTATGATGGTAGCAGTAATGTAAAACTGATTTATAGCTCAAATATGCACATTTTTCGAACAAAACATAGATTTATTGTGTAACATGTTATAGGACTGTCATCTGAGGAAGTTGTTTCTAGGTTTGTTTGGTTGGATCTTGGTTAGTTAGGTTGGCTTTGTGCATGCTACCTGTGCTGTGAAAAATGTCTGTCCTCTTTTGTATTTGGTGGTGAACTAACATAAATATACGTGGTGTTTTCGCTGTAAAACATTTTAAAAATCAGACACGTTGGCTGGATTCACAAGATGTTTATCTTTCAAATGCTGTATTGGACTTGTTAATGTGTGAAAGTTAAATATAAAAAAAAAATAGATTTTGAATTTCGCGCCCTGCACTTGAGCTGGATGTTGTCATAAGTGTACCGACCTCGGGCTTGCAGCCCTAACAGGTTTTAAGATGGTGAGGAAATTACTTTTAAAGAACGACCAGGCGTCCTCGATTGAAGGGATGAGGTCAATATCCTTCCAGGATACCCGGGCTTGGTCGATTAGAAAGGCCTGCTCGCAGAAGTGTTTTAGGGAGTGTTCGACAGTGATGAGGGGTGGTCATTTGACCGCGGACCCATAGCGGATGCAGGCAATGAGGCAGTGATTCCTGAGATCCTGATTGAAAACAGCACAAGAGTATTAGGACGGCAAGTTGGTCAGGATAATATCTATGAGGGTGCCCATGTTTACGGATTTAGGGTTGTACCTGGTGGGTTCCTTGATAATTTGTGTGAGATTGAGGGCATCTAGCTTAGATTGTAGGACTGCCGGGGTGTTAAGCATATCCCAGTTTAGGTCACCTAACAGAACGAACTCTGAAGATAGATTGGGGCAATCAATTCACATATTCTTGGTACCATTTGAAAGGAAACACTTTGAAGTTTGTGGAAATATGAATTGAATGTAGGAGAATATAACACAATAGATAGAAGTGTTAACCAAGAAAATACCAAGAACAACCAACCAGTCTTTTTCAACCACCATCTTTGAAAAGCAAGAGGAAGGTCACAGTTCTAGCCATCACTCTGGTTGTAATTCAAGACGGCAGCAGTATATGTGCAAAGTTTCAGATGGATAACTTGAAGTATGAGTAAACTACAAGACTTTTAGTGTGAAGTCCCCAGGTACATTTGGGTATCAAATCTTGCTCAGGGTCCCCAATAGGCTTGAGCAGCCCTGACTATAGCAAACACTGTTTGGCTAGCTGGGCAACATAATCTTATATTTTTACATCCCATATGACGTTTTAGTTGTTGTGAGACATATTTAATGAAATACAGGATATATAATATCCTCCCTAGAATCGATCTCCGCACCTGTGCGGATATCTAATTAGCAAGATTTTTTAAAATCCCCATCAAAATCCGTCTGTTGAAACTAGAAATATATATTCTGCATGGGCTGCGTCTCAATCCACCGCCTCCACCGATGTCAGCCTTCCACATATGCGGTAGAAGGTGGCAGAACTACAGCAGTGTTTTCTCTTAACCATTTTGCTCTACAACCCCCACAAGATCACAGGACTCGTCAGAAGTCGAAACCGCTGGTCTGCCAACTTCTGTCTGTAGCGTTCAAACTGTTTGGGCTACAATAATATGACCCAACCAACAAAAGCTGAGATTTTCATGAAGATGCTTCAATACAAACTTTTTTTTATTTTTTTCAATGTGACTATCTGTTTTGCCATGTATGAATATGTTATTCAATGCATTTCTATGGTCTAATAGCAGTAAGGCCAAATTCAATGTTAAATCAAATACTTGTTTTTACACTTATAGGAGTCCTAAAATTCTAAATCAAATAGCAATATGATCCATGGAATGACCATTTTAACCCCCCACCCCCCTGTGTTCATTTTGAATGAAAGTGTCAAGGCCCATACACAAGGTACCAAGAACTACCATTCATACGATTCCACACAAGTTTATTCGAATACATAGTCTTTCTCAGTAGGGTCAATGAAAAGCAACGCTCCACATGCCTTTTAGTAGTAATTATTGGACTGGAGATCTCTCCACAGTTCTGTCAATAGTCCCATTGACTAGGTCTTGATAGGTCTTGACGACTTGCAATGGCCTCCTCTCGAACCGGAAGGTTTGATTTGATTTGACAGGCAGGAGCTTTCTTCAGCTTTCTACCCATTGGGGAGGAAAATGTTATTGAAAGGCTAGGAATGTTAGGAATGATTGAATGTTAATGTAAAAATTCTTTGCACCTTTTAGAAGTAACATTTGCACAGTAAGGGGAGCTACAGCTATGTTTGTGTGTGTGTGTGTGCGTGCGTGTGCGCGTGGGTGCGTGCGTGTTCATGCATGTGTGTGTGTTTGCGGCTTCTGTGAAATTGCATAATTTGTCATTTTCATTCTTGTACACAATGGAGTCATCACAATATTACATGCTTGATAGAATATCAAAACCATTCACTCATCTTCCATTGTACTGTAACATTGACCTGTGACCGAGATCACAATGAAATTCAACAACGTGTCAATAACTCCTGAGAAGAAACCAAAACATGAAATACAGTCAATATTTGAAGAGTTTCATTCCTAAACGCTATATATCCATTTTCAGAAATGTTGGTGAATTAGCTATTATTGTTTAATAAAATTATAAAAGGGCTTGGTGTGTTTTTTCACTATCTAATCCTGGCATGGGGTTGTGTCCTGAAAATGAAAGGCATGTACTTTATTTTGTTTAAAATCTATCGCTTGATGGTTTCAGAGACAGATAATATATTTTTTTTGCAAAATGCTTTATATCTGCCTCACCTCACAGAGAGATAAGCTGTGCTGCTAGGTTTTACATGGTCAAATGTAACAAATCAAAAAAATATATAATAAAATAAATGTACAAATTATTTATAGTAATATATCATCTGTATCTAAAACATTTAAATTTGACATTTTAGTCATTTAGCAGATGCTCTTATCCAGAGCGACATACAGTAAGTGCATTCATCTTAAGATAGCTAGGGGAGACAACCACATATCACAGTAAAATATACAAGTTATGAACATTCCATTCCAGATTAACAATTGATACATAGCGTTTAGCAAAAAAAAGTAAAAAAATGTCATACAAATCCAAAATCTATAATTTCAAAATCAATTGAAGAACAGTAATATTTTACACACAAATAAACACAGGGACGCAACTTTCACTGGGGACGGGGGGGACATGTCACCCCCACATTCTGAAAATTCATTTTTGCCCCCCCCGGTTTTATCATTGGAATGTGACACAAAACAGCAACGGTGTGCTTTAGGACCATGCGGACGCCTCCGAGCAGTTGGGTAGGCTGTTTGGAATGTTTATCTGACTGGATCATTTAAAAAAAATAAAAAATAATGATTATGTCCCCCCCACTTCTAAAACCAAAGTTGTGCCTCTGTATAAAAGTACCCATAAGCAATCATTTCTAATGAAGAAACACAAATGTGAAAAATTGGTGGGTATGGCATTTTTAAAATAAACTCTTTATTTATCCACTCATGAAGTCCATTGTCATGTACGTGCATTATGAATTGAAGAGTAATTCTACAATCATTAAATAGGCGCTTTGTTTGATAGTAATTTCATGGATGTTGGATCTTATGGGGGACTTTTGTATTGCAAGTAGAAAAAGTATGTTGAAAGTTGCGAATTAATCAGTGTGTGTTTGTCATATGGGCTGTGATGCAGCACTCAATAGCCACTAACTCTAATAAACATTAATCAGGGCAACAGTTCTTAAGCTTCACTCCATCTCACACACTCTCTCACACACACATAACATACGCACGCACTCACTCACAGCTCTTACAAAATAATCAATAAGGAACACCTATGATGCACAACATACAACATACAATGCATGCAGTGCAATGAAACACAGAACAAATCCACATGAACAACATGTACGTCTACAGTACAGTACACACACAGGTACTCACACGCACACACACACACACACACACACACACACACACACACACACACACACACACACACACACACACACACACACACACACACACACGCACACACACACACACACACACACACACAGCACACACACACACAGAGGGAGATACATCTGCCTTGACCTTTTGTCTTCACATTATTACACAGCCAGTTACAGAAGGAAATTATTGCAAGGACACACTGCAGTATTCATGATTGAGCTCTCAGAAAAACAAAGGTCACTATGATTTTCATTGCTACAGATGTTGGATCATAATTTGATCACTATTTTATTGCTGAGAATTTTTCTGAACCACAGAAAATAAAGATGAGCTTTGTGATAACATAAATTCACTGTAAATCCACACTAACACACGGTTAAATCAACAGTATTGCACATTTTATGTAGCCTACTGTTGGCCTAACCACTGATCAAGCAACATTATGGACTAAACGTTCAAATCCTGTAGCTGCAGTATTATTTTGGTTAAGATCCTAGACCTGTACATGCCAATGAAAATCAAACCTTTTTTAATCATACAGCCAATATTACTAACACCCGCTAAAGAAAGTCACGGGAACATTTTTACTTTGGACCCTGATGAAGACAGCTTGACTGTCTAAACTTTGTTATTAAATTATTGCATCTGAGCTCCTAGAGTGTGCGGCTCTCCTTTTCTTTGTCTTAAGCAACTGTGTGTAGTGATAATGGCGTCACTATGGTAGCAGGTCTTGCTTGGACACAGATGGATCAGGGAGTGTGAAAGGGGGAAGAGAGTTTTCACTAAACATTGATCTAAGGTCAGTTTTGCATGGACCAGGGAGTGTTTCTTTTAGGGGCAGGGTTGCCAGGTCTAGCAACATTTTTGAACACAATGCCCACTCAAAAACATACCCACAAGGCCTTTTTTTCTTCGCAGCAAGAGAGGAGTTGCCACATTTATCCAATAGGTGTCTCCATAATGACAACTGGTAAAATCACTTTACTTTGTTCTCTGTATGTCTCAAACGATCCCGCAAGTGAAGAAGCCGGAAGAGGAGGTCCTGGGCTGGCATGGTTACACATGGTCTGCGGTTGTGAGGCCGGTTGGACGTACTGCCAAATTCTCTAAAACGACATTAGAGGTGGTTTATGGAAGAGAAATTAACATTCAGTTCTCTGACAAACAGTTATGGTGGACATTCCTGCAGTCACCATGCCAATTGCAGGCTCCCTCAGAACTTGAGGTGTCTGTGGTGTTGTGTGACAAAACTGCACAAGGTCCACCTGTGTAATGATCATGCTATTTAAACATCTTCTTGAAATGCCACACCTATCAGGTTGATGGATTATCTTGGCAAAGGAGAAATGCTCACTAACAGGGATGTAAACCAATTTGTGAACAACATTTTTGAGAAATAAGCTTTTTGTGCATATGGAAAATCTCTGGGATCATTTATTTCAGTTTATGAAACATGGGACCAACACTTTACATTTTGAATTTATATTTTTGTTCAGTATATAAGGTCCCTCAGTAAAATAGTGAATTTGAAGCACAGAAGACAAAGACCAGGGATGTTTTGCAATGCCTCGCAAAGAAGAGCACCTATTGGTAAAAAGCAGATGCTGAATGTCACTTTGAGCATGGTGAAGTTATTAATTACACTTTGGATAGTGTATCAATACACCCTTTACCCCTATCGCCCTTCATGTAACTTGGTCAATTCTAGAGTTTGCGTCAGGATACATGCACACCGATCCCAATATGAACCGATACTTCAAGTATCGTCTCCTCTTTCTAGCTGCTATAGTTGATTTAGTAACTGCGAACAACATTATCCAACTATTTATTGGCTGAGAGGGCATTGGCATTATATAATTTCTCCTTATCGGATGATGGTATGGCCGAGCTGACGCTAATATAGCAGCCATACAGGCCGTTATCTATAATCGAGTTGGAGACATCTGACATATTTTAAGCATAGTACCCAGTCAGTACAAAAATACAGCCGTCCTTCTTAACTCAGTTGCCGGAGAGGAAGGAAACTGCTCAGGGATTTCACCATGAGGCTGTATTTCAGGGATTTCACCATAATAATTGTGATACAGTGCCTTGCAAAAGTATTCATCCCCCTTGGAGTTTTTCCTATTTTGTTGCATTACAACCTGTAATTTAAATAGATTTTTATTTGGATTTTATGTAATGGACATACACAAAATAGTTTAAATTGGTGAAGTGAAATGGAAAAAATAATTTCTTTCAAAAAATTCAAAACAGAAAAGTGTTGCGTGCATATGTCTTCACCCCCTTTGCTATGAAGCTCCTAAATAAGATATGGTGCAACCAATTACCTTCAGATGTCACATAATTAGTTAAATAAAGTCCACATGTGTGCAATCTAAGTGTCACATGATCTGTCACATGATCTCAGTATATATACACCTGTTCTGAAAGGCCCCAGAGTATGCAACACCACTAAGCAAGGGGCACCACCAAGCAAGCGGCACCATGAAGACGAATGAGTTCTCCAAACAGGTCAGGGACAAAGTTGTGGAGAAGTACAGATCAGGGTTGGGTTACAAAAAAATATCAGAAACTTTGAACATCCCACTGAGCATCATTAAATCCATTATTAAAAAATTTAAAGAATATGGCACCACAACAAACCTGCCAAGAGAGGGCCGCCCACCAAAACTCACGGACCAGGCAAGGAGGGCATTAATCACAGAGGCAACAAAGAGACCAAAGATAACCCTGAAGGAGCTGCAAGCTCCACAGCGGAGATTGGAGTATCTGTCCATAGGACCACATTAAGCCGTACACTCTACACAGCTGGGCTTTACGGAAGAGTGGCCAGAAAAAAAGCCATTGCTTAATAAGGATTAGCCGGTTAAAAAAAAAAATGCCTAAAATGACATACCCAAATCTAACTGCCTGTAGCTCAGGCCCTGAAGCAAGGATACACATATTCTTTGTACCATTTGAAAGGAAACACTAAAGTTTATGGAAATGTGAAAGGAATATAACACAACAGATCTGGTAAAAGATAATACAAAGAAGAAAAAAAACTTTCTTTAGAAAGAAAATTGTACCATCTTCTTTGAAATACAAGAGAAAGGCCATAATGTATTATTCCAGCCCAGGTGCAATTTAGATTTTGGCTACTAGATGGCATCAGTGTATGTGCAAAGTTTTAGACTGAACCAATAAACCATTGTATTTCTGTTCAAAATTTTGTATCAAGACTGCCCAAATGTGCCTAATTTGTTTATTAATAACTTTTCATGTTCTAAATTGTGCACTCTCCTCAAACAATAGCATGGTATTCTTTCACTATAATCACTACTGTAAATTGGACAGTGCAGTTAGATTAACAAGAATTTAAGCTTTCTGCCAATATCAGATATGTCTATGTCCAGGGAAATGTTGATGTTACTTACAACCTCATGCATCGCATTAGCCTACGTTAGCTCAACCGTCCCGTGGAAGGGACACCGATCCCGAAGAAGTTTTAAAGAAAAAAATAAGCAAACATGTTTGGTGTTCGCCAAAAGGCATGTGGGAGACTCCCCAAACATAAGAAGGTACTCTGGTCAGATCAGACAAAAATGTAACTTTTGGCCATCAAGGAAAACGCTATTTCTGGTGCAAACTAAACACCTCTCATCACCCCCACAGAATACCATCACGCTGTGGGGATGTTTTTCCTTCGGCAGGGATTGGGAAACTGGTCAGAATTGAAGGAATGATCAATGGCGCAAAATACAGGGAAATTCTATTTATTTTTTATTATTTGTTACAAAAAACACAAGGAAGGGGTAACATTAAAGTATTAGAACATGAAGGACAAACAATACAGCATCAAGACACTATCAAACATGTATCAGTCTTTCTGCAACAGAGCCATCCTTATGTGTGAGGGTGCGTGTGCATGATAGTGATATAAAATATGTCATAGTTTCCTTTTTCTTGATCACAATCTTGTGAAACCCGAACCCTCCAAGATCCCCCCACAGTTCCCCAATACCTGTCCCTCAACCATTCGAGACCCCTCCCACAGCCCCCCCCCACCCGAAGAAAAAATATACATTTAATTCCATCCCCCACCTCCAAGAAGCCCCCAATGCACCAACAACCAAGATAATGAACTAAAGAGAAAAAAAGGAAAAGATAGAAGAGCAAACAACAATACAAAATAATAAATTTAAAACAAAGGACATCAAGGACAACTGAAATCACAACAGCAATGCAAACTGCATATGTTTGTGTGCATGTCTGGCACTATTACATGTATGTTCTTGTATGTGTTTATTTGAATGAGAGTGTGTGTATATGCATGTGTACAAACACCTGCACGGTATCAGCCTCAGGCAAACCGGAATTAGTTGTAAAAACACTGCCACTTAGTGTCATTCAAATGTACTTTTATTATGTTTTATTTAGACTTTTTTTCCCCTTTTAATCTTTTGACCATCATTCTCTCTCTCACACAGCAACTCCACTCCCACTTGTCTCCAATTACACATACCAACCCTCAGCTTCCTCAGGGAAATTCTTGAGGGTTAACCTGTTTCAGTCTTCCAGAGATTCACCTTCCAGCAGGACAATGACCCTAAGCATAGTGCTAAAGCAACACTTGAATGGTTTAAGGGGAAACATTTAAATGTCTTGGAATGACCTAGTCAAAGCCCAGATCTCAATCCAATTGAGAATCTGTGGACTTAAAGATTGCTGTACATCAGCGGATCCCATCCAACTTGAATGAGCTGGAGCAGTTTTGCCTTGAATGGGCAAAACTCCCAGTGGCTAGATGTGCCAAGCTTATAGAAACATACCCCAAGAGACTTTCAGCTGTAATTCTGCAAAAGGTGACTCTACAAAGTATTGACTTTGGGGGGGATGAATAGTTATGCACGCTAAAGTTTTTGCATCTTCAAAGTGGTAGGCATGTTGTGTAAATAAAATGATACAAACCCCCCCCAAAAATATATTTTAATTCCAGGTTGTAAGGCAACAAAATAGAAAAAATGCCAAGGGGGGTGAATACTTTTGCAAGCCACTGTATGAGAAAACTACATTGTAGTTACTCCACAATACTAATCTAAACGACAGAGTGAAAAGAAGGAGGCTTGTACAGAATACAAATATTGTGTCAAAGAAATACACTTTTTCTTCTGAATAGAAAGCGTTACAGGATATATGGAAGTAGTTTAGTGCCCACACAAAGGGGTTACATATTAAAATAATTCCCTCATCTTACTTATATCTCTCAGATTTAGGACAGACACTTAAAAACAAACTTTGTTTTGATAATTTTTTTCATTATCTGTTTTGCCATGTGAGAATATGTCATTCAATGTGTTTCTATAGGCTAATAGCAGTAAGGCCAAATTCAATGTTTAATCTAAATAAACTTACAGGGGTCCTAAAATTCAAAATCAAATAGCACATGGATCCCCCTCCCATCCCCCTGTGCCTACCCAGCCTCTAATTCTCCAGTAAATAGCCAGTGTACACATAAATACCGAGTGTAATAAAAGGATTTACACAAGCAGCCTTGTAGAAAGGACATCCACCCCAGCCACACAAATACTGTACATCATTATGCATAGATACAATGCCATGATTGGACGCAGATGGATCAGGGAGTGTGTGCGTCAGGGGCAGGGTTGCCATGTCTAGCTAAAATATTTTGCCCAATGACCACTCAAACCCGCCCACAAGGCCTGAAAACTAGCCCAAAAATGTTTGTTTTGTTTTCGCAGCAAGAGAGGAGTTGCGACATTTAGGTGTCTCCATAATGCCAATCTAAATTTAACTGGTAAAATTGCTTTACTTTGTTCTCTAAATTTCTCCCTTTCTTATTGGTTCATCACACCAAATTATTTAATCTGATCTATAGAAGTGATTGTATGTATTTTTTTCTGAAAACATTATTGTGAAATGGTGTTAACACAATGTTAAACATTGTGAAATAGTCTTAATACAAGTCACATTGCTCTAAAATAATCTTATTTTCAACTGGATTATGAACAGTTTTTGGCTTCTTTTAATTCATAAAACATGTCAATTAATGTGTGGCTGCAGGCAGCCTGATGACCCAGTCATCCATCCCTCTGGAGCAAGATAGAAAGGCACGAGAAACAGGAGATCCATCATGAGTCCAGTACATCAAGAGTTTTATTCTACTTTTAATCAATCAATCACTACTATTCAAATGTGATAGTCAGTAACGAAGTTAATCAGTTCCTCTATGTCCTCACCTCTGCACGTCACTCTCTTCCTCTCCTGTGACTTAAATGTATTTTCTTTATGTTTTGATATGCCAACATGGGTCGACTCTAGGACCTAGGTCATTCACATTGATTGAAAAGGCTAAAAAGAGTAGCCTACTACTGAAATAGATATACGGGGCTGTCAACTGAGCCAGAAATTCACATTTCAAAAAATGCCTCCAAAAAGGCCAACTTTTAAATGTGTTATGCATATACAGTATCTACATAAATAATTAGCCGACATGTAAAAGTGTAGTATAGATTATATGGATTTTGGTTACATCCTCTCATGCCCACACCAACATTAGGCTACATACAGTTGAAGTCGGACGTTTACATACACCTTAGCAAACTACATTTAATCTCAGATTTCCACAATTTCTGACATTTAATCCCAGCAAAAATTCCCTGTTTTAGGTCAGTTAAGATCACCACTTTATTTTAAGAATGTGAAATGTCTGAATAAAAGTTGAGAGTAATTTATTTCAGCTTTTATTTCTTTCATCACAATCCCAGTGGGTCAGAAGTTTACCTACACTCAATTAGTATTTGGTAGCATTGCCTTTAAATTGTTTAACTTGGGTCAAACATTTCGGGTAGCCTTCCACAAGCTTCCCACAATAAGTTGGGTGAATTTTGACCCATTCCTCCTGACAGAGCTGGTGTAACTGAGTCAGGTTTGTAGGCCTCCTTGCTTGCACACGCTTTTTCAGTTCTGCCCACACATTTTCCATTGGATTGAGGTCAGGGCTTTGTGATGGCCACTCCAATACCTTGACTTTGTTGTCCTTAAGCCATTTTGCCACAATTTTGGAAGTATGCTTGGGGTCATTGTCCATTTGGAAGACCCATTTGCAACCAAGCTTTAACTTCCTGACTTATGTCTTGAGATGTTGCTTCAATGTTTACACATAATTTTCCTAGCTCATGAAGCCATCTATTTTGTGAAGTGCACCAGTCCCTCCTGCAGCAAAGCACCCCCACAACATGATGCTGCCACCCCCGTGCTTCATGGTTGGGATGGTGTTCTTCGGCTTGCAAGCCTCCCCCTTTTTCCTCCAAACATAACAATGGTCATTATGGCCAAACAGTTCTATTTTTGTTTCATCAGACCAGAGGACGTTTCTCCAAAAAGTACGATCTTTGTCCCCATGTGCAGTTGCAAACCGTAGTCTGGCTTTTTCATGGCAGTTTTGGAGCAGTGGCTTCTTCCTTGCTGAGCGGCCTTTCAGGCTATGTCGATATAGAACTTGTTTTACTGTGGATATAGATACTTTTGTACCTGTTTCCTCCAGCATCTTCACAAGATCCTTTGCTGTTGTTTTGGGATTGATTTGCACTTTTCGCACCAAAGTACGTTCACCTCTAGGAGACAGAACACCTCTCCCTCCTGAGTGGTATGATGGCTGCGTGGTCCCATGGTGTTTATACTTGCGTATTATTGTTTGTACATATGAAAGTGGTACCTTCAGGTGTTTGGAAATTGCTCCCAAGGATGAACCAGACTTGTGGAGGTCCACTATTTTTTTTCTGAGGTCTTGGCTGATTTCTTTTGATTTTCCCATGATGTCAAGCAAAGAGCCAATGAGTTTGAAGGTGGGCCTTGAAATACATCCACAGGTACACCTCCAATTGACTCAAATGATGTCAATTAGCCTATCAGAAGCTTCTAAAGCCACGACATAATTTTCTGGAATTTTCCAAGCTGTTTAAAGGCACAGTCAACTTGTTATATGTAAACTTCTGACCCACTGGAATTGTGATACAGTGAATTATAAGTGAAATAATCTGTCTGTAAACAATTAATTTGAGCGTCAGAGCCGGTGTAGTAGGATTCAATCTTAATCCTGTTTTGACACTTTGCTTGTTTGATGGTTCGTCTGAGGGCATAGTGGGATTTCTTATAAGCATCCGGATTAGTGTCCCGCTCCTTGAAAGCGGCAGCTCTAGCCTTTAGCTCAATGCGGGTGTTGCCTGTAATCCATGGCTTCTGGTTGAGATATGTACGGACTGTCACTTTTGGCAAGATATCGACAATGCACTTATTGATGAAGCCGATGACTGAGGTGGTATACTCCTCAATGCCATTGTATAAATCCCGGAGCATATTCCAGTCTGTGCTAGCAAAACAATCCTGTAGCTTAGCATCCGCGTCATCTGACCAATTCCGTATTGAGCAGGTCACTGGTACTTCCTGCTTTAATTTTTGCTTGTAAGCAGGAATCAGAGGATAAAATATGGTCAGATTTGCCAAATGGAGGTCGGGGGAGAGCTTTGTTTGTATCTCTGTGTTTGGCGTAAAGGTGGTCTGGAGTTGTTTTCCTCTGGTTACACATGTAACATGCTGGTAAAAATTTGGTAAAACTGATTTAAGTTTGCCTGCATTGAAGTCCCTGGCCTCTAGGAGAATTTTCTTGTTTGCGTGTTGCCTTATAGAGTTGGTTGAGTGCGGTCTTAGTGCCAGCAACGGTCTGTGGGTTCAATAGACAGCTACGAATAATATAGATGAGATCTCTCCTGGTAGGTAGTGTGGTCTACAGCTCATCATTAGGTATTCTACCTCAGGGGAGCAATACAACGAGACTTCTTTAATATTAGACATCGCGCACCAGCTGTTATTGACAAAAAGACACACACCCCCACCCCTCATCTTTCATCTTACCAGACATAGGTTCGTCTCTGTTCTGCAGGTGCATGGAAAATCCTGCCAGCTCTATATTATCTGTGTCGTTCAGCCACGACTCGGTGAAACATAAGATATTACAGTTTTTAATGTCCCGTTGGTAGGATAATCATAGGTCATCAATTTTATTTTCCAATGATAGAATGTTAGTCAGTAGAACGGATGGCAGTGGGAGTTTACTCGCTCACCACCCCCTTTTCCTTAATAATTTCTAAACGCAAGTTACAGGGATTTGGGCCTAGTTCTGGGAAAGCAGTATATCCTTCTCGTCGGACTCGCTAAAGGAAAAAGCTTCTTCCAGTTCGTGGCGAGTAATCGCTGTTCTGATGTCCAGAAGTTATTTTCGGTCATAAGAGATGGTAGCAGCAACATAATGTACAAAATAAGTAAAAAATTAAGTTACAAACAACGCAAAAAAATATCAAAATAGCACAGTTGGGTAGGAGCATGTAAAATGTCAACCATCCTCTTTGGCTCCATCAGGGCCTAACATAAGGACAACTCAGAGTATGCTATTTTCTTCTTCTGAAATAGAATACATTTTCTTCATATCATGTTTCTTTAGACCTGTCTAAAACAAATTATGGATTTATTGTGATGGTGTAAGCTATATGTGACGGCCTCGCTCGATTTGGTCTTATGTAGCAACATTTGAAGTGGTGTTTTTTTTACGTACTACAGCTGAGGAACAATGGGAAAGTAATTCTGCTTTGAAAGTTGATACACTTGTATCCTCACTTTTGCGAAAATGGCCTTTGAGTGGTTTAGTACCTACTGGAGAGTTCTTCTTTGTCTACACCCGTTCACCATTGTTCACATCCTCTTAATTTAGCCCCACCCATCTCTTTAAGGGTTGATCCGAGCGTTCTGTCCTAACAACAACAGTCAAGCATGCAACCTAACGGGCTAACGTTGGCTAGCTTGCTAGCTACTTCCAGACACAAATGAGAGAACAGCTCACTGACCATTTTACTTGCCCTAGCAGAGCTCGTTAGGCTGTTTTTATGTTATCCAGAGCGTTGGTGACTGCAACTGTGATGCTGGCAACACTTTACACTTTTTGCCAAAGTTTACTGACACCGGCCATATTCAATGGTTGTTGAGCGTTCGTAAATTCGTCAGTTATTCTGCGCTCTGGCAAACTCAGACGAGAGTGCTCTGAAATCGGAGTAGATAGCCAGAAGGAATTTACCAGCTACATCTAACTACAGTTCGAAATGTTTACATGCATAGTGGTCTTTTGTTAAGACATGTAGCTAGCTAATATTAGGCTATAACTATCAAAGCAAATGGCTCTGAGATACGAATAATATTACTACACAGATCATGCACATAACGTTAGCTAGCTGACCTAACAACAGCAGTCAAGCACCCAAGCTAACTGGCTAATGTTGGTTAGCTTGCTAGCTACTTCTAGACACAAATGAGAGAACAGCTCACTGACCATTTTACTCACCCTATTGAAATGGATACTTGCATAGTGGAGTCTTTTGTTAAGACATGTAGCTAGCTAGCTAAACAATGAACCATAATCCCAACTCATGACTTTACTACCCTGCAGGTAGCTAACCAACCGTGTTCAATGTTTGCTAGCTAATATTAGGCTATAACTAGCAAAGCAAATGGCTCTGAGATACGAATAATATTACTACACAGATCATACACGTAACGTTAGCTAGCGAGCCCGCCAGCTAGCTAGCTAACCGTACACTTTAACTTGAAATGAAAACTACTTTCTGGCAAAATTACAAATGTGTAATATCTGCAATTGTAGCTAGCTAGACTATCTTACCTGTATACATGGAATGGACGATTATCCCTGTCACAGATACCATGGTTGCCAATACTTAGTTTGAAGATGTAATCCGGAGACAGGTGTTTTCTCCATCTCCTTAGCTATCATACTCTAATTCCACTGATTTCAAAACTCGGTCCTCCGGAAAGTGGAGAGCAACACTTATGCAGTTCTACTACACAATATATATATATATATAAAAAAGACAGCTGCATTAGACAGGATTACCTACACATACTGACCAGCTTAAATAGACAGATGTCTGCTACATGGCAAACCAATCCGAACTCATCTCTCGGCATGTCAAACCCACTCATTATCTCAGCCAATCATGGCTAGCGGGAAAATTGCTGACTTTTTCTGTGGCTAAACCAACTAGGCTCGCAATTTAACAATTGTATTCGTATTTACAGATGGCATACAAGTTTGTTATTAAGGCACATGAAAGTTAACATGTTCCATAAGGCATTTCTGCAAAAAAATGCACTTTGAATAAAAAAATACGTTTACATTGAAATGGCTCTCTTTTGAAGTAGTGACCCGCGACATACGCCTAGTTTCCTGAAACAAGTTACATATTACATGGATTTATTCAACTTTTTAAAACGTAGATGTTCCAAAGGTCTGCATCAGTGGCTTGTAGGCTATGCATGGAAGCCAGGAGATGCTAAATGTGTTTATGTTAATTAACAATCAATTACCATGAAACTGGCAGATATTTGCTTGACAATCACCGGCTGACAAAATGTCATGACCGCCACAGCCCTACTGATGAGTTTAATTTGTACAATGGCCCTCGTACCGCTCGACACCACAAACAACTTCAACGATGGCAGTCTCAGACTAAAGTATGTAGCGGAACAACAGAGCAGCGGAAGAATTTAGTGTGAGTCATCAGGCTACCACAGTCACTGATCTAAAGTTAGTATTGTTTTCCCTCCCCGTATTGTGCAGAAGAATGTGTCAGGTACAGTGCCATGCCTGTTGTGCTGGTGTGAAATGGGCGATACAGTGATGTACTACTGGGATGGAAGTACTGGTAGGAAAATTACTACAGTAGACTCCTACAATTTCTTCATTGTACACCTGTTTCAATGAACACAAGACAGTGTCCAAAATGTTTCTTCAATAACGTAGAATAACGTTTTATTGAATTCTGTCTTGAAAGGTTATGGAAGGCGATAGTTGAAAGTGTGAGCTGTAACTAACAGACCGGCTGTCATGACACATCCTCTTGCTCCTCTATTTGAAATTCACCTGTCTGGTTGTACAGTAGCCTCCCCAAGGTGGGGACAGTCATGGGGACAGATGGCTTGTGTCCACATCACCGGCTGGGCCCTAACACTTCACCTGCTCTATGTGTCGCTCCCCTGGGACTGCCAATGTGCCAGTCTGCCTGCCTGTAGATAGCCGCTCCAGAGGGTAGTAGTGTATGAATAGTCACGCACCACCATGGTGCTGATCTGGACTCTGGTGGTTATTTCAGTTGGTGTCAAATGCTTCCACCTACTGGTTAGTTACGGTAAAGTGAGTGGGAAATGGAGGTGGATACAGCCAGTGTTAAATCAATCGATTTTGGTAAGGACTACAGGTTATCGTCAGAGGCATTTGAAGACATTAGCAGCTTAAGCCAAAGCTAGTAGGGGGGTCCTGGGGCACCGCCCTCGGCCCGCAAAAAAGGAATTTCCACAGCTAAATGCATAAATTTGGTGCACTTTGAGATTAACGTTGAGAGATTAGAACATTGAGAGATTAAATATTTTTCAGTTGACTTGCACCTTCGCACCTGCCACAGCAGACACTGCCAGTACTCAATTACAGTAGCTACTGTGGGTCTCTCTACTCTGGAACACTCTCTACTCTGGAAAACCTACATCTACTGTACAGGGTATTGCCAACCTCCATACTACTCAACAATTTCGAACATAGACACTGACATGTCCAGTGAGCCAAACTGATTAAAGAATCCCACAGTGTAGAGGTGTAGAAATGATGTTGAATATAATATGCAAGCATTCTCTGTGTTATTCTACCAACCCCCATTGTCACGCCTCTGAGAACATCTGATTGGAGGTTAACTTTACAGTAATGCTGTTTGTCAACAACTCAGATTTTGAATCCAAACAACTCAGATGCTTATAAAAGGTTTTAGATTCATTGTCACTTTTTCTTTTTTGTTCATGACCTGCTGTGGTGAGATACACTCTCTCTTTCTCTTTCTTTCTTTCTATCTCTCCCATGAGCTTTAGGCTTTGTCTTTCTCTCTCTCTGATCATGCCTACAGTTTTACATTGTAATGCTTGTTAATGCTTTGTAACTTAAGCTTTATGCCTTGTATGTGAATCCATTCATTTGACGAAGTAATTAAATACACTTGTATTTAAATTTACATTCTCAGAAATTTCTAGATTGCCTATTACTGTTACTCAACCATAGTCTTTTGCATATTGCTAAATCGTCTTATGGAGTCAGATAAACATTTTAATAGGCTAATTGCATAGTTTTATTATGGGTCACATGGGTCACGTGAGGTAAATGGGTCACGTGAGGTAAATAAATATAACATACACATATCAAAAATGACTTCACCACAATAGTACCAAAACACACACACTGCAGTAATTAGAATCCATAGAGCAGCTTTAGGTGATACAGTCTACTGCGAGATCATCCCTCCTCTGCCTCTCTCCATCGCTTTCTCTGTGTCTTCTGTTGCTGTCTCTCTTGTCTGCCCTCTTCTGTTGCTGTCTCTTAGTCTTCAATGTTGCTATCCCTTTCATCTAGCCTCCTCTCTCGTCCTGTCCTGGCTGTAAAAAGTGTCAAAGTAAACAATTATTTTGAATAGTAATTTCACAGGCTTTTTAACCTCACCTGCAAATTCTTTGTAAACCATGTTTTACTTTTTCCATATGCACAAGAAGCTTATTTCTCCTAAAATGTGGGAACAAATTTGTTTACATCCCTGTTAGTGAGAATTGTTCCTTTGCCAAGATAATCCATCCTACTGACAGGTCTGGCATATCAAGAAGCTGATTAAACAGCATGGTCATTACACAGGTGCACCTTGTGCTGGGGACAATTAAAGG